>NC_060145.1:96374882-96684673 GCF_021461385.2 Schistocerca piceifrons | reverse complement strand
TGAAGGGGAAGTGCAAGTGAGCCCAAACATCTTTAGGATGTTAGCTCGCACAGTGAATGAATGAAGAAGCCATTTGGAATACTTGTCTGTCCAAAGTGATCACATCTGTGTGCACAGTCAGAGGTGTGAAGACTGGTAGCAATCTTTGTTGGTGGAATAAGAGAAGGTTCACTGGCATGCAGCATACTTAGGTGACAAGTCTTCTCAAATAGGATGAACTTGTTGCAGGCACTATTGAGTAGTCACAAGAGGTGAAAGTCACATGCAGTGTCATCAAACTGCAATTGCACGGATGCAGTGGCCCGTGTAGTTTGGACACCTGCTGCAATGCTGGTAGTAGTGTCTTGTGCAGGCGTGAGTGCAGCAAGATCAGTAGCACCTCGGCTGTGTGGGTGACACACACGCATCACTTGCTTGGCACAGAGGATTGCATAATGTGAATGATGCTCAAATTGTTCCCTTTATCTGGAAATGGATCAAAACTTTAGAGGAGACTGGTCCAACACTGGCAAAACCAAAATCTGGGCTATCAAGGTAAACATGACTGGGCAAATCCAAAGAGAGTAAATCAGTAAGTTTGTGACCATCCTAACGTCTCCATTTGTAAATGTGTAAAGTCATCAAATGTACATAACCATCATTGCACCAAATTCTGTAAAAAGTCCTTAAACTACACCCTTACAAAATACGATTGGTGGAAGAATTAAAAGCTTCAGGATTATTAACATTTATTAGCATAGCTATGTAGTTTGCCAGTCAAGACTGGATAAACTGTCAGTGTTACACCATCAAGATTACGCAACCATTATAATACAAAAACAAATTAGCATTAAGTGTACCTGATGATGAACAAATTTGCATTTAGTATAGTATTACACTTAATGGCACATAGTGAGGAATTTTTAACAAGTATGACTTCACTTCACATGGTAGTGCATTGTTTAGGGAGTCCAGTTTGCTGTTTCACTGTCAAAGAACTCATTTAAACTCACCAAATAGGGAAAATGGAGAAAGGAGGAAAGTATAAAAGTATGAAATGATGTATAGAGTGGCTAGTGAGATAGTTTTTGAATGTAAAAGAAAGAGGAATAGCATAAAATAGAGTGGATGGTACTCTAGCAGAACCACAGGAGGGTTTGAACAGATTGCAAGAATATATTGAATGTCTGTATAAGGGGGATGAAATACAAAGCAAAATTAAGGTTGAAGAGGAAGATGGAAAGGGATTTGCCATCTTGGAAGCAGAAGTAGAAAAGGTGCAGAAGGAGATGAAGAATAGGAAGGCATGTGGAATTGATGATTTGCCAGCAGAACTGTTGAAGAGTCTGAGAAAGAAGGCAATAAAAGAAATAGTCTACCTCTGTAACGAGATATATGACAAAGGGGAATGGCCTGAGGACTTTCCTGCAACAGTTGTGATACAAATAGAGAAAAAGAGGAAACACTAAAAAGTGTGAAGAGCATAGGACCATCAGTCTAATTTCTCATGCAGCTAAAGTCTTGCTGATAATGTTGAATAGAAGGCTATATGGCAAGCTGGATAGATGGATTGCAGAAGAGCAGTTCTGACTTAGAAGAGAAAAAGATGCTGTTGGCCTGTTATAGATTTAGAAAAGGTTTTTGACAGAGTTCAGTGGAAGAAGCTGCTGGATATTTTGAAGAGGAAAGGAGTAGATTGGAGAGAGAGACGGCTGATACAGAATCTATATTTACACCAGAAAGTAAGGATAAGGATTGGAAATGAAATGTCAGAAGGAAGGAGAATTGGACGAGGTGTTAGACAAGGTTGTTGCCTTTCCCCACTGTTGTTTAACACATACCTTGAGATTAATGCGAAAAGCTTAGATGGGAAAAGAGGAATATGTATTGGTGGAAAGAGAATAGAACGTGTTAGATTTGCTGATGACATGGTATTAGTGGTAGAAAGTGAGCGGACATTGAATAACATGCTATAAGATCTGAATGAAGCTTGTGTCGAATATGGGATGCAAATAAACACAGCAAAAAATAAAATAAAATAAAAAAAATAAAAGAAAGAGTATGGTCATCAGTACAAGATGCAGACTGCCCAATATTAAAATAGGACAATCCACCATTAGCCAAGTAAGTGCGTTTAAATATCTTGAAGCACAATAACTGAAAACTTGAGATTTCACCAAGAGGTGAAAACTTGAATTGCCATAGTTAAGGAGGCATTCAACAGAAAGAGGAGACTCTTCTGTGGTAAATTAGATAAAGGTCAAAGGAAAAGGCTTGGCAAATGTTTTGTCTGGGGTGTGGCACTATATGGGGCAGAAACATGGACACTGAAACGAGGGGATGAAAAAGGTTAGAAGCATTTGGGATGTGGATGTGGATGTGGAGGAGACTGGAGAGAATAAGCTGGATGGAAAGAGTGTGTAATGAAAAAGTATTGGAAAGGTTTCATGAGAGAGGATGTCTGCTGCAGTTTGTACAAGAAAGGAAAACGAACTGGTTGGGACATTCATTGAGAAGGGAGTGCTTGCTACCAGATGTTTTGGAGGGATTGGTTTGTTGGAGAAGACTGAAAGGAAAGAGGAGATAAAAGATGATAGGCGACGACGATGTGACGTCTTTCCTCAAAACCACACAAAGTCCAAGGATTGCATTTTAGTATGTAGATGGTTGAACATGTTAATAGCTACCAGAGGGAAACTGTCCTATGGCATAGAGTTGACAGCTTGGGATGTCTGTCTCCCTTACTGTATGTATTATAATTGTGGACATCACTCCTGTTGGTGAATGTTTCATGATTTTCTTCCACATACATGAGACAGGTTATGATCTTTATTGTTTTGCAGCCTGTAGAGTGACACTATAGTAACAGGCTGTAGTTAATGTGGCTGTGGAACAGTGAATAATATACCACCAGCACATACCAATGAGTTATTACATGCTTGTTTCCTCAGAAACTACGACTCGTGACAGTTTTACACATAAATGTGCAGTGTGTTCTTGCCAAGCGAGTTTACTATCCACCATGACCCCCCCCTCCCCCCCCCCCTGCCCCCCCGAAACTTCACAGTCCCTGCACTTTTTATGTATCCTTTGTCACAGAGTCTACAAACCAATTTTTGTGTTTTTTCTTCATTTATTTCCATTTTGTATACAGCAAACCATTCCTTTGTAGTCTCAAACAAAGCATATACAGGGTGTTTCAAAAATGACCGGTATATTTGAAACGGCAATAAAAACTAAACAGGCAGCGATAGAAATACACCGTTTGTTGCAATATGCTTGGGACAACAGTACATTTTCAGGCGGACAAACTTTCGAAATTACAGTAGTTACAATTTTCAACAACAGATGGCGCTGCAAGTGATGTGAAAGATATAGAAGACAACGCAGTCTGTGGGTGCGCCATTCTGTATGTCGTCTTTCTGCTGTAAGTGTGTGCTGTTCACAACGTGCAAGTGTGCTGTAGACAACATGGTTTATTCCTTAGAACAGAGGATTTTTCTGGTGTTGGAATTCCACCGCCTAGAACACAGTGTTGTTGCAACAAGACGAAGTTTTCAACGGAGGTTTAATGTAACCAAAGGACCGAAAAGCGATACAATAAAGGATCTGTTTGAAAAATTTCAACGGACTGGGAACGTGACGGATGAACGTGCTGGAAAGGTAGGGCGACCGCGTACGGCAACCACAGAGGGCAACGCGCAGCTAGTGCAGCAGGTGATCCATCAGCGGCCTCGGGTTTCCGTTCGCCATGTTGCAGCTGCGGTCCAAATGACGCCAACGTCCACGTATCGTCTCATGCGCCAGAGTTTACACCTCTATCCATACAAAATTCAAACGCGGCAACCCCTCAGTGCCGCTACCATTGCTGCACGAGAGACATTCGCTAACGATATAGTGCACAGGATTGATGACGGCGATATGCATGTGGGCAGCATTTGGTTTACTGACGAAGCTTATTTTTACCTGGACGGCTTCGTCAATAAACAGAACTGGCGCATATGGGGAACCGAAAAGCCCCATGTTGCAGTCCCATCGTCCCTGCATCCTCAAAAAGTACTGGTCTGGGCCGCCATTTCTTCCAAAGGAATCATTGGCCCATTTTTCAGATGCGAAACGATTACTGCATCACGCTATCTGGACATTCTTCGTGAATTTGTGGCGGTACAAACTGCCTTAGACGACACTGCGAACACCTCGTGGTTTATGCAAGATGGTGCCCGGCCACATCGCACGGCCGACGTCTTTAATTTCCTGAATGAATATTTCGATGATCGTGTGATTGCTTTGGGCTATCCGAAACATACAGGAGGCGGCGTGGATTGGCCTCCCTATTCGCCAGACATGAACCCCTGCGACTTCTTTCTGTGGGGACACTTGAAAGACCAGGTGTACCGCCAGAATCCAGAAACAATTGAACAGCTGAAGCAGTACATCTCATCTGCATGTGAAGCCATTCCGCCAGACACGTTGTCAAAGGTTTCGGGTAATTTCATTCAGAGACTACGCCATATTATTGCTACGCATGGTGGATATGTGGAAAATATCGTACTATAGAGTTTCCCCGACCGCAGCGCCATCTGTTGTTGAAAATTGTAACTACTGTAATTTCGAAAGTTTGTCTGCCTGAAAATGTACTGTTGTCCCAAGCATATTGCAACAAACGGTGTATTTCTATCGCTGCTCGTTTAGTTTTTATTGCCGTTTCAAATATACCGGTCATTTTTGAAACGCCCTGTACTTATTGAGTGTTGCTGATATCAATGCCTTTTGAGTACAGAGTTGTGTCATCTGTGAACTGCATGTAGTGTCCATTACTGGGAACAGGAGGCGGCCTGTTACAGATATCTGTGGCACAGCATATTCAAACTTTCACTCACATTATAGTGCTCCTTGGACTGATACAATCTGCCTTCTGTTTACCAAATAAGATTTGAGGGTTGCCAGAACACTGCCCCCAAATCCATATTTACTGAGCTTGTTTAGGAGTACCTTATGAGGAATGCTGTCAGATGCCGTACTAAGGTCACAAAGTATCAGTGCTACAGATTCTTTGTTTTCAAAACTATGCTTTATCCTAGTAATCAGATCTTATTCTGCTGTTGCAGAATTGCCTTTCCAGGAACCATGCTGCACATCTGTAGAGTTCATTAATTTCAAAGTAATGAAGTGGCAGCCATCCCAGTGTCTACATGCCGAGTCGCCATGAAAAGTTTTGTTCATCATTTAAATGGGTGCTGTAAACATGCTGGATTGCATTTAAATGACTTTTTCAGAAATAAATTCCTATACTGTATATTTCAGTAATAAAGATTTTGTTGATAATTTCAACCTCTATTTTATTTTGACACATCAAATATAAACTTTCGAGACCCTCTTTATTATGTAGCATACATCAAGATAGCGCACAGGCAGAAATCATTTTTACTAAATTTAGCTATTGAAATTTAAACGGCTGCACACATTAAACTTTTTAACATCCCTCTGTTTGCATCTGTGGTTAAACAGAATGTGTTGCAGGAAGTTCATAATTACCTACTGTAACACTACCGCCCTGCTCGGACGTAGGTTAGCTATATAAAGCCTGTACTGTAATAAGTTCACGGGCTTCACCTTATAAACAAGGATTTTAGTACATTAGTTGACCGCGTGTACCTAATAGAAGCAAAATCGGACTTATATTCAGTCAATAACCACAGTGATGCATCAAGCAAATGTACAGTATAATTACTCTTTCGCATGGACAAGAAATACACACAGTAGATGCTACCTATATTTAACAATTCGGTCGCCAGCCCACTTAGGCAATTAGTGAGTTTTTCCTTGTACAAGTGGGTGCATGTACAAGCATAGTAAGACGTAGTAATGATGCGTTATATGGCAAAGATTGGAACTCGAAAAATCCACTGAACTAAAGCTTTCTCTTTTTGTACTAATTTGGACGAACTACATTTACACAACACCACACAGTAATGATTACTACTAACTACATTTTGTATGTTGAGCAGACTGAAATCGGGCATAGATTACCCTATAATTAGCAGTTTTGAAAGCACATATACAATGTTACTATTAAAGATGGAAAAACACTAATACACTTAGGTATAATATAGAATTTAGCTTTACTGGTCAAATCTGAGCAGTACACATCAAGGTTTAAACGAATGGATAAGAGAAAAAAGGGGGGGGGCCTGAAACTGTTATAGTGGTTATACTGAAACTGTTAAGTACTGAAGACAAATTAACACTCAAAATTTATCAATCTCTGGATAACTACTCTTTAGTCTTACTTCTGAATAATTTAACTGTCATTATTTCTGTCTCAAATTAATTAAATAACATCGCTAACTCAATTAAAAAAAAAACTCTCTTGTTCTTTACCAACATTTGCAACAACACACAGAACTTTAGATCCCTTTATGGCATAGATTAATCTGCTGATAATTCTCATTAACATTAAACTTTCAGTTTAGGATACTCGGATTGCATAATACGAGGTAAGGATCCTGTCTAGGTCAGTGATCAGGATAAGTCATGGCTAAAGCAATTCTGGTAAAAGTCACATTATTATTGAACCGTTAGAAACAGTTTCGACGCTGGTCCACACAGATACACTTCTAAAGATGAAATAAATGTTTGACCTGTGCAAGTCGGTGCGGCGGATGGCGGGCAGCGAGATAGCGGGCAGCACGGCACACATACAAGCACGGCTAAGGCTCACACAACACCGGCACTTTCCATCTTCTTAGCGTCGTAACTTTTCCAATTTTGTGCCTCAGAATATAGCCATGCCAAGTAGTTGTCGGAATCGGTTCACCCGAGGCTCAATGGAATCCACTTTTCCTGGGTAGCCTCCTTGGTACAGTACGTGTACTTCCGACTGTTGCTCGCCTCCGACTGTCTTACTGAGCCCGTTGTGCCGAACCGCGCCAGTGTGCGTTTTCCCGCCTCGCCTGCCTCCACCTTTTCCCGCTCCCCTACAGGTAGGGTATTCACCACAGGTTTTCTACTACACATATCCTAATGCATTACCTACGTATGGACCAAGTGTATAAATTACAATTTTCACATCTTACAATAGTTTTAATATTAAATACACTTTCCTTTGATTACCACATTATTTGAAATCTAACATAAATAATAATATTCGTTTCAAAAGTTGCTCACAGTTTCTTTAACATGACACGAAAAGAATCGAAAAAGAAATTCAACACATTGCTATTATTAATTTATCTAAATTCATAAAGAAAAAAAATTTTTATACGTATAATTCGCGTTACACATGCCCCTGTTTCCAGAAAATTTTCTTAAGTTCAAATTTCATGGGAACACTAAATCTTACAATTATACAGTGGTTCCGAATCTTTACTTAATTGTCCAAATAGATTTACACTACATATTTCCTTTTGCTCACTGTATATAGGTTTACACTTTTTTCTTTAACACTTCAAGAATAACTACTTGTCATTTACTCAAGTGCCTTTTGCACAGTCCAACTTCCCATCATAACCTCACTAAAATAGCAATTTACTCATTTTTTCTAAATTTCTCAAAGAAATAATTTAAAATTCTGGAATACAAACATTTAACTACAAAAACAATTTCATATTTTGTATATAATATAAGATAATTTGTCGCTGCTTGCTTTGAATAGCAGTCCATTTTCTTACTTACTAAACAAAACACACACACATATATTCAGAAAATTAATTACACATATTTGCTGCCTATTATGCGGATTTAGGCAGTCCTTTTCACTTCATATTGTGACATCTCCTGGATCACATTTACAATTTTCCATCGATTATTTATCTGCCCTCATTGGTATTTGGCAGTCCTTCATATTATGGTTCATACACTGCCCATTTTCATTTTGACAGTCCCATCTTTTATCTGGCTGATAGCATTTATCCTTTCTTTTCAGTCCTTTTCTCCATACATTTTTATAGTTACAGTACAATTGGTAATCTGAAACTCACATAACTACATTAGCACACTTTCAAGGGTATACAGACATTTACAAAGATTAGATACATTTAGAATAACTTGGGTTCAGCATAAGATACAGCACATTTACTCGTTCCTAGGAACATACAGTTTCAGGTCCACAATATTTCTTACACCTAAAGGTCTTTTGGATTTTGGGTAGATCAGGTAGTAAGCATTGTCGTGTGGAATATTCTGTATTATATATGGTCCATTATAAATATATTTAAATTTTGAAATTTCATGGTTTAGTTCACTAGACTTTTCGTGGGTTTTTAAAAGAACATAATCTCCAATTTTAAATTTTGAAACTTTTAAATTTTTGTTGTGTCTTTTAGATCTAGATTCAGCTTTTTGCTTTGCCCTTTTTATCACCAACTCTTTTTTTTTTATCCAACCCCAAACTTGTACAAGGTGGAAACTCTAGTTTTTCTTCAATTAAACTTTTACTACTTCTGCCCAACAAAATTTCTTCCGGTGGAAATCCTGTAGTTTCATGATGTAATGTGTTCATGACATTCTCAAAATCCGACATAAACCTGCCCCAGGCTCTATGATTGTGACTGCAGTATGTTCTACACAATCTCCCTATTTCTCGCATGTACCTTTCAACCGGGTTGCTAGCAGGATGATAAGCTGAGATATATTTAACCTCCACACCATTTCTCTCCATTCCTTCTTTCCAAATTTTGGATATGAACTGGGGTCCATTGTCAGATAGTACTGCTTTGGGTTTCCCGATGGTCCTAAAGTATTCGATCATCCTATTAAATACAGCTTTTGCTGTTGCTTTTTTCAAGGGGTATAATTTCACAAATTTTGAAAATACCTCCAATATCACCAAAATATATGCACAGTTCCCCGAAGTCTTTGGGAGGGGACCATATAAATCTACCGATAATAAGTCTAGGGTGTCTTCAGGCAACGTACTTTGCATTGGTCCCTTACTAGTTTTGTTCGGCACTTTGGCTTTTTGACAGACATCACATGACTTAATTCGTTCCTTTACCTTCTTACTGACACTACCAACAATCACTACTACATTATTCAATTTATCCAAACACTTCTTTGGCCCACTATGCCCCAATGCTAAATGAAAATAATCTATGACCTCGGTATCAAACTGGTGTGGCCAACATACTCTCCATTCCTCAGTGGCTAAATCTTTCCTCCTATATAAAATGCCTTTAAATATTTTGTAATATTTCTTAATTTGAGGATACTGTACACTGTCAAAATTTACCTTCACTGATTTCCAGGTTGAATCCTCATTCTGATGGTGTCTCATATTTTTACATATCTGCTCCATTTTCCTCTTTCCTGAAACCTCTTTCATATACCTTATCTGAAAAGTACCCTCTTCACCATTTTCATTTGGCACTTCACTCATACCATTAGGCAATCGAGATAAAGCATCTGCCACATAATTCTCAGTACCTTTAACATAGTAAATATCGTAATCAAATTGTTGTAGGTACAAAGCCCAACGAGTCAGCCTACCATTAAGTAAACGGCAATCTTTAAGAAAAGTTAAAGCTTTGTGGTCAGTATGTATGATGAGCTTATGGCCCCACAGATAATTTCTAAATTTCTTTAGCCCCCATATAATGGCTAAAGCTTCCTTTTCCGAAATAGTGTAGTTCCTCTCGTATTTTGTTAGAGTTCTACGTGCAAATGCGATAGTCCTGTGTTCGATTTCTTTGTCATTACAGATTTCTTGGAAAACTTCTATACCAATTCCATAAGCACTGCTGTCAGTACTCATATGGAAAGGTTCCGATAGTATGGGGTGATGCAAAATATTGTCATTCAAAAGTTCATTCTTCAATTTTTCAAAATCTCTCATGCACCCTTCAGTCCACACAAAAGCACTATTTTTCTTAAGTAAATTATTCAGATGAGGACTATTAAAAACTTGCCCCATGACGAACTTTCTATAGAACCCACATAAACCTAAAAAGGCTTTCAACTGTTTTCTATTTCTAGGAGCCGGACATCCTGATATTGCACTTAACTTTTCCGGATCCTTGCCAATGCCGTTTGTGGTAATAATGTGCCCCAGAAACTTTATTTCCGATTTCACAAATTCACATTTCTTCCACTTAAGTGTCATGCCCCCTGCTTGTAGAGCAACAAAAACTTTCCGCAACAACTTGCAATGCTCTTGCCATGCTTCTGTAGCAATCAGTAAATCGTCTACATAAATGGTTAGCCGGGAACTCAGTTCTCTCCCTAACACAAAGTCCAGTGCCCTAATAAATACTGCCACAGAAGTGCTAAGCCCAAACGGCACTACTTTATACTGATAGCATTTCCCGGCGAATAGAAAAGCGGTATATTTACGGGATTCTTTACTTAATGGGATTTGCCAGTATCCGGCTGTCATATCCAGACTGGTTAAATACTTCACGTTATAAAATTTTTGGAGCATTTCGTCCAGATTTTCAGGTCTGTCTATTTCCTTCTTTACAATTTTGTTCAAAGTCCTGGCGTCGATAACTACTCTCACTCCCCCATCCCTTTTGTTCACTATGATAAGGGGACTATTATACTCGCTGCTACTTCGTTCGATTACCCCCCACTCTATCATTTTATCTATTTCCACTTGAACAGCCTGCCTCTTTGATATGGGTATCAAAAACGGTCTTACGAAGAAAGGTTTATGCTCTATGGTCTCAATCTGGTATTCAAAATTCTTAACTAGGCCAGGTTTGTCCGAAAATACGGGGCGGTTACTATCTAAAATTTCGAGTAATTCTGCTTTCTGTTCGGGAGATATTCCCTCTAAATTTTCCACCATTCCCTTAAATTCCTGCCCCTGCTCGTCACTCTCATTTAACATTCTCTGGACATGGTACACCTCGTACTTGTTTGTCAACCCATCATTCCCTTGGTCGATCTCCAACAACAAAGAATCAATTTCTGAATCAAACACTTTCCCACTTCCCTCAAAAATTAATTCCAAATTCCTAAATGTACTATTTATTTTGATCACTCCCTGGCTACAGTCAATAATAACCTTTTCTTTATCCAACCAATCTATCCCCAAAATCATTTCAGTACTCAAGTCTGGCACAACCAAGAAATCATGTTCAAAGTTTTGTCCTTTTATACTAAATTCAACCAAAATCTGGTTCTTTACCGGCTTGCTAGCCTTACCAGTTGCACCAACAATTTTTACACCTGTCACTGACATAATTACTAGCCCAGGCTTATCACAAATATGTTCGAAAAATGACTGAGAAATTGCACTTATCTGAGACCCAGTATCAAGAAGTACTTGCAATTCCACGTTATAAATTTCAATTGGTATTATAGTTTGTTTAACCGTCGAATGTTTTTCGTTACCGTGGTCTTCCTTGAGCAAATCCGGGTCGACAATAACATCGTCCCAAGATATGCTTTTAACATTCACTTCACATATATCTGGCGGTTTCTTGGGTTCCGGAAGTTCAAAGTTATCAATTACCTGAACTCTTTGCTAAATAAACCCTGAGTCGTCTGGTGGTTCTTTCTTTCTTTGTTCGGTCTCAACGTCTGGATTTTGCTTTGAAGTTTCTTCCTCATTAGATACAATACCGCAATTAACTGCATCCCTATTATTTTCACTGATTTTCTGATACCCTCTTTCAGTAAAAGTATATTCATTTTCCTTTACACCTGAAAATTCATCTTCACTAGAGTCATCACTACTCTCTTCCTCAACATCAGGTTCACTTAAGCACGCTACTTTTGTACAATAGGGAGAGTTAGTACATTCATTTTCGTCTGTATTTGTGTATCTTTCATCATCCGAACTATTGTCGGAATCCGACCATTCCGGATCGCTTTCAGGTTCTAACACAAAAGCTTTTCTGAGACAGGCACTAAGTTCTTCCTCTGTATTGTCGTCAGGCTTAGATTTTAATTCAATCTCCTCTTTTGGCAAAACGGCCTCATCTTCAGCTTTATTCACATCCACTGTGACTTCATATTCGGTGTAATCCTCGTGGACTTTAATTACTTTCAGGTAATCATCTACCCCTTCTCCACGGTGCCTCTCGGTAGCAGCTTGTACTATTGGCGGCCTGCTAGCAGAAGTTATTTCTTCATCAATGCGGAGGATTTCATCCTCCAAATCCTTCCTATCATTAACCTTCATCCTATTGGCAGCACGCGTACTTTGCGCGGCGCTATTTATTCTCCCCTCTTCAAATTTGGGCCACGTCACTTTATGGACGTCCCTACTATCTCTCTTTCCACCAACTAATTTCTTCGCCTCATACTCCTTCTTAAAATCCTCCCACTCACATTGCTTTAGGCCCTTGTACAGATCATCGATCTGCACACGCCAATCAGTTACTTCTGCTAGTTCATCCTCGCCTTTTATCTCATTGCAAACACTGCTAACCGCACCTCTCTGTGTACTCACAGTCTCATTTATTGTTTCCTTTGCCACGGAATTATCACTCGTAAAATTTTCATTAGCTCTGACTGCTACGTTCGTACCTACTGCTGCCGTATTGCTAGCGGCTTCTTTCCGAACAGATGTTCGGCTAGGCTGGGACGTTGCCCTCTGATGCTCCACTCGCCTGTTAACATGTAGCGCTCTGTGCGGCAGCGATGATTCATTCTGGCTCGCACCTGACGCTTGTTTCGCCACAACACGTCGCGGCGTTCCATGCTCGTCCCTAGCCTGTCTCATTACATTACACTCGGTCCGGTATCTTTTCTTGAATCGGGGCCGGTATGTATTGTCCGCTTCCGTTTGGCCCGCAACGTTCGCGGAAATTAGTTTCCCGCGTCGTTATTATTTTGTGCGGTATACCCTCTACCGCGACCTGGATTATTTCCTCTGCCTCTTCCTCTGCCTCTTCCTCTCTGTATTACATTGACGCGAAATCCATCGCCGTCATTTCGTTCGTCATTGTTTCGGTTATTACGCTTACAAAAATTTTGGTAATTGGCACGACTTTCGCGCCAATGATCTTCGTCTTCGACTCTTTCGAGAAATGCTTGGAAGCTGCGATGATTGCTTCCTACATACCTCTTTGAATCTTCTGGAAGTTTTTTATATAGCTCCCAGATAATTTCTGAATCTGATCTTCTACCCCTTAAGTGTGTCAATTTTCGGTACCAATACTCACAGAAATCTTTCAAAGAATTTCTGCCCCTGTTATCATGCTGTTTGGCCATGATGAACTCCCGCCATAAATGGTCCTGCTTTTGTTCAGACCAATATTCTTCCGTAAATCTCTGCCTAAATTCTTCGAACGTCATTTGTTCGGTATTTAAATTTATTCCCCAGCGCTTAGCATCACCCGCTAAGGCGCTAATTACAACGTTTATCTTTTCCTGATCAGACAGGTGCTCAGGAAACACTCTCTCGCAATTTTTGATAAAATCCAACGGATGCCACCCGTTATGTTTCTTGGCTGGATCGAAGCGTTCCTCGCCTTCTAACAGCTTCGTAATTGGTGTGCCATTACAGACAACACCAAGCCTATCTTTAATTTTGCTCTCCAGATCGAAAATTTTGCCTTGAATTTTCGTAGTATTTTGTTCACAATTTTGAACACATCCGGATACTTTTTTGCTTAAATCCCTTTCAGTGTCTGAAACTACCTTTTTCAATTGCGATATCCCGTGTTGACATTCGTTTACGATCTCAGTTTTAAGACCGAAAACTTTTTCGACTACCTTAGTTTCCACCAGAGGTTCTACTTTCTCTTGGATGTTGAGGATTTCAACATCGAATCTACTATTAATGTTTCCAATTTCCTCCTGCATAGTATCCATATTTTTGTTAATGGTATCAATTTCAAATTTCAGAGTATTTACCACAGAATTTAAATTACCCACTTTTTGTTCTACTTGTTCTATTTGTTTACTAATTTTAATTCCCTGTCCTTCAACCTGTGCTTTAATTTGATCCACCTGTGTTTTGAGTTGCTCGTTAACGTGTGTTTTGAGCTGTTCATTCTGTGTTTTTAGCTGCTCGTCAACGTGTGTTTTAAGCTGATTAACCTGATTGCCGACTTGTTTTTGAAGTTGCTCATTTTGTGTTTTGAGCTGTTCGTCAACGTGTGTTTTGAGCTGTTCATTCTGTGTTTTGATCTGCTCACTCTGTCCTGAAATTTGTTTGGTTAATTGTTCAAATAAATCGTTCATGCTTAAAATTTTCACACTGTTTTGTTCTACGGAATCGGTGTGTTCCGATCCTACTTCAAAAGTTTCTTTCGGTTCTTTCTTTATTTGTTGAGAATCAAACATGTCAGTGGATTCATTCACATACCCACTATCATCTACAAAGTCATCCTCTGCTTCCTGTTTTGTCCCTTGCTGTGTTCGAGGCGATCTCAACCTTTCAATCTGTTCATTGACATGTTCGTGGTATTGTATGTACGCCAACTGTCTTTCGCTAACGCCATCTGTTATCTGGCCGCGTAAACTCCGGCTACTGCCAGCCGCATTCTCCATTTCACTTGGCGCATTTACCCTGCCTACGTTTCTGTCCATACTAAATGCCAACTACACCACACTCTTATACTTGGCTCACACTGCAGTTTCTTTTACTGAACTTTATTGCTATTCGTGCCACTAAACATCCACTGTTCGGTATTTACATTAATTTGTAACCGACAACAGATGGATGTCCTGTCACCGGGAAGCCACTTGTAATACTACCGCCCTGCTCGGACGTAGGTTAGCTATATAAAGCCTGTACTGTAATAAGTTCACGGGCTTCACCTTATAAACAAGGATTTTAGTACATTAGTTGACCGCGTGTACCTAATAGAAGCAAAATCGGACTTATATTCAGTCAATAACCACAGTGATGCATCAAGCAAATGTACAGTATAATTACTCTTTCGCATGGACAAGAAATACACACAGTAGATGCTACCTATATTTAACAATTCGGTCGCCAGCCCACTTAGGCAATTAGTGAGTTTTTCCTTGTACAAGTGGGTGCATGTACAAGCATAGTAAGACGTAGTAATGATGCGTTATATGGCAAAGATTGGAACTCGAAAAATCCACTGAACTAAAGCTTTCTCTTTTTGTACTAATTTGGACGAACTACATTTACACAACACCACACAGTAATGATTACTACTAACTACATTTTGTATGTTGAGCAGACTGAAATCGGGCATAGATTACCCTATAATTAGCAGTTTTGAAAGCACATATACAATGTTACTATTAAAGATGGAAAAACACTAATACACTTAGGTATAATATAGAATTTAGCTTTACTGGTCAAATCTGAGCAGTACACATCAAGGTTTAAACGAATGGATAAGAGAAAAAAGGGGGGGGCCTGAAACTGTTATAGTGGTTATACTGAAACTGTTAAGTACTGAAGGCAAATTAACACTCAAAATTTATCAATCTCTGGATAACTACTCTTTAGTCTTACTTCTGAATAATTTAACTGTCATTATTTCTGTCTCAAATTAATTAAATAACATCACTAACTCAATTAAAAAAAAAACTCTCTTGTTCTTTACCAACATTTGCAACAACACACAGAACTTTAGATCCCTTTATGGCATAGATTAATCTGCTGATAATTCTCATTAACATTAACATTAAACTTTCAGTTTAGGATACTCGGATTGCATAATACGAGGTAAGGATCCTGTCTAGGTCAGTGATCAGGATAAGTCATGGCTAAAGCAATTCTGGTAAAAGTCACATTATTATTGAACCGTTAGAAACAGTTTCGACACTGGTCCACACAAATACACTTCTAAAGATGAAATAAATGTTTGACCTGTGCAAGTCGGTGCGGCGGATGGCAGGCAGCGAGATAGCGGGCAGCACGGCACACATACAAGCACGGCTAAGGCTCACACAACACCGGCACTTTCCATCTTCTTAGCGTCGTAACTTTTCCAATTTTGTGCCTCAGAATATAGCCATGCCAAGTAGTTGTCAGAATCGGTTCACCCGAGGCTCAATGGAATCCACTTTTCCTGGGTAGCCTCCTTGGTACAGTACGTGTACTTCCGACTGTTGCTCGCCTCCGACTGTCTTACTGAGCCCGTTGTGCCGAACCGCGCCAGTGTGCGTTTTCCCGCCTCGCCTGCCTCCACCTTTTCCCGCTCCCCTACAGGTAGGGTATTCACCACAGGTTTTCTACTACACATATCCTAATGCATTACCTACGTATGGACCAAGTGTATAAATTACAATTTTCACATCTTACAATAGTTTTAATATTAAATACACTTTCCTTTGATTACCACATTATTTGAAATCTAACATAAATAATAATATTCGTTTCAAAAGTTGCTCACAGTTTCTTTAACATGACACGAAAAGAATCGAAAAAGAAATTCAACACATTGCTATTATTAATTTATCTAAATTCATAAAGAAAAAAAATTTTTATACGTATAATTCTCGTTACACTACATGATATCCACTGCTATATAAAGGCCTCCTCAACACTCATATGTGGATTACATTCTTCAGCTACAAGCACCCATGTTGTTCTTGCATATTTCTTATCATCGTGGACTCACCTTCCATTAAGTTGTCGTCTTAGTGTTTCCTTATCTCTTGGAACATCCTTTGGCCATCTAGCACATATTTGGTGCCACATACCTTCATTTAATTTTCATTTGAGTCATAATTACACTTTCCATTCTAATGTGTTCCCTCATCCACTAGTTTGTTCTCCTGTCTCTCCTAATAATTACCAACATGCACCTTGCTGACTGACACACTTTTTGAATGGCTTCTTCATTTAAAAGTCCATACCCCACTTCCTAACATCAAAACAAGTTAAATACACTGACTGTAAACTTTCTTTTCAGACACAATAGAAGCTTAATTTAGAAAAAACTATGTAGTTAACCACAAACACTCCAGACCATTTTTACCCTTCTGTCGTGTATTTCACTGTCCACACAGTTGTGGTTCTAAACTGCTCTAAATACAAAAACTAAACTGGTTCAACGGGTTCAGTGTTGTTTGCTACTATTTTGTTTTTAGCATGTTGGCTGCACATTATATTAGTCTTACTTTGATTTTCATACCCACTTTTGAACTTTCTATATTAGGATACTCCTTTGTTGTTGCAGTTTAACTCAACAGCAGACTAAGTACATTGTTAGCAACAAAATGAAGATGATACAGATATGTTCCATTGTGATGTACTCAGTTCTCCCGGATCAAAGACCTGAAAAGTTCCTCTACAACTACTGAAAATCATTTCGGTAATAATTATTGTTGCTTGTCAGTAGGGAGCAATACGTGATACTTATTTCTAGAAAATAAAATTATTTTCAGAGTGTTAATTACTGTTTAACTATCCCAAAATAACATGATAAAACAGTGACTGACAGATTGAAACTAAATGTACTTTCCAAAATCTGTGCCAGACTCATCTTTCCATTCAGTACTGGGAAATCCTCTATCTCCACTAGCCACTGCCATACACCCACTGCCCATCACTCACCTTGCACTCACCGTCTTTCTGTGCCCGTCCCCTGCTCTCGAATGAGAATGGAACCAGATCACCAGTGCCACTCCCTGCACTGTGCAGTTCGTGCTTCTCCAATCCAACCATAATTTTCACTCTTGTTGATACGCTTGTCAATGATTCAGTACCAGCACTACTCAGCAGGCTGTTGCCTTTACTCATCAAATTATTAATCCTTCAACTTTAAATTTCTTTCCATCCTAATGAAGCCAAATGGAAGCTGTAAGCACTGATATGTTTATTCTTCTATATATTCACACAGATTGAATCAGTACCACGTTTTTCTTAGGCTGTTAGTAGAGATTTCTCAAAAATCTATCAAACTCTGACACGGTGATAATTCATGCTCAGAGCTACATTACATAATTTTGTGGTTAGCAAATGGTCCATTGTGATTTATTATCTTCTAAAGACAGATTGTTCCTTTGCTTGGTTAAAATCTACTGTTGTTTCTACAAAGTTGTTGACAGTTTTAGTGAATCCCTTGTCCATTACAGAGAGGAGGCTGAGAGGTCTGTAGCTTGTCTTGCCTATGTTCTTTCTTCCAGGTCACAAAAACGGACAGTTTTGTGGTGTCCTGACCACATGCTCCTCCATGTCTACATTGAGTGATTCCTTGAGCTGAAGATGACACAGCGGTTGGTTGTTACCGGTGCCCCTTCAGGGTCTGTTGAGACAGAGTTTAGAGTTTCCTTTCTTATGAAGTATAATAATTATAGTATATCTAAAAACAAAGATGATGTAACTTACCAAACGAAAGTGTTGGTATGTTGATAGAGACACTACCAAACACAAACACACACACAAAATTCAAGCTTTCACAACCCATGGTTGCTTCATCAGGAAAGAGGGAAAGGCGAAAGGATGTGGGTTTTAAGGGAGAGAGTAAGGAGTCATTCCAATCTCGGGAGCGGAAAGACTTACCTTAGGGGGAAAAAGGGACAGGTATACACTCGCATTATAATAATAATTATTATAGTGATATCCAATCCTGGAGAATTATGTTCCTCTGCAGGCATTCTGTAAACAATTTTGCAATTCCTTTTGTATTAATTTTCCTTCAGCTTTTATCTTACTAACTAATTGTGTGGATCTTTTTATTGTGCCTATCATGGCTTAGGATCTCCGCTATATGATGAGTAGCAACTTTCCTTCTCTCTTATTGTAACTTTTTCTCTGTTATTTATTGCACTGCCTGCAATTTTAACTGCAGAAAGGTGGTATCTGCCCAACCCAAGTTTCTGTTTTGCCTTCATCCCTAGTTATATTCAAATGTGTCCCCTTATTTTTCTCACACCCTTGTGAAAATTTCTGAAAGCTTTAATTCAGCATATTCTATTATGTTACTACTTCATTTGCAAGAAATTCTTCTGCAGTAAATTGCCTGGTGACAAAATAATTTAGTACATTCAGTAAAACAGTTTAGTATGTTGTTACAAATAAAATCAAAATTAGTTTATTCTCAAATGGACAGACAACAGTTAGACTGGAAGAACAGATAGTCTTAAACATGGTGTGTTATCCCCTTCAAGTGAGTAAATCAAGTAATTGAATGCTCACACAAATGAGGTTAAAAAAATAGTGTACGTTTTCATCACATCTGTAAAAATTGCCTTCAAGCGCTAATAACACACTGTTTGTAGATGTGTTTTGCAACCCCCCCTCTCTCTCTCCCCCCCCTCTCTCTCTCCACCCCCTCTCTCTCCCCCCCCCTCTCTCCCCCCCCTCTCTCTCTCCCCCCCCCTCTCTCTCTCTTCCCCCCGCCAAACTGTCCAAATCCTGCCACTAACACTTTGCCCAGTGTGTATAGTTATGTGCACTGGGAAATGAGAAGAGCTACTGTGATTTTCTGACTTAAAATTACCAATAGTAACCCCTATCTCCAATTAAAAGACTAATATCATGAAAATTACTTATGAACTCCACATGTATCTAGAGAATTGAATGTGATAGAAACAGGATAAACAAAACATTCCATCATCATAGTTGCTATTGCCACACGTCTTTTAACACAGAGAAATACAAAGAAGAGGCTCCAACTATCACATGATCACAACTTGTGGAGCGCTAACAATGGAAACAAGTAACATGTTCCAATGATTATAAATGTCCCCCACTGCATGGTTATGTATACAACAACACCACAGAATTATACAGTCCAGACAATATTCTTCCAACCATAATAGCTGTATTATGGTTTTCATTGAGTCTTTTAGTCACACTGAAAGATGTGTAACTGATGACTTCTGTGAGAGTCTCAGACAGTTATTTAATGGTACCGCCATCTTTCTCAGGATCCTTGGCTGTTCCAAGATGATGCCAGCCAACACTTACTTGATTGGAAATGACAAAGGTTGGTTTTATTAGCAAAAGAAGCATAACATCTCTTACCTACCCTCAAAAAGTAGGTTGGGTGAAAATTTAAGAGCCCATTATTTTTTCCATCATCTATATCTGAACTGAAATAGTTTTTCAAATAATTGTGTAAAATTTTAGTGGCTACTACTTACTGTTGTATGGCTTGATAATTACCAGCACTTTTGCTGTTTTGAATGCCAAGTTTGTGTCCATATTATTTTGACAAGGCCAATAATGTGAAGCTCATTTATTATAGATGTAAAAGCACAAAGGAAGGAACTGCCTCGAGTTTTCAGACAAGGTCGGTCTGCCCACCTGCGACCTAGTCTGCTGCTGTACAGATGGAGCTTTGAGTAGCCGAATAACACACACACACACACACACACACACACACACACACACACACACACTTATTCAGTTGCTCTAAAGCTGTGAACAGAGCCTTTTTCTCTGGTTATACTTATTCTTTCATTGCTTACCTGTTAACAGTGCTACTAGGAGCTTATATTGAGCATCAGGGCAGATGTACTCCATGTGACTTACTGTTGCCAGGAGGTCAGCAGTTAACTTTCTGCTGGTTGCAGAAGCACTGTGATTACACATCACAATGTTCAGGAGATACACAAAAATGGAATGGGAAAATAATTTGATTGTCGTAACAAAGCTTTCAATGTTCATCTGCATTATAATAACAGTTGTAATAAATGAATGCAAACTTACGACAACAATGTTTTATTTTTTTCTAAAACTTTCACAAGTACAAAACACCCAGGCCATCATTATATTTACACATGACATACAACAATTTCTTTTTTAAAATTAGCTCTAGTATTAATAGAACTATACTACACAATCCTTAACAGAACTACCTGTAGTAAACCAATTTATCTTTATGTGCACAATACATAATATTTCTGATGTGGTAAACCCTATTTCAGTGGAGATATAAATTACTAGGCCTACATCAATACACAAATACGATGGGCTTATACATCCTTACTTTAAAGCACATTAACAATCCTTAATATAAACTAGACTAAGAGTCTGAATGTTTTGCATTCTGTACTCCAATAGGAAACAAAGTTAAATGGGACAACATGCCTACATTCTCAAAAAATTCAGCACTTGCTACTGACAGCCCAACTGAATGATCCTATGGACATGAAGTGCAGTTTTCATAGTTTAGATTTTTCTTTGTGCCTATGGAGACATCATTTCAGTGTAAGCTTAGATATAATGAGTCCTACAAAGCCAATTTCAAAATTAAGAAACTATTAACACTACCATCACTATATATTTATAAAACTGTTCAGCTGATGCTAAAATACAAGCAGTACAATCATCTAAATAGAGAAGTGCACATGTACAATACTAGGAGCTACCATGATTATCACCTGGAAAGAAAGAAATACAAAAAGTGCTGACAAGAGCCCCTATTACATGGGGATCAAATTTTATAACAAATTTTGAAAAAAAAAGAAATTAAAAAGCTTAAGTGGGAGCTGCTTTGAAATTGCCTTGAAGGAGTTCCTCGGCGATAAGTGTTTTTATAATATTAAAGGGTTGGGTTGTTTGGGGGAAGAGACCAAACTGCGAGGTCATCAGTCTCATTGGATTAGGGAAGGACGGGGAAGGAAGTCGGCCGTGCCCTTTCAAAGGAACCATCCCGGCATTTGCCTGGGGAGATTTAGGGAAATCACGGAAAACCTAAATCAGGATGGCCAGACGCAGGATTGAACCGTCGTCCTCCCGAATGCGAGTCCAGTGTGCTATATAGTATTAAGGAATTCCTCTCAGAGGAGTAGAATACTTTCATTTGTATAAATAGTATTTACATGTACCAAAAAAAAGAAAAGGAACATAATTTTTTATCTGTAGGCCTATTGTATATAATTGTTTCCCACAATGTTATAAGGGGAAATGATCAATATGTAAACTATGCAAAAACAAATCCTTGTATTTGTCCATGCAGAACACACAAATAATTACTCAAAGTTAGGTAACTGTATATTTGTATAATGATGGCGATTTGTTACAAAAATGATTAACACTTCCTCCACTTAGAACAAATCTCAACCAACAATCTAGATCTTTGCAACATTTAACATAATTTTTTTAACACTTTTATTTAGATATACATTGTATCATAATAAGCATGTCCTTTCCAGCTACTAGTGCTTGAACAGCAACAGCTGATCAATAAATATACAAGAGTAAGCTTTTATCATAGCATTAAAAAATGAAACTTGTGATAAGTAAAGTTGTTGCAACACCAACAACTGTCCTAACTTCAATTTGGATATTGACAGGGAGTAAAATAATGTTTTTCTTGTTTATTTTACATACCGTTTCCACACAAATGTTAGTGCTTCCTCCCACAATTGTGTGTAGTCTTCCCTGTCATATAAAAAAATTGTAATGCTGTAATCAGATTCATAATATCAAGTAGTACGCTGCAGCATGCACGAAGGCTGGAAATTATATGCATAATTGGATACAATTTACAGGCCTACAAACTGCAAGATACAGTTTTACTTGATTACCCAATGAAAACCTAAATAAATCACATTGCGTTGTGTGGCCTCATTTTTGTAGCAAAAGAAGGGATACAAGATCAACAAGTATCACCTTCAACTATTATAAATACGTCATCCGATACAACACTTAGAATATGATGATGAATTATAATGTAGTACAGTGCTTGCACCTGTGGCAACCATGTTGGCCAGCTGTGCTTCCTCCATGAGAAGCCACCGTGGATGGCTTGTGCCAACTATTTGCCTCTCTGCTATTTTGTGATGGTCTGACAATTCTGATATCTGCCTCTGGGGCTCAAGGTAGAACATTTCATCCCTCAGTTGCTCACACAACTGTGGAAGTTCCTGTAACTATTGCAATAAAATTAGTATTCCAAGTGAAATTACACTTCAAAAATAATCACTGTGTAGTACACACTCGCATTTGTGTCACAATACTCATCTCTTTATCTCTCACTTAAATATTGTACAGTACAATTAAAGAGTGTAGGCATCTGGGGGTTGCAAAAGTACCATACAATTATGGGGGCTTGAATGTAATTGAAACGTAGGATCCAGTGCTCAATTTTTTTCAAGAATTCGCTGACCATCTCATCTTCGAGTTGAAAAGGTTCAAACACTTGGTTTATAAATGGGTAGATTGACTGCCTGTCTAGGGGGATATTTGTAAATACAGTGGTGCTGGCAAATTTTAATATTTGTTTCGGGTGCCTCCAGCAATGCAGTATGATGGTGTCTTTGATGTGTGTCCAGCTCGTGTTTAACATCATCCATCAATTGCTATCCCCCCCAATAGGAAAAGACCACAGAGAAAACAATAACTGTGAAGGACTTCTTTCAGTTAAAAACTTAATACCAGCTCAGTTTTGTTACAGAATTTTGTGTTGAGCTGATACAAACATGTTATGTCATTTTTATTTTGGAACGAATAAAATAAGTACATGTCTCATGACCTGAATGGCTATTTTTAACACATTGGAAATTAAATTGTATTTAAAATATTCCTGAAAATAGAAAGGACATGTGGATTCTTTGCATAAGCACACTCTGAATGAAAATAACCAAGAATATTATACTTTTATGAAATTAAAATTAAAGGAGAAACGGTACAAAACAACTAACCATTCCCAAACAAAAATAAGTGCTACTAGCCTAAAAATTATCTGGCAAGGTAACTGAACAAACCTTGTTCTTTTCTTCTCGGTAAGTAGAAAACTGTTCCTCTAGCTGTTGGAATTTGTCCTGCCAGGCAGTCTAATTTTCCCAAAATGCTCTTCGCATCTGGTGTTCCTCTCTGAGTTCTACCCTTGCAGCTACTGCTTGGACATTTACTTCAGACAGCTGGAATAGAAATAACATCACATGCTGAGGATGAGAGAATTTTGGACTTATTACAGATGCAGTGTGAACTACCTTAATGAAGCTCAGTTCTGTACTCTCTCTTGCTGAGTGACTAAGCACTGTAAGTTATCCACCATCACACATATACGGGGACCATGTCCAGCCTTACAGGCAGTTTGTTTTTCCTCAGGACCATGGCATCTACCATCTACCGAACTCCCCAATTTAAACCCAATTGGGAATCGGTGGGACCACCTTGACTGGGCTGTTCGTGCCATGGATTCTAAACCAGAAACATAGCACAGATGACTATGGCACTGGAGTCGGCCTGGCTCCAGACCCTAGTCGGTACCTTCCAGAAACTCACTGGCTCTGTTTCTGGATGTCCAACACTGCAAAAAGTGGTTGTTCAAGCTTTTGACAGATGGTAACATTAAAGTGACTGGACAGCGTAGTAGCCTGTGTTTTCTACACATCCGTCTAGTTGTGACAAACTACACTTTGAAGGAACTATATTTTCACTCATGCAAAGTAAAGTGTTTAGTGATCTGTACAAAGGATGCACACAAAAGCAAAAGAAACCACTTTCAGCTGCTGCGAAATTGCAAAGCGTAAGAAAGTAGAAGGAAAACTGATTGAATTCACAAAAAGAATTTGCAAAATCTCTTGAGATCCTAGATTTGATAGCAAATGGAAGGATTTTGAATAGATTTCTTGTGAAGCAGCACTAAAATGCGAGAAAGTGAAATCTGGGAGATGAGTTTTAATTCTGCTGATACACTGAGCTACGGCTGCATTAGTTCCGCTATATGAACTGCATTTCACCCAAATACTCACAACAATGTGAACAGTATTGAAACACAGAAGTATACTGAGCATACAGGTTGTCTCCACAGGTTTAAGGCAAATTCTGAAATTATTTGCCTAAGTCAGAGGGGAACAAAGCTAATATAAGTGCACTTATTAGTTTCTAGGTGCCACCTTTGTTCCCTCAGTGTTCGCAAAGTGTGATGGTGTGCGTGGGGTACCATGACACAGAGAGGAGCCCGTGACCATTGGAGACAGTTTCACAGGTTACTACAAAGTTATAACACAATACATATATGCCATATTACTCTATAAGGGACAGTCAAATGAAAACAAGACAGATGGGAATAAAGTAAATTATTTATTATTTCAAAAATAATTGCCATAACTGTTACTATATTTATCACACAGTGAAACAAGATGGTCAATGCCTTCATGGAATAATATTTACAGCTGCCTATGGAACCACGATTGTACCACTGTATCAGACACACACCTCTTTGTCCAGACCAAATCGACGGCGACAAAGGCCTTTCTTCAGGGCTCTACAAATATAGAAATCGCATAGGGAGAGACTCTGACTGTATGGAGAACATGTGAGGGATTCCCGCAAAACTTCTGTAACAGTCAAAACATGTGTTTCCCATATTTTAGGTGCCATGAAGAAAAACATTAGTGGCAGTCGATTAGCTTATACAAAGAGATACATGCCAGGGTACAATCATGGTTCTGTAGGCACTCACAAACATTTTTCTATGAAGGCATTGCCATCTTGTCTCACAGTGGGACAAATGTATTAGCAGTTATGGCAATTATTATTTCAAAAGTAAACTGCTGTTTACTTTTTTTTTCATCTCTCTCATTGTTGTTTGAGTGCCCCTTATACTCAAATCCACCTCATGATGGAGGTTTACGCCTCCGAAATGTGTTGTAGAAATAAACAGTGACAGGTAACAGTAAACTTGTTTGACATAATGAGTTTCTAAGATGTCATCTACTACCTTTAATTCAGCAAGTAATTATGACCACAGAGACCCACTATCCTTGCTGATGGTTGGGAGATGCATAACCCTGGAAGAGGGAAAATTATTGGCCTATTCCATTCCTGCCTCAAGCATTTTGTCCCCAATAAGAGGCAAGGCCACCCGTGCAGGTATTCCTCTCATATTCCAACTCTACTGTCACTTCTGCACAGCATATATGTGGGCATGACCCCCAACCAACTGTCCATTTGCTTCAATGGCCAATATCAAACCTCAGCCCAAAGTGAAGTTGACCAATCAGTGACACTGCATGCCACTGAGCACAACAGACTGTATTTCAATGGCTGCTTCACAACCCCTGCCATCTGGATCCCCTCAACTTCCCCGTACCAGCTTCACTGAATTAAGTAAATGGGAATTGTCCTTGCAACAAACACTTCGACCTCACAGTCATCCTGACTTCAGTCTCTGCTAGCTCCTATCCAAAATTCACCTCCACCAAAGACCCTTGCCTCCCGCTTCAGCCCATTAATCTACATCCACCCTCCCCTCTTGGCTGTCCTCCTCAGCCTCTGTTCTATCCCCCCCTCCTCTTTTTTACTGTTCACATTATCTTGTTATACTCACTGAATATCTAATAAGAAGAACTGATTTGTTGGCTGCATCTGGGGAGACTTCTCCATCCACAATCACGTTATTTCCTTAGTTAAGTGTTTCACAACATACTGCTCCATAAAACTTAATTGTTAATGCTTTAATGTAAAGTTTAATTTTATAAACAGCAGGAATTAATATTTTGTCACATACTTTAAAATGTTAATAAACAATGCTCCTCACAGTGTAAAAATATTCAGAAGCTGTGACTGAATTAAGATATTCTTTAGCAGAGTGTCACTGTGTAACAAGTTAAACTTGTCACCTTGACCATGCATGTCTTTAGTAAGAAATGAAACAACAATTATGCTACACTCAAGCTCAAAGCTCTATCTCACTACAAGAGTTACCCATTCTTCAAGAATCTTCAGTCTCTCCCAATACACTATAAACTAGCACCTTCAGAATATTGGATATGGTTAGGTGTATGGCTTTTCCTGATCTGGCTTTCAGTTTTTATGGGGATCGTTCATAAACCCCTACAAAATCCAAGAGATGCCACTCCTAATATTGAAACAGTTCGTTGGCACTAAGCATCATCCATCGCTAGAGGGCAGGTAAAGTTGCAGCCGTATCCATTGCTTGATTTCATTGTCCCAGTCGATTTAAACAACAAGCTCATATTTAATTTGTAACATGGAAAAAATTGAGTTTCAATCAGTGATGAAACACTTGTGTTTAAGTCTTAACAACAAAACAGATAAAAGCTGAGTTGGGTGAAGTTCGCAGCACATCTGCCCCTCTGTTTGAAACTGTTTAAAACTGGGTAAATGAATTTAAATATGGTCATACATCCACAAAAAAAAAAATAGTGTTTGGGACATCCAGTGCGAGTGACTACCCTCAAAATGGTTTCAAAATATATACTATGGTTTTGAGTTATTAACAAATCAATCAAGTGCATGAAATAGTTGAAGCCACAAGCAGTTTTGCATAAAACTTAGGTGCAAAAAAAATCTTGGCAAGATGGGTGCCATGTTTGCTCTTAGTGGAGAATGAACACAACTTGTGGTCAATGCTGAGATATTTTTGGCACTTTTCCATCAAAATCCTGTCAGATTTCTGCACTGATACATAACTCTGGACGAAACATGAATACACTAGATGTTTCAGAGACTAAAAAACAAACAAAACATTGGGTTTTTGAAAGCAAACAGGCTCTAAAAAAGGCAAAGACAGTGAAATTGGCTGGCAAGATGAGGGCCATTGCTTTCTGTGATGCTCACAGTATCATCTACGCCAATTACTTGGAAAAAGGACAACAAACAATTACTGGCAAATATTATGCATCATTATTGCACTGGTTGAGTGAATAACTCAAGGACAAACATACTTATTTAAAAAAGACATCTTCGTCAGTTGGCTGGTTGGGGAAGAAGACCAGACAGTGATGTCATCATTCCCATGATCTGAAGTGGTACGAACCAAGGGAGGAACTACACAAACAGCACAGCCAAGTCAAGGGGAACGGAAAACGTTCAAACACAGAAGTAAAAAGAACATTGGGGCAGCAGTAAGAGGAATCAACAGGAGAGGAGATGAGAGGGGGCAGGGGGTGCAATAAGAGCAAGGATGCCCCAGTCATGCTCTGTGCATTGGGGCACCAGCACCGCTGCTGACCCTTCCTGATCCCCCCATCATACCAGAATCACGACAACAGGAGCAACTCCAGGAGAAGAGGACATAAGAAAAGGGGAAACGAAGCAGCACAAGAGACAAGACAAAACAAAACACAGAGAAAAGGTGCGGGGGAACCTGATGCACGGGGAGGCAAGGATAAGGCCTCTATAACCAATGCCAACACTAACAGAGGGACTTCAATTCTACAGGGAAATTCAGGTACTTAAACCTGGAAGGCCACTTTTTTGAAGAAAACCAAGGACAGATGTAACCATGCAAGGATCATCTGCTTATAACACCTGGGACAAGAAAGGTAGGAGGGAGTATTTAGCGTGAAGGGTCAAAAAGGGGACAGTTCAGCAAAATACAAATCACTATGACAATTCCGCACAGCTACATGGGGGGGGGGGGGGGGGGCGGCGGCTCAGTGTGAAGTAAATCACCATGCGTCAATCTAGTACCGCCGATACAAAGCAGAGGATGGTAGATTCCCACCAGGAGAGGCAGAGAGAATCCCACTTCTCACATGGTGGGATTCTCCTTGATTGCATGAAGTTTATTAGACAGGGATGGAGGGTAGCCACCCCTCCGCCAAGAGTCAGCCCACAATTAACCAAAAAGGGATTTGACGTAAGGCTGCAAATCCATCTGCTGAGGGGTCACAGAGAACGGGGGTTGGTGGACCACCTCCCCCCCCCCCCCCCCCCCCCAGCCAGACAATCAGCCATTTCATTACCTGGGATACCCATTAGGCCACGATACCAAAGGAAATAAACCCCAAGGAGCAGCAGCACCATGATCAGCGAGAAAGTTGTGAATGATGGGGACCAAGGGGTGGCAGCAAAAACACCGAGCAATAGCCTGAAGGCCATTCATTGTGTCTGTACATAATAAAATTCAGGTGAGGGAGGATGTTTAATAACGCAGAGTGCCCAATAGATATTGATCACTTCTGCGGTACACAAACCGCACATGACAGGCAAGAGATGGTGTTCCGTGCCAACAGAAGATGTGAAGACTTATCCCACGTAATTGGTGGATTTAGAGCCATTGATGTAAAAACAATAGCATCCTGAAACTCCCATAAGAGCAGGTGGAATAATCAACAGAACACCAATGGAATGATGGAGGCCTTCAGACCCCAGAAGAGATCCAACCAAATCTGGAGCCGAGGAACTAACCAAGATTCGGTGGACAAGTGAGAATGTGGGGAAGAGGACAAGGAGGAGAGATGAAAAACATGGAGAAGAGAAGCAAGGCGGAGCCCAATTGGTAAACCCACCCGTAGGTGTGCAGAGGGTGGGTGATGTCCCCAAGCCATGAAAATAATAGAATAGGAGGGGGTGAGCGCGAGAAAAGCAGGTAGTGATGGCACAGGAAACCAGGAGCTGGGACCACTCAACTGAAATGGGAGGGGGGATCCCAGATCAACCTGAAGACTATTGACAGGGCCAGTCTGAAAGGCACCGGTGGCTAAACAGCAGCTGTGATGGTGAATCGTGTCCAAGAGGAGCAGTGTGGAAGGAGAAGCTGACCCATAAACTTAACAACTATAGTCCACAAGGGACAGAACTAACACCCAATACAGACAGAGAAGAGTCTAATGATCCTTACCCCAAGAGGTGTGGGCAAGGAAGCAAAGGAGACTGAGTTTACAAAAACAGCCAACCTTCAGAAGGCGAATATGGGGCAACCAATTCAGCTCGTTGGAGAAAGAAGACCCAAGAACTGGACCTAGGGGTCACAGTCAAGCGTTGGGCATCAAGGTAGAGTACTACATCAGGATGGACAGTAGAAGGGTGGCAAAATGCTCCACCCTCAACATCAGGGGTGAGAATTTAAAACCGTGCAAGAGTGTCCACGCATCCACCAGATGGCAACCTGGAGCTGGGCTCCACAGAGGCCACTGAATGGGAACTAGTCCACATATGGAGCAGGGGTGACCAACGGTCCCGCAGAGGCCACAAGCACATTAATAGTGATGAGGATAAGGTCACTTAATATAGAACCCTGTGGAATGCCATTCTCCTGCGTCTGCAGAGGGCTGAGAAAGGTGCCGCCAACACGAGCTCTGAACGATTGGTGGGAAAGAAAATGGTGAATAAAAATTGGGAGGGGGGACCAGAAGACCCACTCGTGGAGTGTGATGTGAGGGTGCCAAGCTGTGTCATAGAAACTGTGACAAGATGGCGTCACTAAGGAAAGACCTGCTGAACTCTGGTTTCCAATCAAAGCAGACGACTGATCAGAGGCCATCCCTCCTAAAAGTCATACTGGTAACAAGACTACAAGTCCCAAGATTTCAGGACCCAACTGAGCCAGTGAGCCATCATCCGATCAAATAACTTGCATGGGACACTGGTTGGCCAGTAACTATCAAGGACAATGCATCATTGCCAGGCTTAATGACAGGAATCACAATACTGACTCTCTAGTGAGAGGGGAAAATGCCTTGGAACCAAATAAGGTTTAACACCTGGAGGGGAGATTGTTGTTGTGAAGTACTGAGGTGCTGAAGCAATTGGTGGTGGATGGAATCAGGGCCAGGGGCTGAACTGGGGAAAGAAGAGAGGGCCAGAAGAAGTTCCCATTCTGTAAAAGGTTCACTGTAGGATTCTTCCTGACATGGGGTAAAACACAGGTGGGAAGCTACAGCCTGCTGTTTCCGGACGAGGAAGATGGCTGGACAGGATGCCTATGTTGACGCCATCGCAAAATGGGTCGCGAGGTGTTCTGCAAGAACTGATGGATCTGTACAAAGGCCACTTGGAGGGGCAGGATCTGGAATGGAAGACTTCCGATGACGACCTCTGAGGGTGTGCAGTGTATCCTACAACTATAGAGGAAGGGATAGAAGAACCTAGAGAGGAGACAAAGCATTCCCACCACACCCACTTGCTGTGTTTGATTAGGTAACAGGCTTTGAGGAGAAGATGTTTAAAGGTAATAAGCCCAGCTGAGGACAGTTGCCATTTAAGATGTAAGGCACGACGGTGAAGATGGACAGCATTGGCAATGGCCGTGCTCTGCCACAGGACTGGTCAGCAGCGAACGGGATCTTTCGAGCAAGGCAGTGGCAGTGGGACAAATTATCTTATCGGACAGATCACGAACAATATGAATACAACCTGACAAAGAAGGTGTAAACATGTCCTGGGAGGTACACAGAGGCCAATCAGCTCAATGGAAAGCCCAATGAACGGGAACTGGTCACTATCACAGAGGTCAATGCGGCAACTAGTGTAAGGAAAGAACAAGGGAGGGGAAGTGAGTGAAAGATCAGTGGCAGAGAAAGTGACGTAGGCGGCACTAAAATGAGTAAGGGAACTAGAAGAGAAAGTGTTGACCTTCAAAGGGTGATGGGCATTAAATCCCCAAGGAAGAGAAACAGAGGGGGGAATTGCTGAAGGAGGGCAATTAGGGCAACAGGTGTAGCTGGCTGGTCAGGAGGGAGACAAGAGATTGCAAACTGTGATCACAGAGTACAAGTGGACTCAGATGGCAACTGCTTTCAATGTGGTACGAAGGGGGATCCAGGTACCAACAACATCCGTACAGACCAACATGCAAATGACACCGGAAGCCCTCAAAGGTTTGACCTGGTTCCGACAGAACCCACAGAGGGTCGATGAGTATCAGTAAAATGAGATTCCTGTAGAACAACACAAGCTGCCAAGTAAAAGGAAATAAGGGACTGCAACTTGGGTAAGTGACAGTAGTATCCATTATTGTTCCATTGAATAAGCATATAATGAGGATCCAAATGTGAGGTCAACGAGCTGGAGTCAATTGCATTGCTGAGTCACCAATGAGAAGACTTGACATCCGTAAATAAGAGATCAGGCTCAAGTTGCAAAGAGGGTGATGGTACCTGTTGGGGTGCATGGACTATTGGTCCCATGGCTGAGTTGTGGCAACAGACCTCCAGCCTGGGGGATGCCGGAGTAGGGGTCCTGGGAGGGAGCCTCCTCACCGGCAGGTGCTGAAGAAGGGACACTTCTCCGGCTGGGCAGGGGGAGTGGCATCTGTAGTGGAGGTCGCAGGAACTGCAAGGGAGGTCGCAGGAACTGCAAGGGAAGCGGAGAGAAGAGGGGAGTGGGACTGGGGTAAGGAGGAGGCAGTAGGGGGAAAGGACATAATAGAGGGAAAATTAGATGTCACTGACATAGGTTGGTGATGGTCATGTTTCTGATTAGCCTCAGTGTAGGATAAATTATCAAGGGGCTTATACTCTTGTACCTTCTTTTCCTTCTTATAAATTGGGCAATCTGGCGAGCACAGAGTGTTACAGTTGTGGCAATTAATATACACGGGTGGCACAACACGGCCTCCCCTCATGGAGTGGGTGTACATATTCACTGCATAAAGGGTCTTCCATACAGCAGGAAGACACGTATGTGAAATACCAATCTCGAAAATGTCTCGTGTGGCGGGACATATAACTTCACGTCACACTTATAACACACAACCTTGACCTCTAGGAGGGTAGCTCCCTCAAATGCCAGGATAGAGATGCCAGTATTGATACGATTGTTCTTACGACCATTCTGAACACACTGAACAAAATGAATGCCCCGTCATTCCAAATTAGCCCGGAGTTCCTCATCAGTTTTAAGGATGAGGTCCCATGAAAAATGGCTCCCTGAACCACATTCAAAGACTGGTCATGAGTAATGGACACCAAGACATTGCCAAGATGGTCAAAGTTTGAATGGCTGCAGATCAGGTGGCACGAGAAGTTTTGATCAACAGCAGATCCGACCACATCTTACTGAGAGACTCAGCTTCGCCAAACTTGTCTTTGATATTTTCCACAGAAAGTAAAGGCTTTGTGGTGATGAAAGTGACCCCATCAGTCCTAGCATACACCAGGTAGCAAGGAAAGTGTTTCACCCCAAGACAGTGAGCCTGGCCCTCCTCCCAGGGTGCAGCCAGACAAGAAGAAGACCGCAGGGTCGTAACAAGCAGTATTAAATGATCCACTGCCAACCGAGGAAACAACCATACAAGAATGGCCAGTTTTATGGAGCTTAATGCTTTTCATATGCAAAGTATCTGCCCTGATACTATAAACTCTGATAAGGGGCTCTCCCTGTGGTTGGTTGGTTGATTTTGGGGAGGGAACCAAACAGTTAGGTCATCGGGTTAGGGAAGGATGGGGAGGGAAGTCAGTTGTGCCCTTTCACAGGAACCATCCCAGCATTTGCCTGAAGCAATTTAGGGAAATCACAGAAAACCTAAATGAGGACGGCCGGACACAGGTTTGAACCGTCGTCCTCTTCCTGTGGTTGCCACACAGCTGTGGTAAGAGCCATCCGACATGGTGGTCGTTGCCAGGAGTTCTGATGCCCCAGAATGATGAGCAACCATTCCTAGGCATACAAAGGGAGGCAGCAGCTCACATATCAAGAGGTGTGATCCCTGAGTTGTCAGCGGGCTCAGCCAGATGGGTACAAAATAACCTCATCACATGTACTGGCTACAACACACAATGGTGACTTAGTGGGGCAAGGGGAGGGAGGGAGAGAGGACAGGGCTACTGCAGGAAAGGAAGAGGGGAAGGAGGGAGGGAGAGGAATGCACACCGTAGATGCTAGGGAGGGAGTTCTTCCCCACATGGATCACACTACAGAGAGAAAATTTAGAAGTGGAGGTCAAACCACAAAGGGAGACCAAAAATACCAAAAAAGAAAAGGTGAAAAAGAAAAGGCAAGAGGAACAAAATCCAGAAGGAATACAAGAAAGCAGTTGGGCAGCCAGGTCCACATCATGAAGAACACCGAGCAAGGGAAGGAAGGGGCAGAGGTGAAGGAGCGAGAAGAGGAAGGAAAGAGCACGTGGAAAGAAATGCAGCCTGGGAAGGAAGAATGGACTGCAATAGCTTGGGGCCTCTTGTGCACCACGCACAAACTCACGAAATAGCCGTGACCCTCTAAGGGATTAAAAAATAAAAAGATCCTCCTCAATCACAACAATGCATGGGTGCTCACCTGCATAGTTTCAGTGGACAAAATTTTGGAACTGATGTTCCAATTATTGCAACATCCACCATATTAACTGGATTTGACCTGCAGTTTTGATTCCAAAATAAGTGGCTTGGTGGAATTTTTTGTATAGCTTCAAAACGTTGGACCAAGGCTAGGAAAATTATATAGAGTTAAAATAGGATTGTGTTCTGTGTGCGTCTATATATATATTGAAATACGTCATTCATCATGGCCCGACACAAGGGACCTATGACCCAAGATCCTTCACACTACTACTAGTGGTGTTCCAAACCTCCATAACATCCTAGCCCATCATCCTAGTCCATCCCTATGCCACTCCCAATCCCAACCCCCTTGACATACACGAAAGAGCCATGACCCTCTAAGGGATTAAAAAATAAAAAGATCCTCCTCAATCACAACAATGCATGGGTGCTCACCTGCATAGTTTCAGTGGACAAAATTTTCGAACTGATGTTCCAATTATTGCAAACATCCACCATATTAACTGGATTTGACCTGCAGTTTTGATTCCAAAATAAGTGGCTTGGTGGCAGACCCAGTGCAAGACCAGCCCAATCCACCCACCCTGTTCCAGTCCTGCCACAGGCTTATCCCACCCCATTAGAGGCTCAGAAACCTCTGAAGACAGCCATGCCATACCAGCTCTGCTGCAATCATTTCACAGCTTTTTATATTGGTATGACTACCAACCAGCTGTCAACCAGGATGAATGGCCACTTCTGAACTGTGGTCAACAGCATGATACACCAACCTGTGTCACAAGATGCAGCTGAACATAACATACTGTTTCAATGGCTGCTTCACAACCTGGGCTATCTGGATTCTGTTCTCCACCACAAGCTTTTCTGAACTGCACAGATGGGAGTTAACAGAACATATTCTCCTCAACTTACAGTGACCTATTGTCCCCACACCCTCCATCCAACACTTTCTGTCCTAACACCTTCTCCATGTTCACGTCCCCTCATCCTTTTTTTGTGCCACCCTCTGCCAAAACAAACCACCCCTCCTCACCCTCCCATCTTTCTCCTTCCTTGCTCCTCTCTTTTTCCACTCCTCATCCCGACCTGCCTTACAGCCCCCCCAATGCTGCTCCTAGCAGTCTTGTCATGGCTCCATCTAAATCCTGCATGCTCTGCCAGGCAGCTCTCCTCTCTCCACTCCCCCCCCCCCCCCCCCACCTGTACCCTGCTATCCTCCCCCTTCCCCACCCCACTCCACTCCACTCCAGATTGCTACTTTCATTCAACGTGACAGGTGTTGGTTAGTTACATGCCATAGATCATTTAACATGCTAGATCGTAATGATGTGGAATGAGTCATTTACATCGCGAATTAATTTGTACATACGTTTACATTCTGAAGATTTCTATGAGATTTTTTTCCCACAAAGAAAAAAGATATGCAGATGAGTTAGCAACTCCTACCCACCATCTTCTACACATTACAGTAAAAGAAATTCTCCTACGGAATAGGAGGAGTTGTCAAGTAGAAACACTCAGTTTGCTACAAATTTTTCTTTGCTTTCTGTCAGACATTTCATATCACTGGGTAAGTGATCACTAATTTTTGTTGCAGCACCGGCACCCCTTTTTGTGTTTAAAACAACCTTAACATGAAATTTCATTTTTCCTTCTGGTATTATAATTATTTACCTTACCTCACTATTCCTTTTGAACTGTCATGGATTATTTACAACAAACTTTGTGAGGGGATAATGTACTGTGAATCATTAGTCAGAATGCCCAACTCCTTAAACAGCTGCATTCCAGTCCAAGCTGCCAGAAACATCAATCAGGTGTGCGTGAGGTGTGTGATGAGAACTTTGACTGAAAACTAAATGTGCAACAGTCTTTTTTAGACTAGATTAGATTAGTACTTGTTCCATAGATCATGAATACGACACTTCGTAATGATGTGGAATTTGTCAGGTTAATAAAAGGTGCCCATCTGCAACTGAACATGTCATCTTTACAGTGAGCAGCAAAATATTTTTCCTAATAGTGTTCACATTACTATCACGTGAAACACTGCCATACAAAACACATCCATAAAAAATTTTGAGTCTCCGAAAGTTTAAATCAACATTTGTAGATTTTAAATTGCTGAAACACTAGTTTTCTTTGATCTCTTCAATTTCTGCACTAAATATTAAATCAGTAAGTGATCAATGCAAATGGTGGTAATTCCCTTCCTGTACAAGTCAGATTTGAATACAAAATTTTATGAAGTTGGCGTATCTGAATTTCATGAATATTTGCCTGCCAATTTTGAAAACACTGGAAAATTTGCATATGAAATTATCTCCACATCTGGGTATACTTATCAATGTGAGCATCTACTTTAAATTATGAAAGAAAATAAATTTGTAACTTCAGATTTTACCCTAGAATCAGTTTTGAAAGTAATTACTGCCATTACGTTTTCTTCCAAAACAGTGAAGATAGTAGCAAAAATGAGATGTCAAATATCAGGCAGAAAACAATATTAGTGTTGTTCTTGTGCTTTGTTCTATATTTTTCCAAATAAATTTACGTTTCTATAAAAACTGATTCTGAAGTCTCTCTCTCTCTCTCTCTCTCTCTCTCTCTCTCTCTCTCTCTCTCTCTCTCTCAGGCCCACCTAAACTGGAACCTTGTTACTTGGCCCACATCAGCTTTTGAGCTAGGAACTTTTTTTAATGAAACTATGGGAGTTTAGTTCTGCCTTAATGAACCATTCACAGATTGGGAAATGATCATTAACTCCATACAACTGCTCTCACATTTTCATGTGGTTTTCCACTGGCTTTTTTGTCTGTGTACTACAATCCCAGGTAGGAATTTAGCAGTCTGAAACACTGCATATATGGGCTGTGGAAATGGAATCATAGAAGCATTATCAGAGACATTTCTTCATTTAACACAATTTTTTAATTTTTATCAAATAACAAACCAGTAGTAAGATAAAATATTTTCTTGTTGTTAACTGTATCACATTTTTGCTATAATATTGTGGCATATGTTGTCAATATATCAATTAGTGTCTTGCTTGTAGTCTTTGTGCCCTGCCATTATGTTTCTTTACATAGAAAAAGACCTTGACTTCTACTTACAGTTGTTGAACAAGTTCAGTTATACCCATATGAGAATGATATCTTTCCAGAATTTTTTTTCTGTAAATTCCAGAAGTGTGTACAACAGCATAACAGTTTTCTGCTTCACACAATGATTACTGAAATGGATTAACATTCACAAAGAACTGGATTGAAGTCCCATCCAATTGCTTTAAGGTAAATGTCAGCAACATTCCTTTTAAAACTGTATGCCTAATTTCCCTCCCCATCCTAGTAATATAAAAACTAGGACTCCACTTTAAATGTATTTTGTCTTTCTCTAACTTTCCTAGCCACTACATTCATTATCAGTCTTCACAACATATGTTTATCAGCTGACATCCCATTAAAAGTTGCATGTCATTTTCTTGGCAACCTAACAGTATGGAGTAGAATTATTTAAATCACCTTTTCCAGCTTCTCAAACCTCAAAATAAGAATTCTGTAAATTTTGCCTCATACCATAGTGACTTTGCTGATACACATCTTAATTGGTTCTTGTACAGAAGCAAGTAATGGTAACCACACAGCATACAACTGAGGCATTGAACACTCGAAAAGCACATGAATGAGACTAAAAATGTTGCAAAGCTTTTGGACAATGTCCTTCTCAGGGTTAACTACATAAATGGTGGGCACACAGCCAGTCAGTCACAGTCACACTCACACGGAAGAAAGAAAAACTACTTTATCACTGCATATCAGCCCAAAATGGGGGGGGGGGGGGGGATTGTGGTGAGTGGAGTGGGTGGGAGGAGAAAGCAGTTAGGGAGGAGAAGGGAGGGTTGGGAGGGAAGAGAGACTGATGGCCAGGTGGGAGAGGTGGCAAGGGAACTTGATGGAATGTGGCACAAGTAAATTCACTCTAGTGCAGGCAGAGGAAGATGTTTGTGGAACACAATGGAGTGGAGAAGTGAGTGAAAGGCTGGTTGATCGGGGTAGGGATGTCTTTTGCAAGGAACTATCCCAGCATTTATCCTAATCAATTTAAGGGAACTACGGAAAATCTATGTCTCTAAGACCAGGCAGGAACTTGAATCATTGTTCTCCTGAATGCAAGTCCATTGTGCTGTCCATATCATCATTTCAGTCAGCCATGACACAAATTTTCATGTGTTACTTAATTTTGTGGTTACAAGAGAAATTTGACAAGCTCTCAACTTTGCAGTGAAAGATTGTGCCTTCTGGTGAAAAATAATACACCAAGTTTGTTATGTAGTGTCCTTTCATGTCAGTTTACTTTACACAACATTTTTTGGTACGACTTATGTAATGTCCCCCCACCCTTTACATTTTTCACAGCTGATATGCAGTATGTGTACATAATATACACCAAAAAACTTGTTGGATTTTAGACCATTATACAGATTTTCTAAATTTATCTTTCAGTTTCAGTTTGTATGAGAAGTATGTTAAAGGTGGCACAAACATAAACATCAAACTACACTACAGATAAGGCTGTTACCAAAATATTTACTTTGCATACCCACTCATAAGCTTTGCTAACTCCCAACCAAGCTGGCACATTTCATGCTCTTAGACCTAAGACTATGTTACAGATCATTGTAAAGATGTTGAGGAGGAGGGGGGGGGGGGGGGGGGGGAGCACTGTAAAACTCTAGCCTATTCTTCACTTGTGTTGGATCCATTCCTGAAATGGAATTCCGGTTGATCTGCAAAATATTACTTTACAGCTGCTACAACATATTGAAAAAAACATTTTCCAGCAACACATTTATTTGGATATGAGAATTTATGGACACTTCTAGTCAATAATAGTGAGGTTGCTCCAAGTATCCATACTTAAATCCCAATTTTCAAAGCAACTTTATGCATACATGTATAATTAAGACTTTATTTTATTCTGTTCTTTCACAATTCTGGCCAGTTTATCAGCAATCGACATTCCCACGCACCATTCACAAACAGAACAGCAAGTGGGAAAATGACAGGTACCCCCACCACAAACCATATGATATCTTGCTGCATATGGAAGTCTGTCTATTTGTTTCATTCTGTTGATCCACAAGGCTCCTTTTTTACATCCCAGAAAAGATGGCCGTCAAATCAAGGAGGTGAAATCAACTTGGCCTTCTTTTCATGCTGGGCAACTAGCTTACACACACTGCTTTTATCATTGTTTTACTTCTAATGTGTATTCACAAACTCAAGTTTCACCCCCAGCAATGAACTAGCCTACAAATCAGTTGTATTCTTCTTAAAATGGTGCTAACATTTGTTTTCACATTTAATGAGAATTCAACAAATGTGCTACTCATCAAGCACAAAGTATTCTTGTAGTTAAATCTTTATGTAACCTGCCAACACAGCTGAGCAATCAGCTTTGTTTGATGGACTGATGTGTAGAATGTTCTCTGTTTCAGATTGCTGCCACCCTCACTGTCCACAAAGTTGTGTCACAGTAACTGCTTGATGAACTGTTGTGTTGCCTTTGGGAGAATCGCAGTTGTACTTATATTCAACCATATAACATAATATGAGGCACAAATGTTTTCTAAATGTTTTGTATGTCATACTTCTTCTACTCACTATGTTGGATAACATCATCCTTAATTTAATTTTTTATTCCTTGTTAAGGATATGGACAGTGTCTGAAGATGACTGTCTCTACAATGCACATTCGTGAATCCACGTTACTTCCGTGTCAAAATTTGTATCATAGCAGTTAATCAGTACAAGCCGTGTACACCTGTGACTTGGGAAGTATTGGAAGAGAAACAATAAAACATTCCCCTCTCACATCCTCCAATCTTCCTCTCCCCTCCCCAGGAGCCCTGAGGCAAGTGACCAACATACTCTATGAAAATCACTGAATTTATTATAGACTTGAATTTACTTGACTTTGCAAGGATGCCACTTGGTTTCACCACTGGGGCAGCAGAATTATCAGATATTAAGTTCGCATTACACTATCTGGATGATGTGCTTGTTTATAGGACTGTGGAGGAGCATTGGGGTCATGTGAACCACATCTTTGGTAGATTACATATTGCAGCATTGACTGTTAATCCAGTAAGGTGAACTTTGCACAGAGACCAATTTAGTGTCTATGCCATATAGTGTCTGTCTAGGGCCTAGTTGTCGATCCCAAGATATTGCATGCAGTTCCCAGTCGTCCAAGAATTATCGACGTCAAAGCCATTCCCAGTTTTACAAGCTTACCTTTTTTTCTGTGGGTGAGGAGGGGAATTTGTCCCTCAAATAGCCCAAAAGGCAGCCCTGCTGAATCACGTAAGTGATTGGAGCAGAAATTTGAGTGGTGTCCAGCACAAAAAGCTGTGTTTCAGGCCTTCGCCTTGGCTCCAATATCAGCGTTGCTCAGTTTTAAAAAAAATCATTGTATGTGCTATTAAGATAAACAACCCGCTGCATACACATTGAGGGGATTATCTGATGCAGAGAAGAAATACTCATTTTATGAGCTTGAAGTGCTGGCGGTTCTTTTTGCACTGGAGAAGTTTCGTTATTATATCAAATATATTACTTTTCAACTTGAGACAGATAACCAGGCATTCAGCTGGATCCTGGGAAAACACTAAGAACAAGCGAATAGTGTGATGGGCTACATGGATATTAGCATTTAGGTTTGAGTTTGTGCACATTAAGGGGACTGAAAATCATGTTGCTGACAGTCTTAGTAGATTGGTTAACCAGGAAACAACTGAACAGCATATGCCTCTCACAACTTAATTTAATTGTAATAGACTTTCTGCCATTGTGTGAAGGGATTGGGGAGTCAAGACCAAGCTGTAGCCATTAAGGTGCTAAGGATCAGCTACATAACAGTGTGTCTGTGCCACCCTATTCACTTAAGGAAAATGTGTTGTGCTGTACAGAAAGAGTTGATGGAAATATCATACATATTTCAACTCTTTCATCAATGTCTGGTAGGTGGACATCTTGGTCATTTAAGGACTCAGAAAAATCTGAACATGTTTATTTGGAAAGGAATAGATAAAGAAATTAATGGTGAAGTAAGAAATTGTCAGATTCGTCCTACGAGTAAGCCAGTGCAAAACACTAGGTACATTTTTCTGGCATTCAACCCAGATGCAGTCCCTTTCATAAATTATATGTGGACTTTGTTGAGCTGTTGCCTACAACTTGTAATGGACAAGTATATTATGGTGATTCTATGTGTTTTCCAGATTTGTTTGGTTATCTCCCACCGAGGGTGCTATTGCCGAATTCAAGGTGCAGGGTTTGCAACAAATATGTGTTGTATTTGAGCCTAGTAGGACACTTGTTAACAACAACACAACTGCTTTTCACTCCAATCTTTTCAGAAGTCTATGTTTTAGTTTGAGTATTAGGCACATTACAACCACACCCTATTACCCACTCCCCTCATATGCCAAAAGAGTTAACCAGAATGTTTGGGCAGCATTGATCCTTATCATCATGACAGTCAAAATAAGTGGGATCAGTCAGTGCCCTGGCTCAGTGCCTTTAACATAGCCAGGCACAAAGCCCCTCAGGCAACTGCTGCCCAATGGATGTTTACTTTTACTGCCAATTCGCCCCTCAGCAACCTCTTAGGCAAAACAGATTCATTGCCGGATATGATTAGTGCTGACATAACTGCACAGCAGGTGAAGGCCGCTTAGGGTAACATCCGTAGTGTGTATTGATAGCAGTGTAAGAAATACATTGTAGGGTGGCAGGTAAATCAATATTGGATGGTGTTCGTTAAGAATTATCAAGCAAAAAGTAGGGCTATTGACAAGATCATGAAGAAGCCACTACTACAGTTCAGGAAACTGTTTCAATAATCAATTTCTTGACACCTGTCAAAAATTCAATTGCTTGGACTGCAGCACAGTGATGTAATTAGGATCATATATCTCAGTTAAAGCTGGTTGCAGCAGGTTAGGTTACCCAAGTTAGCCAGGCCAAAAATTCTGTGCCCTGGAGTTTGTGCCATATGGTACTTGCTGCAAGCATATCTCTCCTTTTGGCACAAGTCAACTACAGGTTTAATTTGAAAGACCTGCTGGTTTAAGTTGTTGCACACAGGGCAAACAGGTGATACCCTCCTGTATTGGTCAGGGGACATGTGGAGCTCCGGTGGTGGCACGGAAGCGGAAAGTTGTTGAGTGCGTGCTTCAGTGGGTTGTGCTGTGGGCCACCTTGAGGTGGTTGTGCTGGCTTTTCATTTCCTTGAAGGGAATTCTTTCGACTTGTGTTCAGGTGTTAATGTGGTTTTAAGTGTTGCAAGGATCAGTTGGGCAGTTACTGAATTCGTTTGGGTTGTTGCAGTTGTGATTAAATTTTCATGTATTTTTAAGTGCTGCACAGATTAGCTGGGAGCCACTGTGATTGTTAGCTTCTTAGCTGTTTGTGGATTACATTTACCAGCGGTTTTAGATGCTGCTCGGATCAGCTGGGCAGCTGTTGAATTCATTTGTTGTCTTTGCAGTTGCTGATTGAATATTCATGGGTTTTAAGTGCTGCATAGATCAGTTGGGTACCCATTGTGTTCGTCTGCATTGTAGCTGTATGTCATTTAAATTTACCACTGGTTTTAGGTGCTGCTGCAATCAGCTGGACTGCTGTTGAGTTCATTTGAGTTGTACTTATTGACTGAATTTTTGTGGGTTTTACATACTGCACAGATTAGCCATGCAACTGCTGGCAGGGCTGATGATGCCACACATTCTGCTTGTTATATATTAATATGAATTTAATTGCTATGTAGCTCAAGCTAACAGCTTTGGAGTTGATTAGCAAGGCTACAGGTTGACACTGGTGGTCCTCAAGGTAGTCATGAATTGACAGGAGCTAATGCCAATACTTACCATTTCTGTTAATGCCACAGTAGTAATAGGCATTGGACCACACGTACTTTATACTTCAGGGATTATGAAAGTGTCCCTTATTAGCAGACTTTAGGTTAAGTTAGGTTAGGATCCTTTTGCATTGGAAGGCCTGGATGATAATACTTGTAGAATGCTGTGACACAAGTATATCCTTCACCCTTGCATATATCTGCAATTAGTGTGTGTCATAGTGGGACAAGTGGGGTGTCGGTACTGGCCACTTATTTGGTTGTTGTGATAAGTGGTTGTTAAGGTATTGTAACTGGGGTAATTCCCCAGATCTCCACAAAATAATGGCCCGTGGGATTGAGGTGCAAATGCTATGAATGTGGAAAATGTGCTCAAACTGCAAAAATGAGCCATCAGAACAATAAGCAAGAGTCAAAACAGTGCCCACTGCATTGGGCTATTCAAAAAATGGGGTATTCTGGCAGTTCCAAGTGAATACATATTTCAAACTTTTTTTTTTTAATAAAAGCAATATGCAGCAACAGCTCCATACATGATCATCAAACCAGATAAAGTGATCGCTTTTGCCTAGACAGAATGAATGGAGCAAAGGGTCAAACCACTCTGTTTTACCAAGGATTCAAGATATATAATAAACTATCAACAGTGAACAAAGACACAAGGAACTCTACAAATTTAAAACATATCTTAAAGGATACTTTGTATCATAAAATTATTACAAATAAATAATTAGATTGACCAATTACAATGTAGACAAAGAGGATTGAGTAAATGTGTAAGCAACACAATAAATTTTAATTTGTAATTTACTCCACACAATCTAAAGCCAAGGTATTTTATCAGAGGAGTCTTAGGATTCATTTCTCTCGTTTAAAGCCTGTTCTTTCTGCCTTGTATAATTCAGTGATCAATCGTGTTTATTTTTTTGTATAATGAATTTCTTATGTATATCCTGTTTTATCCATTATCTTACACGCCTCTATTATAAATTATGCGTATAAGTGTGTGTGTGTGTGTGTGTGTGTGTGTGTGTGTGTGTGTGTGTGTGTGTAATGACAACGTCCACATAAAGAAATTTGTCTACAGACAAATGAATAAAATAAATAAATAAACAAACAAACAAAAAGGAGATTGTGGGACACATCGGCAAGCTGAGTTGAACATGATATCCATGGGAGAAAAGAAACAGCATCCAAATTAATGAAACATTTCAACAAAGAAGAAAGAGATACTGGAAATTTGGGACTAGTGTAGCAGGGGATACAACCCGTCAGCTTTGGACATTGACGTCACAAGTCGCCAATCAAGAAGCGATCCTTCTTAGTGTTGTAGCTCCCTTCAGTGGCTGATAAGTGTTTTTTGGCTTTTAAAAAAAAAATCTCACGAGATAGAATAAACAGATCCACTTTATTAAGCAATCAGTAAAAAAACGAAACTGAAACATAACAGCAAAAGCGAAAATGGTAAACTGCTATCTGGCGACTTGTGACGTCATTGTCCAAAGCCGACGGGTTGTATCCCCTGCTGCACTAGACCCGGAAATTTAAATGTAATACAACCATCTGACTATGTTTCACATTATAAAGAACTATGGTACAAACCAGAAATTAAAGAAACAAATAAAAAAGAACAACTGCAAAGAATAGACTACACTGATCTGACAGGATCGAAGACAATTTAAAATAAATGAAAAACCAAAAGTCACCAGGACTAGATGGAATAAATACCAAACCGATTAAAAACACAGAGAATGTCTCATAGAATTAAGTAACTACACCTCTCTGACAGGTGCTGGGTAAAATATGAGGTATCAAAAGAATAGAAATTAGCTAAGCTCATTTCAATATGTAAGAAAGATGAAAGAAGTAACACAGCCAACAACAGGGGCATAAGTAATCAGAACATTGCTTATAAAATCTACAGAAAAATAATAAATGAAACATTCTAAAGTATCACTGGTGTGATCTTAGTGGAGGAACATGCAGGTTTCCAGATGGGGAGATCATGTATACAGGACATTTTTGCACTGAAACAGGTAATTCATGAGAGATGAGAATTTAATCTGGAAACTCACCTTGCATTTGTTCAAAAATGGTTCAAATATCTCTGAGCACTATGGAACTTAAGATCTGATGTCATCAGTCCCCTAGAACTTGAAACTACTTAAACCTAACTAACCTAAGGACATCACACACATCCATGCCTGAGGCAGGATTCGAACCTGCAACCGTAGTGGTCGTGCGGTTCCAGACTGAATTGCATTTGTGTATTATGAAAAAGCATACGACAGAATTTACAGAGACAAGTTATGAGCAATAATGGGAATCCCTAAACACCTGATCCAAGTCGCAAAAAAGCCTGTATGTGAACATCAGAATTAGCACTGACACGAGTAAAGTGATAACATCTGAAATACAAACAAATTGACAAGTACTACTATGGTGTAGCTTGTCACCAAAATTATTCAGTATCTAGCCTATATATATAACATGATCAGCAAATGGAAAAGAAACAGATCATCATCAGGTATATTGTATTGTATGTTAACCGGGAGTCTATAAATGATGGAGAGGTTCTGTTCCCACTGCAGCCGCAGTAGTCCACAACCCCACGGCGACTACCGCAGTCCATATCACCCCTCCGCCACCCCACACCGAACCACTCCTTCAGGGTTATTGTGCGTTTCGGCCACCCTCCGCCCTCCCCCCCCCCCCCCCCCCCTCGGGGAACGTATCACGTGAAACGAGTGTAACCCCTATGCTTCTGTGGTAGAGTAACAGTGGTGTACACGTACGTGGAGAACTCATTTGCTCAGCAACCTCTGACATTGTGTAGCTGAGGCGGAATAAGGGGAACCAGCCTGCATTCGCCAAGGCAGATGGAAAGCCGCCTAAAACCCATCCACAGACTGGCCGGCTCACCGGACCTTGACACAAGTCCGCTGGGCGGATTCGTGTCGGGGACCAAGCGCTCTTTCCCAGTCCGGAAAGCCGTGCGTTAGACCGCATGGCTAACTGGGCATCATCAGGTATAAATAACGGGATGAATAAATATATTAACATGATGTTATTTGCCAATGATTAAGTTGTTATACAAGACAGAACAGTAAACAAATAACTTTATGCTAAGCCTGCTGATTCTCTTTCAGTTTATGGGTTTGATACGAAACAAATATTGGATACACAGCAATGGTCAACACTAGTTTCCCCTTGACCCCCAAATACTATCAGCAGTCTTTTGGCATTTATGGCTAAAACCGACATAAAACAAAGATTTTAGTCGAGGAGGAGGAGGGGGGGGGGGTCCAATACATAACTTTAGTCCGAGCAAGTGTCGAGATATACTGTGTAGTAGTATTAAATTTTAATTATTTGTCCATATAAATCTCTTTCTCAGTTCATATATAGTACACATGAATTGTAAACCTAAACTGAGGTTTCGGGAATGCGTTATATTGTGCAGTGTTGTATCGGCAACTGTAAGGCTGATCTTTTTAGAATTATTGGCGACAATATCATCGTTCACAACTAACAGTTCCCAAATTTCGTTACACATTTTGGTGTAAAGAGCATACTTTGAAACGCTTCGTACATTTGCAACGATTTTCGGGCTACAGTTCAAGTATATCTCTTCCAAGTAAATATACAGCGAAATTTGGGAACTGTTAGTTGTGATCAAGGATATTGTACCCAATATTTCTAAAAAGCTGATTTCGTACCCCATTTTACAAAAACGACGTAAAGTCTTGGTGCACAACAGGTGTAAGTCCGCTTGGTGTGGCTATCGGTCGAACATAATAAAACAACATACAAACGGGCGGTATTGCATGCGAGCGATTGCCTGTCCCACCGATTACAAGAACATATTTGTTCACTTACAAATAAGAGATATGGATTAGAGCCACACCTCCGTATTTCACTGTCGAATTATGCCGGACGTGTGTCATTACATAGCGGGCTATCACTATTGATTACTGACAGACGGCGTCCTGGGCTCCGCTCGCGAACCTCACCGAAGACAGCCGAACAGTTACAAGTCGCGCAGTTTGGTGGCGACAGCGTAGCTGGAATCAATGTTGCTGGCCTGCGATCTTGTACCATACTTAATGCGTTTGGAGAGACGTTCATGAGTTTCCATACTATATTCAGCCCCAGATCTACGATATTTCCGAACAGGAGCGTTTGAGATAGTACATCATAAATTATTTTAAAAATCGATTTTTCCAAAATATTTTCGTTTTATTGCGCACATCTTTCTGAAGAGTTTGCTGTATAAAACAGTTATGATCGAGGAAATGTTAGTCGTGTCATTTGGTCTTAAGTGTGCCAAAGTGCAGTGCCACGGCTCTTCACACGATATTCTTCTATCGCACGACACTCTTATTTCGTTCTGTGGAATTCAAACGTTTATATTTCATAATGGAAGCCATCAAACCTACATTCAGGACAGTGGAAATTAAAATATCCTCTGTGGTGCCTCTCCTGCTGCCAGTCGGCCGGTTTGACATCCTACCACCCCTTTAAAAAAAATAATAAAAAAAGAAACCTCACGATCACTCTTTATTGTCTGTTAGCTAATCTCTTTTGTGTGACAAAATTAAACATAAGAAACATAAAACCAGTAAAGACAAGAGACAAGCAAGACAGTACACATTTCTTCAATCTTTAGGTCGTTGTCCAGTAGTGTAAAAGCTGTTAATACAAATAGTACCCAAGCTAGTGTAGTGCCGGCCGATGTGACCGAGCGGCTCTAGGCGCGTCAATCTAGAACCGCGCGAAAGCTACGGTCGCAGATTCGAACCTGCCTCGGGCATGGATGTGTGTGATGTCCTTAGGGTAGTTAGGTTTAAGTAGTTCTAAGTTCTATGGGACTGATGACCTCAGATGTTAAGTCCCATAGTGCTCATAACCATTTGAACTAATGTGGTTTCTCGATATGATTACGTCTATTTTGTCACTGTCTGCTGGATAAAACGAAATTGGTCTTTCTAGTATCGCAGCAGTTGTAACACATGCCAAATAAGAGAGACTATTTTGGCACAGAAGGTCATTTTAACTACCTCATTTACATGAATAACACGAGAGAATACAATTCACAAAGTACCAACATGAAATGCCTATTAGGCCCACTACAAGCAAAAAGTTTTACGTTAGGAAATAGTTTCACATTTCGTTCATACTCTCCATTCTCTGAAACACGAGATCGAAAAGTAGTAATAGTCCGAAATTTTCACATAAATTTGGAATCGTCATATTCTTCCACATGATTTGTGTGATGTCCCCGTTTCTTCTTCTACCTCGTTGTAACAAACAATCTTTGCATCTTTCAGATTGCTGAAAAAGCAACTGTTGAAATTCTTCACAGTAAATAATAACAGCCAAACAGTTGCAGGATACAGATTTATTAAAATTCTTGACCACGGTTTCGGAATATCTAAATATACCTTCATCAGAAGTAAAATACACCTGAACGGGCAGAATCCTGCAATGGCAAAAACGTAGCATCGGAACTGAGAAAGAGCCACAAGTGCCCTCTCTCGGTAAAACTGTCTGCCCTAGGGCTTTCACACCCTCTTCACGCTAGTTCACAGGCGAGGTAATGATGCTATGCTGTGTTCGCATCAACCCTCTGTCCATAATTATGTTGTATAAGTGGAGATGATGTTTTAACTACGACGACGCCTTTGGCACAATTGTTTTATGTATCTCCACTGCAGGATGTGATTTTAGTAAGTGACTAAAAGTTTTTGTGCTTGTAATACTCTGGTAATTTTACAGTTACTTAAGCTATAATGTTTTTTTCTGTATCATCTGGGACCTCATTCTCCATCGGCTCCTCCCCCCCCCCCCCACCCCTTCGTTTTTCCCATCATCTGTCCAGTTTCCCGCACCTGCTCTTGGCTGTGGTATGTCATATTTGTCAACTTTTTAGTGTAGTGTTCAAGTGAATGTTCAGTGTTGTTCGTCTTTCCAAAGTGTTGCGAATAGAAACCATGCTTTCGCTGGGTGTGAATTTTATGTCTTTTGCGAACAGAAACCAGACTGTCGCCGTGTTTTTTAATTGCCTGCCTATTATTTTACCTGTCTGCTTCATATGTATTTTATTAGCATCAACATCCCTTTGTTCTATGTTTTAAGTTCCACGATTTTTTCGCCATGTTACCATTTAAGTCTCCGATTTTATCGCCTGTTTTTATTATTTATTATCTTCATCTTTTTAAAACAAAGTCTGTAGGCTGAAGAGCGGCATACTACGCCGCTGCCAGTCCGCCCCCTTCGGGGGGAATCGAAACTCAATAAAGAAAAAATAATTCTTTATCATTTACCGTGAATCTTTGCATTTCTAATTCTGTAACTATTCCTGCCATTGTCAAAACTTATCCTCCAGTTAATTTCACTAACCCCACAAGAATCACAGGTATCCCTCATTTATTCTCTGGTAGGGCGTTTTTACGTGTTCGTACAATGCGTTTTCCCTCGCTATTCCGAGAACAGAACCTAGCGGCTGCTAACCGGGGACTGTACAACCGATAGTGTAGCGATCTGGGAAAAAACGTCAAGCTTTCAGTGTGTTGAGTACACCGAGGAGTTAATATGTAATCTTTCTTATCCGTTATTCCTGTTAGACGTTTATTTCCATACTGGTAGTCTGAGTTTATCGATATCACTAATAATTATAATAACGCTAATCATTCGCACGCCCACTTAGCCATAGAGACAAACAGCGATTGGCATTCACACGTTCGGTTTATTCGGTTCAGCTCGTATAGTCCTATCCTCTTTTTGTCTACGGTAATGCTTTGTATTCCTAGATGCGACAGAGGTTCTCTCGGCAGAGACGTCACGTACACTATGCACGCATTCAAAAAGCAACTTATGATTCGTTGAGAAATCAACTTACAATGTCTTCAAAAATGTTCAAAAACCAAATGGGATGCACTTCAAAATAATATGAATGATCGATAGACCAACGTGCGCTGGGTGCTAGGCGCTTCGTGAAACAAGTTTTTTTCCTTCAAGAATATGATTTTGGCCCTCCCCGAAATTGCCACCTGGCACAGACAGCACCCCCCCCCCCCCCCCCCCCTCCCGGGCAACATCCATGCCTAACTATAATGCAAATAATACAGAAGTAAAATAGAAAACACTTGATAATACTGCTCTAGGCTGTTTTATCACAACTAAAGTCTATGAGAAAATGGACAGTGTACCGATCTGGGAAAAAAGGTCAAGCTTTCATTGTGTTGAGTACACCGAGGAGTTAATATGTAATCTTTCTTATCCGTTATTCCTGTTAGACGTTTGTGTTGTGATCCGGCGAAACATCTGTTGCTTCATTCCGATGATTCAACAAAGACTCTCCGTTGTATTAGGCCTTGCGAAGGGGATGTGCAGGATAACTGTTTTCTGCTTTGATGAAAACAGTCTTCGTTGAGGAATGATTTTTCTCGTCTGACATGTTTCGGAATGAAGTGCTTATCATGTTTCGGAATGAAGAGCAGTTAACGTTACTTTTATGGAAGCTGCATGTTTTTCGATAGCATCTACGTCTCGCAGGTTAAGCCTAAAGCCCGGTCCACACGCAACGATCTGTCTGCGCAGACATCGGCGCAGTTGTCTGTACATGCAAAAGATCGGTGCAAATGTGGTGTGTTCACACGACACAAAACCCAATCTACTACTCGCCCGCTATCTGTCGGTGTAGAAAAGAAATATCAGTGGCAAGCGAGTACGCTCTCCGTAAACGTCAAAAATTTAATTCAGTTATTTTGAAATATAGAATTGGAGGAAGTTCTGTTGTGGTCTGTGTTCGCAACTTGTGTTGCAAAAAACATTCAGACCAACCGCAGGAAACAGAGAAAGCGGTCAAAATGGTGTAGACAGTGGCTGCTAAAGCAAAAGCAGTTTTCCCACGTATATTTACTGCGAGAGTTAGTTGCAGGGCGAACCTGTTTTGTTTTACTTACATTACCTCGTGTTCCATTTCCTGGCACATTGACACTCCAATTTCATCTTCAATTGTACTCCTGCTTGGTCTTGGTGTTTCTTGATCACTAAGAAAGCCAAGCAGATCAAAATACCATAACATTGGCTGGTATACTCGATCTACTCTTACACCAGATCTTCTAGATTTCTGAACTTTGGATAACTCTTTTCGGTAAACAGTTCGCTGACAGACTTAATTTACTTGACTTGCCTTCATGAACTCATCCTTCAGGACAGCGTAAATAGCGTCACATGTGTTGGGTATTATTTTACTCAACGCTTGTTTCGATACTGCAGTTGAAAATTCCAAATCCTTGTAGCTCCTTCCTGTTGCTAGGAATCTTAATGTTACCGCCAGCCGTTCATGAGGAGATATTGCCCTTCTCATACAAGTATTTTTTCTCATAATATGATGGGTTACAAACTTTAAGAGATAATTATAAGTTTCGACATCCATCCGCAAATAATTTCGCCAGTTCGCAACGATTTTTTTTTTTATTATTCTTATTACCGTTTCTCTGTTTGCCGAGGCGTCAACTGCCCGCAATTTTTCAATTAGAGCATTGCATGCTGCTGTCTTTTTGTCTCAGGCCACTATATTCTTTACTTTTAATCTTCCACAAACATGGGTGGTTTCTATATATTTCAATGAATTCGCTCACAGACTCTCGAGAACACCGACGAGTATCAGCCATTTTAATGCCCTGTGCGCACAAATACAAACACTAGACTGAGCAAATAGCTGTTTCGCGCCAGATTTGCAGCGATCGCCTGCCCATACGCTCCACCTTGTCTGCGCAGATGTAGTTTGAACCCACAGATTTGAGAGGTTTCGCTCAAACCTCCAACTCCAACTTCCAGGTCTGCACACACCTCAGATTGGTGCAAATCTTCTGTGCACATGCAACGATCTGTCTGCGCAGATGTGCTGTGCGCAGACATTTGCGCAGACAGATCGTTGCGTGTGGATGGGCCTTAATAGCTCAGAAGCAATTTTATCTTTTCGATCACAGCAACCTTACTACAGGTGTGATGTTTGCTGATATCCACCAGTGTTGCACCTCATTCGTTCAGAGCGGAAAGATAGTTGCTTGCTACGGCATGTGTTTCGTCATTTTTTGTGAACGTCAGAGGTTGAGAACGACTGGCCACTCATTTGGCATACACTGTGTACATGCCTGCACACGTTCCATTTTACGCTCTAATCGGCACATGAGCACGAATATCTATGAATGCAAGTTTTGCAGTCGCGATGCATCAGTTTACAGCTGCATCCCACTTGATTGTCTTTGGTCAAATAAACTTCCACGGCTTCTGATTCAGATGGCACTTTACAACAACTGTCTTCCTCTGCAATGAGGTCCTCGTCTACTGGTGCACTTTATTTATGCTTTTTGTCATAACTATTAGCTGGGCAAACAAATTATCTTTAACGAAAGTCATAAACGCAAAAACACTTTTATGAAGACGCTTAGTACGCTTCCCCTCCAGTTAGATACACTGAAGCGCCAAAGAAAGTGGTATGTAGTAGTAGTAGTAGTAGTAGTAGGTTTATTCATCCGTAGATTTCTTTTTACAAGGATATAGGACATGTCAAAGTATTTACAAATTTAGATCAATTTAAAATAAGCTAATTCGTACACACATATATTTACAGACTTGTAGCTAGAGAAATCGTTAGATTTACTCCTGGTATACAATACTTTTTTTACAAATAACTTATTAAATAATGTAATGCCACACTGCTCACTCAGATGCTCATTTTGCCATATGAAGTAATTTTAATAAAAGACTGTGCATACTGCATTTTAACTGTTGAATTGACAATAATTGTTACTCATGTTCCCTAGCATTAATGCCCTCTACTAGACTCAGTTATTTGTATAAATATGGGACACATCCAGGACATCACCAGCACTTACTATGTACCTAAGTACATAGATATTGACTTTGATACTTTCATCAGAATATTTTTATGGCATATCAGTCACTGCACACACTATACACACATTGTTTCATAACACACACACACACACATACACTGGTGATCTCTGGGCCATTTTCTGTACAGCTTCCCATTTGCTGTCCTGAAAAAACTGAGTCAGCATCCCTCCATAATGAGTGAGATTTTGAGCTCAGAAAGAGGAAGAGGTGTTAGTATTGTGCTAGCATAGCTTGGGGGGTAAGAATTTCTAGAAAGGAAAGAAGAAGGAAAAAAACATAAAGTTATGGGAATGGGATACGATTATCGGTCGAATGCAATAACTGTCCCCATTAAATTCCACATAGGGATATATTTCGTAGTTAGTCATAAACGTGTACACAGCTCGAGATACAGAACAGGACTAAAAACTAACATGGAGGCTCGTCAGGGCAATAAGAGTCCAAAGATGGTGTTAATCATGGTCGATACGACCTATCGACGCCACACAGCCCCCCCCCCCCTCAGTACACAGTACCACCTGTGAGGCTTGAGTGGAGGTCAAGTGGGTGTCGGCGTTGGTAGTAGTCGTGCGAGGCAGCAGGGGTACAACGGGGATGTCCATCTTGGTCGACACGGTGCGCAGAGGCAGAGTGATTGGCGGCAGGTTCACCTCGTAGTCAGTCAAGTAGCAGAGGCTGACGATGCGTTGGCCGGCCTGAGAGCATGCTTGTGGAACGGCGTGTGGCAAGGTGCAGGTGTGCCTGCCCCGAATGCAGATAGAGCAATCTGAGGAGATAAACGCGCGAATTTCTGACAGGTCGCACTCGCTGGGGAAGGACAGGCTATGCACGACACTAATATTTAACTGCCCATTGGAGAGCAAGGCCCCGGTGTCTGTTAGGAGCACGAGCAATCGGTCATCGAAGGTGACGATCGACACATCGTCCACGCGGTGTGGTGGCACATTGCAGCACAGGTTGAATGTGGGAGAGCGAGTTCCCGCAGTCGGTGAAGCCGCGGCGAAACATGCACATGTGGTGGATGGCGACATACCTGGAAAACCTGCGAATGGCGATGACGAATCATGGGTTGGAGAAAACAGCGCCGTGGGATAAGACAAAGTATTTTCAGGCTCCGTAGCGAAAAAGTCGTCAGGAGGGTTTGACTGAGATGGTAGAGGGGCGTCGGAGTCCATGAAAGCAGGTTTGAGCTTGTTTAATGAAACAGTTTGAGGACAATCCTTAACCATAATGTCGAACGTTGTCTCGCCCCGCTGGAGTACTTAAAAGGGGCTGAGGCAGGGTGATTGCAGGGGTTGTTTAACGGAATCATCCCTGAGCATAACGTGGGAGCCAGTGTCGAGTGCGGTTGGCACGTAAGTGTCCAGTGGGGAATGGCTGATAGGCGGGTGTAGTTGTGCATGTCTGAAGTGAGTGTGCATGTGACTAATGAAACACGGTGAGGGGGCAAAATCCTCGGGTGCTTGAGGCAGGATAAGTTCCCCTGGTAGGACTGGGTTCTCCCCAAAAACGAATTCAGAGATGGTTCCCTGTTTAAAGGTAGAACTGAGACCGAGTAACACCCATGGAAGCGCCTCAGACCAGAGGCAGACATGGCACCTGAGGGCAGTTTTGAGGGTGCAGTGCGACTGTTCAACGAATCCGTTGCTTTGCGGCTGGTAGGCTGTTGTATGAATTTTTTTAATGCTGCAGATGTTACATAAAATGGTGAACAGGGCAGACTCAAACTGCTGACCTTGGTCGGTGGTGATGGTGGTCAGGGAATCGAACCTGGCAATCCATGAGGAGACAAAACCCTTGGCCAAGGTTTCAGCGGTGATGTTGGGTAAAGGAGCAGCTTCCACCCCGTGAAACATGCGGTCGATTCTGGAGAATATAAACGTGTGGCCTTCCGATGGTGGTAGTGGACCGATAAGGTCGGTATGTACATGACAAAATCTTACTTGCAGAATGTCGAACTTGCCTAGTGGAGGGGAGGTATGGCAGCCGATTTTGTTGCATTGGCAGGAGACACAGCTGCATGCCCAGGTCTGACAGTCCCGTTTAATATTTTTCCAAATGAAACGCTCAAATACGAGCTGTGTGGTGGTGCAGATGCCAGAGTGAGCAAGGTTATCCAAGGTGTCGAAGACTTGCCGGCGCAATGTGGGTGGGAGCAATGGCCGCAGGGTGCCAGTAGAAGAATCACACCACACCTCGTCCAAAACACCGGGGAACTTGGCTTTGGTAAACACAAGAGGATTTGCGAGGAGAGCTTGAGATTCCTCGTCAGAGGCCTGGAGAGTGGCCACGTTGGATAAGTCAATGATGCGTGAGACAGTATTGATCCGTGAGAAAAAACCAGCAAGGATGTTTTCTGTGCCTTTGATGTAGCGAACGGCTGTTGTGAATTGAGAGACTAAATCAAAGTGTCGGAAATGACGAGAGGGTGGATCCTCGAGGAAGGGTTACAGAAAGCATCTACTAGTGGTTTGTGATCAGTAAGGATGAAGAAAGAACGGCCCTCGACATCAAGGCGAAAGTGTTTGATGGCTTCATGGACCGCCGGAAAGTTCCCTATCAAAAGCGGACCGTTTCTTCTGAGCTGTAGACAGAAATGATGGGGAGAGACCGTGTCGCTTTTGCATTGCTGTAGTACTGCCCCCACCACGATGTCGCTGGCGTCCGGAGTGATGAATAACTCGGCCAACGGGTCGGGATGGACGAGTGTCACGCCGTGAGCTAAGGAAGTTTTTACAGCCTCGAAGGCCTCCAGCATAGGTTCAGTCCAGCGAACTGGTTTAGGCTTGAAGTCTGTTTGCCCGACAGTGAGTCTGTCAGCAGAGCCTGCATGGCAGTAGTAATTTATTGTACCCAAGAAACGTCAGAGCTCTTTCTAAGTAGCCTGAGACGGCAGTGACATGATGGCCTGCACGCGGGATTTAGGAGGCTGTATTCCGTCTGTGGAGATGGTGTTACCCAATAATGTGACAGAAGACTGGCGCAACTGGAATTTGTCCTTGTTGATGTCGACGCCATTGGAGTTCGAGGTCTGGAGGACCTTGGATAAATGATTTTCGTGTTCCTCAGCTGAGTTGCTGAAAATGAGTGTGTCATCCAGATATGCAAAGCAAAAGTCGAACTGTCGTAAGATTGAGTCGATGAAATGTTGCCATGTTTGTGCCGCATGTATCAGGCCGAACAGCATGAAGTTGTGTTGGAGCAAACCGAGCGGCGTGATAATAGCTGTCTTTGGAATGTCTTCTGGTGCTACAGGAATCTGGTGATAGGCACATTTACAGTCAATAACACTGAAGATTGTGGCGCCTGATAAGATATGAGTGAAATCATTTATGTTCAGCACTGGGTAATTGTCCAAGATGGTACGAGCATTTAAGCGTCTGTAGTTGCTGCACATTCGGAAAGAACCGTCGTGTTTGGCGATCAGGTGAATCAGTGAAGACCAGTTGCTGTCCGATGGTTGCAGGATACCTGCCTCCAAAAGTTTGTTAATTTGCTGCCGGGCTGCACGCAACTTAAGGGGGTTGAGGCGTCTAACCTTGTGCCTGATAGGATGGCTGGCAGTGGTAATTATCATGTGTGTCGTTCCGTCAGTGACGGAAGGAACTGAGAACTGCGCACGATTCTGAGCAATGTCCTGACGTGAAGTTTTTGGAGGAGTGGGGCGCAACGAGGTGTAACCGTTAGCACGAGTGGGAAAAGGCAGCACGAAAGTCACATGCCTATTACGTGAGCGCAGCGTGAGCTTGTTTGGAGAGGTCGGCTGCACGCACAGCACGGAGCGGGTCGGGGTGCACAGTGACTGTTGTCAGCCTTGTCATGGGTAACTGGCGCAGGCGAGAGAGGCGTTGGCATCGCACGGGGAACAGCGATGGCCGCCGAGTCATGTGGCTGGCGCCCGAGAGAGAGGGCATGTTTATCAATACGCGGGGCGGCTGCCTATGCGGTGGGCGTGGTCGTATTGTGCACGCGACTGTCATTAGAAGCACTGTTTGAAACACATGGCACTGAATGTGGCGAGCTTGTCGGGGGTGCGGTGTCTACCAGACGCAAATCGTCACATGCAATTAATGTTTTTCGACTAACCTGCTGAGTGTCCGAGCTTGTGTCTGCTGGAGAAACACGATTAGGTGACGGCACTGTGGCCTGCAGTCTCAGCAGCGAGGTACAAGCTGCGACGAGCTCATTGTGTGTGCTATTCGTTGTTTCAGCTCGTCGTTTTTCTGGCGGAGTTGTGCCGCCAAGTCGTATTCTGACAGTAGGTTAGTGACGCAGGTCACAATGTCGCCTGTTAGTGCGGAGCATTCGCTTGCTATCTCACATGTCGCAAGAGAAACAGAACATGGAACAGAAGTGCGGGAGCACAGTATCTGAGTGTCAGTGGGATGATGTAGCACGGAGATCTGAACCATGTTCAGAGAGAGTTTGTAATGTGACAAAAAATCCATACCGAGAATTGGTTCCCCACAGGACTTGGCGTCTTCTAGATCCTGTGCTCGGCGTTTGGGTGCTGGCAAGGTAATCGACACTTCTTGGCATCATCGCCGAAAATTTTACGGTACCAACGATACGGATGAGCCGGATGTGGTGGTGGCGGTGGTGACTGCGGCAGTGGAGGAGGCTTGTCCTCATTGATTTGTTCCAGGATGTGTACTGGCATGTATGGTGTGTGGATGATTCTTGAGTGCTCGGACGGAGGAGAGAGTGAGCGGATACTGCCAGGCAGTGTAGACAGCGCAGAGGTGGAGCGAGCTCTGCCTCTGCCCACAGATGGCTGGTAAACAGGAGCAGTTGTGGAAACCAGTGGTGAGCGGTGTGCTGGTTGGTGTTGTCATAGCAATGCATACAGCTGGTCTGCAATGCGAAGACGAGAGCTGATTGACTCAAAGGAGTGCGGTAGCAGGTGAATCTATAGGTCGGTAGGTAACTTGGTGGACAATACCGCCCACAGAGTAACGTCCGGCATCGTATGTTCACTCACAAGTAATCGAAGGTGACACCACAGTTGTGATGGGGTTCGGTCCCCCTGGTGCTCCTCATACAAGATCTTGATGATTTATTCATGTATTGAGCAGGCGAGTCAGTCCAATATTGTTTTCTTTGTGAACTCGTACTTCGGTGGAGGTGGTGGCAAGAGGAGTAGTACACAAATTAAGTCTGAGTGATCATGGAGGTGCGTGACGAGACATAGGAATTTAGAGTTGTCGTTGGACACATGATGTAACTCGAACAGATGCGCCACAAGCATAAACCATGATACGGGTTTGTCCCCATATAAAGGGGGCCACTTCAGCAGACGGCCAGGGGGGTGGATGAAGGCAGTTTCGGTGTATCTTGGAAGGCATGCTGGTCCATGGTAGGAGGGGCTGTACTGCAGCATGGCGCCCTAGGCATAGGTGTGTTATTGACAAGTACGTCCGAAGCAACGTGTCACGAAAACATGATATGGCTGCCACATTCAGTACCGTGGGAACAAGCAGTTGCACAACACGTGTGGCAGTCCCATAAACTGGACCGGAGGTTAAGATACAGATTTGAAATTGTCCACCCTAGAAATGATGTGGAAGGCTAGCGTGGTAGACACAGACGGAACTGTGGGAGAGGCGAGGGGCTTAATGGTCAGAATCTGGGCTCCCCCCCCGTGCCTGTGGGGGGGGGGGGGGGGTAGGGGTGGTGGGTTGGTACTTTGTGTGACAACAGTGTGGGCTTTCTGTGTACATCGGGAACACACCCTGTGTGGTCAGACAATAAATTACGGGTGAAACTTGCTAAAGATCACACTGTTGCGGTAAAACATTCTTGGAAGGCGATGCGCCGTAAGATGTGCTCGAGCCCACATGGTCGAAAAACTGAGCAACAGGACTGGTGGGTGAGCAAGGGGAATTTGACGCATGAAAATGTGCATCATTAGTTTGTGAGTGAGGCAAAACCGGAATAGGTTCATAGTGGTTGATAGCGTGTGCGTTTTGCACAAATGGCGGTGTTACACACGGCATGACTGTAACCGACATTGCTGCCTGTTGAAAGTCAAAGTACATGTGCGAATGTAGATCACTTTGAAAATTACATGATCGATAGGTAGTTACACAGTTCTGAAAATTATCCACTTCACATTTCAAATGTTGGTGAGCACAGTCTGGCAACATGAAACCTGAGTCCATTGTTTGAGTTAACGGTGTAGCACTCGACTGTTGTGAAACAACAAAATTTGATGTTAACTTGGTTGGAGATCGCGAATCACTGTCGATTAGTGGAGAGCCGACCATTGGCAGAGGATTGGAGTGGCCCGGTTGTCATAGTTGGGCCTCCAAATCCTCGAACAAAGCATTGGGTGAGGCAGCCATGGCATCATGCGCATAACCTGTTGATTTACAACACCCGGTGCGGAAGACGCAGAAGACGTAGAAACTTCAGGGTCACCAGTGTGGGAACAGGATACGATTATCGGTCGAATTCAATAACTGTTCCCAATAAATCCCACATAGAGAGTACGTCAAATATGTAAACACAGCTTGAGATACAGAACAGAACTAAAAACTAACATGGAGGCTCAACAGAGCAATTAGAGTCCAAAGATGGTGTTAATCATGGTCGATATGACCTATCGACGCCACAAAGTAAAGATGTTATGTGGAATGTTGGATATTTTATAATCATTATTATTATTATTTGTTTGAATAAGATTTTTTTAATCAAACCCCTACTCTGTTTTAGCTATGTAATCCTTCAATGTATAAAATGTATTGCATAACAGGTACTTTATAGCTGCCATTTTAAATAAGTGAATTTTTGCAATTTCTTTAATCTCTTTTGATAATTTATTGTACACTTTTATTCCTTGGTAGAAAATGCTGTTTTGAGTTTTATGTTTATTTTTTCTTGCTAAATGTAGGTTGAGTCTATCTCTTGTTGCATGGTTGTGGAAAGAGCTGTTTGTGCAGTAATTACCAATGTTATTTTTGATATGTACAACTGACTGGTAAATGTATTCACATGGAGCAGTTAAAATTCCCAGTGTTTTGAGCAGATCTTTACAGTGAGCTCAACTAGTTTTTTTGGTTATTATTCTTACGGCTCTTTTCTGACATTCTGTTTGCAAGTACCTACATGTGTTCGCACCACTTCAACTGAGAAGCAACATTCATTCCTAGAAATTTTGCATTTGTTACACAGTCTATAGAGGTGCCATCTACATTTAATTTAACATTGTCATTTTTCCTCTTCAAACTAAAATTCATGGTATTAGTGTGCTTTATGTTCAATGTCACTTTATTGCTTACTGACCAATCATAAACTTCCTTGAGAATTTCATTTGCTTTCTCGGAAAGGAGTTCTCATGTTTTCTCAGTGATTATAATATTGCTGTCATCAGCGAAGAGAAATTTTTTACCAAAAGTAACACCACTGGGAAAGTCATTGATGTCTATCAGGAACAGTATTGGTCCTAATATGCTACCTTGCAGAACCCCTATATTAATGTATTTTATTTCTGATAAGTGTTTTACTAAATGTTTAGATGTATTTGAAGTATGTGTTATCTCTACTCTTTGCACCGTATCTGTTACGTAAGATCGAAACCAGTCAGTAGCTACCCCTCTTATTCATAGTGTTTCTAATTTATTTGATAGAATCTTGTGGTCGACTGTATTAAATGCCTTAGAAAGATCCAAAAATATGCCTGTGACACACTCATCTTTACCAAGAGCATCGAGTCTTTACCAAGAGCATCGAGTACTACTGTTGTGAATTCTACTATGGCTGACTCCGTATTTTTGACACTTCAGAAGCCAAACTGTGATTCGCTTGAAAGATTGTATTTATTCAGGTAATTCGTTAATCTGTCTTTCATAATTGCTTCTATTATTCTTGAGAATGCTGACAGCAGGGAAATGGGCCATTAATTTTCTATGTCTTCTGCATTACCTTTCTTAAGCAAAGGTACAACTCTTGCCTGTTTTAACTTCTCTGGGAATGTCCCTGATGTGAAGGATTCATTTATTATATTTGTTAAGGGGCCCTGTATAATTCCTATGCATTGTTTCAGTACATACATTGGTACTTCATCTAAGCCTACTGACACTCTATTTTTTTAAATTTTTGAACAGTTTTATTGGCTTCATTCTCTGTGGTTGGAAGTAACATCATTGTATTTAGTGCAACATTATTTACAGGTGTTATATTTGTTTGGGGGAATTTTTGCTGTAACTTCTGTGCAATACTTGAAAAATGCTCGTTTACATAGTTTGCTAAGTGTTGTGGATCATTTATTACCTTATCCTTCTCCCTTAGCAGTATGTTATTCTGCACTTGTTTGCCTCTCCCCATTTGCTTTCTTATAACATCCCAAACTGCTTTGCTTTTATTCTCTGCATTATATATTACTTTGTCATTAAATGACTTTTTTTGCAGCAATCAGCACCTTCATATAGATCTTTTTGTATCTATGATAGAAATTTGGATTGGAAATGCCTTTTCTAAGTTCAAATTTAAACAATGTGGAAAATTTCTAGAATTTCATATTCACATTTGTTTCCTTATACACTTCATCCCAGCTTTGTTTTCTAGTTCTTTTGAAGAATCTTTTATTTTGATCATTGCGAATCTTTTTTGTGGAACTGAAGTGTTTAAGTGTTTGGGAGGACTTCTTAATACCTGCTGTTATCCATCTGTTTTTGTGAGATGTTGATTCACACATGCATACTTTTGGAAATGCCTTTTCAAAGTTCAATTTAAACAGTGTGGAGAATCTAGAGAATTTCGTATTCACATTGGTTTCCTTATACACTTCATCCCAGCTTTGTTTTTCTAGTTCTTTTGAAAAATCTTTTATTTTGATTTCTGATAGATGTCGTTTGTAGGCTTTTAGTTTAGGGAATGATTCGATGCCTGATTTTACTGTTGTTATTTGACAGAGATGATCTGATAGTCCGAGATCTTTTACAGTACATCACATTTTCCTCTGTCCATATTTGTGGCCATTTGGTCAATTACTGATGAAGTCATTGTAGCACTATTGCACTATTGACCAATAGGGACATGCCAAAACTTTGAAAGATGTTTATGAAGGTGCTGCTGGATTCATTTATGATATTAGTGTTGATGTTAATGTCCCCACACAGAATTATGTTGACCTTTGCACTGAGACTTTATCTAGAACTTCTGTTAACTTATTGAAAAGTGTCCACACTTCCACTGGGAGATCTATACACACACAAAATGATTAATTTCTTGGTGATATCAAGTCCTGTTAATTCAATAGCTGATATTTCATTGTTTTGTCTTCACTTACTGTACTAAGGTCATGTCTTGATTTGAACTGTGTTTCTTTTCTAATATAAATGCGTGATCCTCTACCCCTTGACGTAGTTCTGCAGTAAGAGTTTGCCTTTCCCCCCTATCTCCCTTGGTTCTCATGAGTTCCTTCCTTGCTTCCTCCAACTGTGCCTGAAGGCACAGATTTTCCTTTCCTGTTCCCTAATCAAAATGTTCCTACTGAATACTCTGCAGTTCCAGGAGAGAGCCTCTTCTGTTCTTCCAACATTCTCCCCACTGCATCCGCCCCCCCCCCCAACCCCAGTGAAAATATGTCCTACAAGATTGGCAACAAATCCCTCTACTCACTACCCTATAACAGCTCTCACATTTCTCACTCATGGTCAGTTTCGAAAGAATAATTAAGTTTAAAGAATGTTTTAAATTTGTCAAGGACGTGAGATTGGGTGTGAGTAAACAAAAAACGACAGAAAGGTCTTACGTGCGGTGGTTGTTGTTTTTGTACTGATTTAGAGATACAGTGACAGAAGAATGAATTTGTAATTAATTTGCTTTTAGAGAGTTTACGTTATCAGGCGTGTTTGGTCAGGTTTTTCACGTTTATAACTCGGAAAATTTAGGCCTAGTTCACGTCTATCTAATTAGTAAACAATAAGAAATGTGTCAGTTAAATACTATTTAGAAACGTTTAATTACACTTTTATTGCAACAATAGACACTGATGAAACTAGTAGCTGTCTTTTTTAAACGAATTTGCACTATCAAGAAAACTTGAATAGAATTTTTTGTGTTTATGTCACGCAAAATTTCGGGTTACGTCGCCATTATCGGGGCTTCAGCTAAAGAACTAGTTTTTTCAAGAACAAGCGCTGCTGGGACGCTAATATTCAGTTGTGTGACAGGAACGGACACCACAGCAAGTATACAAAACCAAGAAAATTTTAATTTGACACTATTTCCTCTTAAATAAGTTCTTTTAGCGGACTAAGAAAATACGTGATCTGACTCGGCGGCCATCTTGGTTGCGTATTCAAATACAGAGATATGTAAACAGGCAGAACATGGCGCTGCGGTCTGCAAAGGCTGTATAAGATATCAAATGTCTGGCGCAGATGTTAGATCGGTTACTGCTGCTACAATGGCAGGTTATCAAGATCAGAGGACGGAAAAGGATCCTGTAACCCTTCTGAAAATTACTGCAGATTGCAATACTGGGCCATCAACAAGTGTCAGCTTGTAAACCATTCAACGAAAAATCTTCAATATCGGCTTTTGGACCCGAAGGCTCACTTGTATAGCCTTGATGACTCCACAACACAAAGTTGCACGCCTTGCCTGGGCCCATCAACACCAACAATGGAGTGTTGATGACTGGAAACATTTGCCTGGTTGGACGAGTCTCGTTTCAAATTGTATTGAGCAGATGGACATATGGGGAAAACCTCACAGATTCATCGACATTGCATGTCAGCAGGAGATTCTTCAAGCTGGTGGGGGCTCTGTAATGGTGTGCGACTTGTGCAGTTGGAGTGATATGCGACCCCTGATAAGTCTAGATACGACTCTGACAGGTGACACATACGTAAGCATCCTGTCTGATCACTTGCATCCATTCATGTCCATTGTGCATTCTGACAGAGTTGGACAATGCGAAACCACACACGTCCAGAAATGCTACAAAGTGGCTGCAGGAACACTCCTCTGTTGTTAAGCGCATCTGCTGGCCATCAAACTCTCCAGACATGAACTTTATTGAGAACGTCTGGGATGCCTTGCAATGTGCTGTTCTGAAGAGATCCCCACCCCCACGTACTCTTACGGATTTATGGACAGCCTTGCAGTTTTCATCGCGTCAATACCCTCCAACACTATGTCAGATGTTAGTCGAGTCCATGCTACGTCGTGTTGTGGCACTTCTGCATGCTCGCGGGGGCCCTACACGACGTTAGGCTGGTGTACCAGTTTCTTTGGCTCGGTAATGTATATTTGAAAGTGTGATGCACTCTTTCGATATGCATAATTCGTCTTCATCCAGGCTTGCAGTGAGTAACAATTCGTCCAGCAGTGCGTATTATGGTCACTGTTTTCCAGAAAGTGGGTTACAAACTCTACTGTACGAGAATCACGCTTTAAATTTGTTATTTCAGCAGGGAGCATAATTTGAAGTGCAGAAGCATGTCGCTCCCACAATAATGCCGTGGGGATCTTGTACGCCTTAACTTGTTTCTCTCGGCCTCTTACTTTAATATTTATGTATTCCCTCCAGGCCTTGTTTACGTGCCATGTACATTTTCGTCATTTTCGGAGCTCCCGTTGAAATCGTCCACGCGTTAAAGAAAGGTTTCTGATGTGAAAACTTTCGGTAAAATGATTCCAACCTCAGTTTTTACATAGTCAAAGAATAGTGACAGGACTTTAGTATGAGAAAGCCACATAGGAATCCTTGTCTCATCCAATACCAGTAATGTCGTTTGCTCAGAATCGTAGTTACCAGTCCGTGTGTCCCATCTGTACAAATGCGTACTTCTGCAAAATTCCTCCATGGGGGTGTGACTCATTAACTGTATCCGGTAGCTTATAAAATGCACACCACCTCTAGTCTATTAACTTCACGGATCCACACCTCTAGACTAGTAGCATCATTGTGAAGCCTAGCTGTTGCGGAGCACTGGTTTCAGCAATTGTCAGTGTAATTCTTGCCTCGAACAGTTTAATTCCTTAAAGTAGAAAATCAGAAAGCGAGTTTCATATTTTATGTAGTAAGCGCTTAAAGGGATTTTATTGGCAATACCACAGATGTACCGGGTGGTTATAAGATTAAATTTTCCCTATTTAACATGTTATAAAACAGAAGCTAAATACCATATGAGTACATAACTTGGTAGCATTAATGTCAAGAATATGGGGTAGAGAAATAATGCAGAATCAATTTAACTGAAGCGCTTTTAATGTGGCGCTATGGGACATCATACCATTACACACCGGCACCATTACTGCTACAAAACGGGCTCAATATGGCGCCCATCGGTGTCCGGAAGCGTCTGAAAGCGCAGGATTGCATTCTGCACAGCAAAACGAAGCATGTCCATAAGTATGCTGGCTACCTCTTTGATATGCTTCAGGTCAGCACATGTGTGAATGTTCACCAGATAAAACCTTTCCTTCCGGTAGCCCCACAACCAGAAATCACAGGGAGTGAGATCAGTTGATCGGCTGATAATTCGATTGTTTCCAAGTGTGTTTCGGAGAAGCAGATGAACTTCACAAGCGATGTGCAGTGGGGCCCCATCTTGCATGAAAACTGTAGAGTTCAACGCGTCTGCATATATCGCAGTACCGCTGGCCAGTCACACGGCACGGTTTGATCCTTGAGCGCCAGCCTGTCCGAAAAATAATGGGCCAATGATGTACACAGCCATAAACCCACATCATACGGCGACATGTTCATCATCCAGAGGAACTTCATGCACAGTGACTGAAGGTGGAGATCCCTACACTTAGCAATGGTGTGTGTTCACTTCACCCGTCAGAGAAAATGAACTTCATCTGCCCATAGGATGGTACAGGGCCAGCCCTCCTCAACTTCAATCCTTGCGAGAAAGTGGAGAGCGAAGTCAACATGTCATTGTGCATACTGTGGTGCAAGCTGCAGAACGATATGGATTTTCTTCGGATACCATTTGAGAATGGTTCGATGCAGCTTCTGTACAGTGGACCACAGGATGTTCAACTGCCGTGGTGCGTGCTAACATCCCAAAGGTGTTCGGGCTCACATGTGGTTCCTCTTCATCGAAATATCTTGGCTCAATATCGTCTAGGGGTTGAACCGCAAGTGTCGCATCACACGCCCTAAAATAGACACTTGTAACCCTGGGTTAAATTGTCTGGCTGATAGCAATTTTGCGAAATACAAAGTTAACGTAATATATAATAAGAGTATTAATAATATCGGGAACTAACTTAACGACCCATAAATGATGTAGGCCACACAGTTGCGATTTGGTTAGAATAATGTTTATTCTGAAAGCAAACTAATAGCGAAAGTGGCCGTATTTAGAGTTACTGTTATACTCGAGTGCATATCCATTTGACACAGTTCGATCATTCACAATCTCATCGCGAAATACAAGTTATCTACACGAAAAGTTAGGTTTCACGCCAGATGTGTAGCTGCTCACCGTTCAGAGACCAGGTCCCGTGATACCACATAACGCGAAATTTTTTAAGTCGCTTCACTTCCTAGCTACATAAAGGCAGATTGTCCGCCTTCGAGTCTCAATCCGAACTGTACCCTTTGGTGCCTCCAGCCGGAACTGTCCTCTTTCGCATCTGCACCAGCACTGTCCACTTTGCCCGTCGCCAGCCGCGTATCCCGCGCGCCGAATATCCTCGCTCAACTGACTGAAGCCGTCCATCTGAATGGCTACAGCTCATTCAATATTATTTTACATTTTAACATATTTAAATAATCAAAGGTTGACCACTTTCACGTTCTAAATAACGTAATAGTAATATCCATCGTCATATTCCTTTACAAAAAACCAATACGATTTCCTACTTAGCTTTGAATGCCATGGCCAGTAGCATTGCACCAATGAAATAAATAAAGAACAAAAGTAACTATTATGCACTAAACTTCACAACAAATATTCTATTACCTAATGATTCAATAAGATGTCATGTTGTCATCGTTCAATGTGTTTTGTGTGAAGTAAATGATGATCTGATGCTCAACTGAAAATACTGATAATTTAAATTTATTGTATCTTTTAAACAAATAAAGTTACAGAGTTGATATTTACAGCGTCTGCCATTTTACTGATGCGCTTCTATATGAAATGTCCATCGTTAAGATTGACTAAAGCGTTCTGATTTTAGCACTCAGGTCTTTGTTACAAAACTTGTGAATTTAACTTTAACAGTAAATCCTAAACTATTACAGATATGATCAATATTCAAGTTTTATTGGGATCACCATGAAAATTTATGGAGAATCGCAGATTCAGATTACTGTGGCTTGATTCCTTGCATTACTACAGAATTAAATAGATTCCATAAAGGTTTCCCTTTATAGCTGATCTTAGGTTCGCCATATTTAACACTGCTATGTCTTCTCGGCCTGTGACATAGGTTCTTGTCTGTCTCACTCGCACACTACAGCGCTCAATAGACAATAGACACCTGTGAGTTTCCCCATCTCGTGGTGAATCTGCGCCCTTTGTGGCACATGGTCCTGAACGACAGGGTCTGTTTCACAATTCCTGTAGGCTGACTCTGTCGGCCGTATCTTTAAATGAGAGCGAAACGCTCGTTAACTCACACACCTCCACTTCATAATACGTTGGCGTGCCATATAAGTTATGAAGTAGCACCCAAACTTACAAGACACAATTTTATAATACAATAACATAAATATCCTAAGCGCCAGATAAATAGTGTAATTATTTGTATTTAAATTTAAAGAAACTTATATCTAACATGGTTTATGAATTGCAGCATATTAATTAAATGCCAAATAAAACTACACATTTATCAAAATCGACTGTCTATTGAAATACCACAGAATTATCAGCGCCACTGCGTTCACTTTTACTTTGTCACAACGATGTCTCCAGCGGCGCTCCAGAGATTTGGAGCCAAGTACCCTGCCGAAATTCTGTATGGTTCTACACTCCATCACCATCGTCTTGCGGGACAAAATCTGTTGACATTCCAATCGGGTGCAGATACCAGAAAACAAACACTTTCCGAAACCACCCAGGAGCTGCACTGAACGCTTCCCCCAGTGGAATGGATATAAACAGATCTAAACTAAACAGTAAACAATTCATTTACAGCGTTTGCAAGATTCTCGTAAATTCTTCAATGATTCTGCCGAAATTCTGTACGGCTATGCACTCCATCGCTATCGTACAAGTTCCACTAGAGACATGCACCTCGTGATAGATTCCCAATCGACTTCATCGGCAAATTAATATTTTCTTTTAATTTAAATAACTCCTTTAGACTCAAAAGTAACAACAAATATGAACAAATCTCACCCTTCATTTAACTTCGTGCAATGAAGCTGCGTACACAAATCGTTACTCCATACAGCAATAAATTATTCCCCCAAAATATTCTCATATAAGGAGATAAACATACATCTTTCTTTCTAAGTATGCATTATTAATTTTCATTTTCTAAATCTCTCTGACCGCCATGCACCCAAATTGGTGCGACCATAGCTTATAATTTGGAAAATACAACAAACATAAAACCATCCAAAAACTTAAGCATAACACATACATACACGTAAATAAATCCCTTATATACCCCCAAAAACCTAATTTATATGGATATTGTGCACTGGTTTTTGAGTTGATACCGTTCACCAATTATTCGAGTTCTCCAACCTCCTCACACCCAAATGTGCGTCTAAACTATCTCTTTATAACTGCACAGACCTTGTGCCCAAAAAAATCCTTATGTGACGAAACAGCAAACAAGCCAAAATAAATCCTGAAATAAAACATTGCAAATTACCCCTCCAAATAATCTTATAATCTAAACACAGATACATTTATTTCTTAACCTACTTTCCCCTTGTCTTCCATTTCTAGAGTATACATATCCTGTTCGACCCACCCCTCAATTTCGTACTTGTCCCAAAATAATTCACTTAATGCTTCTTTCGCCCCAATTACATTTTTTCTCCCTTCTAGACCTCTCGTTATCAAACTTCTCTCGAGTCCACAAATGAGGCAATAACGATTGTAATGTTCTACCGTACCATCGCCAACCAGTTACAGTAAAATCACATTCCTCCTTAAGATACCATTCTGTCCAAATATCACTTTCTATATTAGAATCAAACTCACTGTATTCTCCCTTAAAATTATCGACATTTGTAGCTACAACATCATTATCATGAAATAAAGCACTACGGTACTTTTTACTTCCACTTCAGTACAAACTCTTTCACAAACAGGACTTTCAACAGCCACTGATACATGATAGAACGCGCTACATAAAACGTCATTTACCTCCGTCAACAAATCACCAATATGATAACGATTCATAGTTTCACCATCCTCAGCTGTTACATCACATAAATTGTAAGTACAGTGCCGTGCAATTTCAGAATCAACAGTAGCATTAAATTCCTCTGCAATTTAATTTAAACCTGAGCATAATACCTTTTCTTCTCCTACACGTTTCTGCGCCACATTAACTGCAGATCGCACATCAAATTCAGATCCACATTCATTCTTAAACAAACATTCAAAGATCCACAGATCTATCACCTCCATTAGTAGAAAGATATGCACAGATTCCTTCCTCTGAAGTATCAGTACCAGCAGCTTCAACTTCCGTAACTTCAGCACATAAAACATCATTACTACCTTCCTTCAAAAATAATTCAAAATAATTCACCAATATCCACCAATACACACACAAATTCATCAACAGCTGATGAGAATAATGCTACACCGCCCTTATTAACCTCCTTAACAACTTTCGCCATCACAATATCACCTGAAACAACATCACTATAATTGTTACCGCAGATTAGTACTTCTTTAGAATTTTCTATACCATCTAACTCCATCAAATTCAGCTCCACCTCAGCCTCCTTTTGGCACATAGAATCTTTGATTATATTAACATGCATGCACTCTTTTGCCTCACATTCATCAAACAAATCATTTAGTCCTAAATCGTTGTCATCGCCACTATCATCATTTTTCATTATCTTAGAATTACGCCTATTATGTACTATCTGATTTGAAAATTTACCTATTTGATTCTCATTTCGTTCTAATTTCATTTCAAAATTCTAACACCTTTCTTCCGATTTCTTAACACCTATCATATTTTCGTTTACTCACACCCTATTCATCGTGTTTATTTTGCCATCTCCGGACCTGAGATGCTGCGAAACTTAGTTTCCCGATCTCCCATTACGCTGGTTGATTTCGCCAGGTGACGGTCCCTCAAATCTACGTTCTTGGTGTCGGTCCCTGTCACGAATGCATCCGTTCCCATTACTCCTTTGAAAGTTATCATTGGATGTGTTCCTGCTACCATCTCCCATATCAAAACTGTTGTTTGCATTCTGTTGATAACTTCCCAGATGACTTTCATAGTAGTTACTCTGACTGTAGTTATGATTTCCACTCTGAAAATTATTTGTCCACTTACTTTGCAGGCTAAATTTCACCCCCGTCCTAATTTTTGTACAAAGTTCAAAAACTCTTCTATTGAGTTCCTAAGACTGTGCACTAGATCCCACTGCAAATTTTCCGGTAACCGCCTTTTCTACGTCGTAACTTCAGTAAGCACACCCAATGGACATTTCACATGCATTTATCTTGCAAGTTCACGTTTACAAAATTCTCGCATCGAGCCGTTCCCATATTTAAATGTTGGTCCATTCAGAAACACATTTTGGAGTCATGTTTGCTCTGCTTCACTCCATAACTTGTTCAGTAAGCAGCTTTCAAATATTTCGTAGGTAGTAAATGTATCACGTGTATATTTGCCCACGACTGCAGCTCACCTTCCAAATGTCTCTTCACGAATTTTATCTTCTCCTCGTCAGACATTCCCCTTACAAAACCATCCCTGCATGCTGATAGAAAATTTACTGGGTGATATTTCCCGTTGTCAGCAAAACATTTGACCGATCCCGAGTTCATCCACAGCACACTGATCACTATAGAGGTTTTACGTGCAGCTAAAGAACTCAGTTCGTTTTTTATTTCATTGATCTGCTTTTTAACTTCACTATTTTCAGTTTTAATGCCAGATTCTACTTATTCCTTTATTTTATCTACTTCTTTCTCCACTTCACCTATTGGAAGGGATCAGTTGCTAATAGCCTCTGTCGTCTCAGCCATTAGAGCATCTTGCCTACTCATACAATTTCTTACGTTGCCTCCCAGATCTGCCTGCAACTTCTCCACCTTATCACTGAAAATTTTCTCTGCTTGATCTACCTTACAGTCAAGTATCCCAACTTCATCAGTAATTTGCCCATTTCATTCGAACGGTTTTTAATTTTCTATCAGTTCCTCGATTCCACTAGCCATTTTACCTACTTCGTCTTTCACAACCGAAGCTATTCCAGATTGAACCGAATCAATTTTCAAATTTACGTCAACCATATCGGTTTTAGCAGAGTCAATGTTTAAATCTACGTCACCCATATCGGTTCTAACAGAATCAATTTTGGATCCCATATCGGTTTTAACAGAGTCAGTTTTGGATCCCAATCCTCTTATCATTTGCATTAATTGCGACATCGTGTCTCCCCCAAATTCATCTCCCTTGCCTGATTTCGGACTACTTGCTCTAATAAATTCACGCCTGATAACACTCTCCCACTCCGACTTTGGGTAAGCGGCTCACCAGAATTTTCGGACCCACACAAACTGGCTGACTGCTTAATATTAGCGATGTCTATTATTGGCGATTGAACTACAGAGCCATACATAATCTCAGTATAAGCGCATGTACTTAGCTTTGTCGTCCTGGATCCTTCGGCTGTTAATGTTGCAGTGGAAGCCGACGCTGAAGATCTCGTAGCCTCTGCTGTGGTACTGCAACCGCCGCTGCGCGATAAATCGCCGTTGAAGATGCTGCTGCTGGCTGGAACCACATGATTTTGATGTCGCCTCTTCTTCTGCGTTACTATTTTTTTAATACTCCTAACCACTGCTAAAACTTGGTGCACACAACTGTTGCAAAATTCGTAGCTCAGAGCCCCCACGCAAACTGGATAAACTGCCACAAAATTGGGACGTAGGTCAAGAATGTCGTTAACTCTGAGAATTACTATTGTAATTTCACAACTATTAAAGGAACCTAATATTCAGTCCTGAACCGATCTCACATTTAACTTTTGCGAGAGGTTCTGCCTATTGAAGTTCAGATAATACTTTTGGAAACACTCTGCAGAATTCAAATCCAATTCTAAACTTTCCAGGGGTCCATTTTGCAACTAACATTTTCCAAAATCCAATCCTGTTCCAACACTTTGCAAGATTGTTATCCCTCAACTAACACTTTCCAAATTCTTATCCCAGATGAGCCCTCAATTACGAGCTAACATCCCAAAGATGTTCTGGCTCACATGCGGTTCCTCTTCGTCGAAATGTCTTGGCTCAGGGGTTGAACCGCATGTGGTGGAATTACACGCCCTAAATTAGACACTTGTGACCCTTTGGTTAAATTGTCTGGCTGATAGCAATTTTGCGAAATACAAAGTTAACATAACATATAATAAGAGTATTAATAATATCGGGAACTAAATTAATAACCCATAAATGATGTACACCACACAGTTGAGATTTGGTTAGAATAATTTTTATTCAGAAAGCAAACTAATAGCGAAAGTGGTCATATTTAGAGTTACTGTTACACTCGAGTGCATATCCATTTGACACAGTTCGATCATTTACAATCTCATCGAGATGTACAAGTTATCTACGCGAAAAATTAGATTTCACACCAGGTGCATGGCTGCTCACCGCTCAGAGACTAAGTCCTGTGATACCACATAACGCGAAATTTTTTAAGTCGTTTCACTTCCTAGCTGCACAAAGACGATTATCCGCTTTCGCATCTCAATCCGAACTGTTCCCTTTGGTGTCTCCAGCCGAACTGTCCCCTTTCGCATCTGCACCAGCACTGTCCACTTTGCCCATCCCCAGCTGCGTTTCCCGCGCGCCGAATACTCTCGCTCAACTGACTGAAGCCGTCCATCTGATTGGCTACAGCTTATTCTACATTATTTTACATTTTAACATATTCAAATAATCAAAGCTTGAGCACTTTCACATGCTAAATAAAGTAACAATAATATCCATTGTTAAATTATTTTACATACATCCAGTACAATTTCCCTCTAACTTTGAATGTCATGGCCAGTAGCCTTGCACCAATGTGCTTTTTGATAAATATATAAAGAACAAAAGTAACTATTATGCACTAAACTTTACAACAAGTATTCTATTACCTAATGATTCAATGGTGTCATGTTGTCATCTTTCAATATGTTTTGTGTGAAGGAAATGATGATTTGATGCTCAACTGAAAATATTTATAATTTAAATTTACTATATCTTTTAAACAAAGAAAGTTACAGAGTTGATATTTACAGCGTTTGTCATTTCAATGATGCCCTTCTATATGAAATGTCGGTCGTTAAGTTTGACTATAGCGTTCAGATTTTAGCACTCAGGTCTTCGTTACGAAACGTGTGAATTTCACTATGACAGTAAATGCTAAAGTATTACAGATATGATCAACATTCAAGTTTTATTGGGATCACCATGAAAATTTATGGAGGATGGCAGATTAAAATTAGTGTCTCTTGATTCCCTGCATTACTACAGAATTAAATAGTTTCCATAAATGTTTCCCTTTATAAGCGGGTCATAGGTTCACCATATTTAACACTGCTAGGTCTCCTCAGCCACAAACGGCTGTCCCACGCACGCACTACAGCGCTTAGGCCTCAATAGACAATAGACACCTGTGAGTTTCCCCATCTCGTGGTGAATCTGCGCCCTTTGTGGCACACGGTCCTGAACGACAGGGTTCATTTCACAGTTCCTGTGGGCTGACTCTTTCGGCCATATTTTTAAATGAGAGTGAAATGCTCGTTAACTAACAGTGGCACAGCACTCGCGCTGCCTGACGATCGGGAATAGTGCGCAGCGTTGTCTCCCATAGCAACACTAATTTCATCAACGACCTATGGTTGTCAGCCTCTTCACGGAGCGTTGCTCAGTTCACCAGTTAATTCGAACTTCATCATGCTGCACACAGCAGGCGGAGAAAGAGGATCCTTCCATAGTCATTTCAGCTGGCGATATTCTCGAAGTGCAGCTTCAGTATAAATGTTGTTTTGGTAATGGAGCTTCACCAATGATGCCCTGCTCGTTTTGTCCAAGCTCATGCTGACATGTCAACAAATGCACTGCAACTGGACAGGTGTGTGAGATTATGAAACACGATGACTGATCAGGGCAGCTGGTGACCACAGTTGGAACTGGATGGTGGCGCTGTGACGTATGGAAATCATGCACCCCATACTCTGGACATATTCTAACCTCCTAGAGAGTGAGAGCGAGCAGGGAGGGCAGCAGCATCACTTTCTAAACTGTACCACTTTGGATTTTCCTGGTTGCGTTTGGCCAGAAGCCCCAGGTGTCGAAAAACAAGCGATGCTAAGGCAAATTCTGGAGAACTTCTCGGGCATTCTTGAGAAGTTGTTGACGGTGCTGCACTCGCTGACAGACTGCTCGAAGCTTCTGTACAATGAAGCAGTATGCTGCGGCAGTCATAATCATTGCATTCAGCATGTGCAAGGAAGAAATATTTCGAATTGTATTTCGAGCACTTCCATTTATTTTTACTGAAGTGGTAGTATATTTCTAGGAAGACAAAAATCATAGAATTGTTATTTTAAAAACACAGATCTTGCACGAAATAAAATTTTTTTCTTTACAAGAAAAAATACCTTATGTCGTCTGAACGTGTGTATATTGACATAAAATACAGTAGAATTGCTATACTCTATTACACCCAGATACTGCTTGTATACATTTACTTATAGTAGAAAGGGGAAAAAAATGTGGCTCATCTGAATCCATTTTCATTTCCCATTACTGCACTGCCGTAGAGGTTTGTTTAGAAAAATTATTTTATTAACCAATTGGCCTTTTAGTCTGCTTCTTTATGTATTTATAACTAATCCTGTTTGATTCTCTTACTGGGAACTGAACTTGCACATGTTGCAACATATTTTTTTGCCACTACAGTTAGACCTGGGTAACTGTTATCAGTTTTCGTCCAGAACTGTATAGGATTCTCTGTGCATTGTAGGTAAGATTTTTTCCAAAAATCTCGTTGGACCTCCAGGTTTATACTCTGACGACTGCTTTTCAGTAGATTTTTATTGGAAAATTCTTAATCGAAAGAAGCCCATAAGGAACTACTGACGTTTTGTTCAAATTGTTACTTGTGGCCCTTATCGACAGCGGTGGGATAAGTAGATCTTGAGATCTCTATCACGTGCTTTAACTCTATAATTAGGGATGCAACAACATTTTTTGAATGAATGGGATTCATAAATGGTGTCGTTTTGAATCTTGGGCTGGGAAGGTAGCAATTGCATTGTTCTGTTTATATAAATCCTAGCCTAGCTATTTGTGAGTTGTGCAGATGCTGCGGTAACTCTTACACTGTCGTAGTAACCCACTTGCTTTTGGATACAGTTAGCATTGGCTGTCTGATTATTGGAATAGCTTTTGAAAGAGAGATATAGTTTTCAGTTGAGATTTTACCTGTTAGCAATTCAGATGGCTCTAGCACACTTAAATATTCGTTCAAAATTTGCCACCTGATTACAAAGATAATAAACAGACTACAATGCATTCCTTTTACTCCAGCAAGCGCTGTATCATATAAAACGTACTGTTTGTGGAGAAAACGGTTCTCAGGGGCATACTTCGCGAATATTTATAGGAAGTATTGTCATAAATAACAAATCAGTTCACGTCTGACTGTTTCGCCCCAGAAGAACTCGTTTTACTTCTGAACTGTGTGGATGTGGAGAATGTAAAACACACACAATTCTGTCACTAATGCTGTAAACAATTTAGGATTAGACTGTGCATCCCTGTAATCATCAACAACGAAGTTATTAGTCGCGAAGGTGTGGTAACATAACTCTAAATACGATGTAAACATAACATCCGTGGTTTGACAGCTGTTATATTCAAATCGCCATTGCTGTGAAGTTTAGACCAATAGCAAACAAGCAGCCCAAAAGCTAATGGCGGACGCCGCGATTTACGCTCACGACGATATCAGACATCAAGATATGCGAACTCACTACGAAAATAACATTGCACACACTTCAGTAACACAACCCCTCAAAAGGCACGGAATCCACATGCGACTGAAGTGCACAAATTTAAAAGAAAGACATAGTCTGAGTAAAAGAAAACTACTTATAAGTAATGGTGGTTCAACAGAGCTACACCGAAATTTAATAGTTCATTTCAAGTAATTTTATTTAAGTAGCCAAAAAAGAAAATAGTTTTATAATGAAACAAACGATTTACACTATGAATTACGAAATTCTGTTAGTCTTTAACTGGGAGATCGCTCAGCAATGCAGCTCACCTGTTTGTTGTTGGAGAGGCGCTCCGGCGGGATGATGGCGGCGGCTTGTGATGTTGCAGGTGAAGTTATTACAGCATATCTATTTTTTGTATTCTCGTGGTGAAGTGTGCTGGTGAAGTCTCTTCTCAGTTAGGCTGTAAAGTCATCTGCGGTGGCATTTAACAGGCACTGGCTGAATAGACGTATGTGTCACTGATAATTCATAGGTTTCACCGCGTACACGTCTATTATTCGTTTTAGTCATCCAGCTCTGTGCCTGTACTTTATACGCTGTTCACGATGTAACTGTTCGACACGTTTACATATGACTACAGCGATCGCAAATTCACATATGGTAAAACCATTGTTACACCTGATCCACAATACTGTAATTATGTTCACCACAATAACTACAGCTTCAGACGCTCGGCTGTTCATTAAGAAGACAAATATATTACACAGTTTTGTGGAGCTTTGGCCATCGCGATGTGGCTAAATGTAAAAGAAGTTCCACTCACATGGTAGCAATAACTATAACGTATGCCTGCGAAAGCATGTCAGTGCCGGTTGAGACCATAGAGTAAATATCTCTGGAGTGAGCATTGCGTTCTGCGCATGTTGTCAACATTAAACCAGGATTGTCACGTGTTTTCGGGACTTCGCTGTGCGTGTGTGCTTTCCTCAGAGTTTGAAGTTTATAATATCAAGAGTTTTTGTTGTGTTTTCACCGTTTGCTGATAGTGTAATAGCAATGGTGAATTACTGTTGTTGCTACGGATGCAAAGAAAAATATGCGAAAGGAGGGATAGTAACTTTTCATGGGTACTATGTTTAAAAATTTCGAGACGCATTATAATCAAGGCTTGATTATGTAGACCTATTTTTCTACGATTTTATGACTATATAATAGATATTACGGCTCGTACAAAAGCTTACAGACAATCGCTTTCTCTCCTAAATTTGCTAGTGGAACAGGAAAGGGTATGGTTAGTTGTTTCAACAAATACTATCCTCCATACATTTATCAGTGACATGTCGTTTATGTATATAGATTTGAAAGACGGGAGACAGATAAATTCAATAGAGTGGGAGTCTGTAATTGTCTTCGTATAATATGTGCGACCAAACCTTTTGTTTACTATAAAGTTACAGTAGGAGACCATGTTAAGTGTGTCTAGGAATGGAGAATGATTATGTGTGATTTATATTTTAGTTTCCCCGAAGGATGAACGATGAGTAAAGACGTGGCTCCAGAAAATAAAGAGGAGTAGTTTTGTCCCCACAAAATATTCCAAAGTACTTTCAAAACATTTTGAAGAGGAATGTTTAGAAATAGAAAAATTTGGACGTGTGTGGCTGAAGGTAGATGCTATACCAACTACTTTTAATTTTCCACAGCACCTACTACCAATTTCTGCATTCAGCTTAAATACATTTTCTGCACAAATCAAATAAAAAACACAATAGTGTAGCTAATCAAACCACAAATTCATCTTCTTTGGTGTATTTTGCCTTCAATTTATTTTCTTCACTATTTGATTAAGAAGCGTAAAATATTAGTAAACATGTCCCCAAACTCTTTCATTTGTGTCACTTTCAACTTCCTTTAATGGTGTTATATGGGTTGACTCTTACATGACCAACTGTATTTGCTTTACAGAACATTTATTCTCCGATCGCCTTTTCCCCCCTTCTTACTCAGTATACTATTTATTTAATAAACTGGGAGCAAGTACATAAAATGCATTAAATAAACACTTCAAAGTGTCACCAGTAAGAAAAATTGTGCTTTAGGTCGCAAAAAAAAGAAAATAAATACACAGAAATAGCAGAAAAAAAAGGACGAATTATCAGGGATATAATCACTAATGTGAGGCAAATTCGGTGTTTTTCGGACACTTGCAAAAGTACTAGCGTACTGTCAAGTCGTTTTGCAAGACTATCACTGCAAAAATGTACGTCAGGCTCTTTAATACTATAAAGTGCCGTATCATACCTAAAACTACCAAAAATCGAGTGCATCTGAACTGTGACACCTATCGCAAAGAAGCAGAATGCCTTGCCCTTAAAATTTACGTAGCTGTTTTATTCCCGGCATCAAATGGATACTGGTAAAATTTCTGCGCAACATATATAAATAATCCACGACACGTACGAAAAGAATCCGTCTGTACTAGGGATGCAGTGACATTCGAAATATACAGGGCGCTATACGGACAAACACACGACGTCCCGAGAACACGTGACCAGAGCGGCAATGTATGTTGACAACACAAAATCTGTTCTGCGCATGTGAATGCTCACTCCAGAGATATTTACTCTATGGTTGAGACACAGCCATTCAGTAATACTCAAAGTGTATGATCTTTCTGTTCATAATGATCACTTCGACTTCGTTATGCAGTATAACTGTAACCCAAATCGTCTATCGTGAAGTTCCCCAGTTCACAGTCTCGGCAAGTTTTAGCGTCTCAAATCAAAGCATTTCTCGCTATGTTGTCGGGCACACACTAAAGCCCGCATCACCTAGGACGTTGGGGGGGGGGGGGGGGGGGATGAGAACTTCGCTATGCTCGGCAGCGGAGAACGGGCCAACAAATTCCACGTTGCCGAACTGCGTTGCTGCGGACAACAGTCAGGCTCGGTTGCTTACGGTACATTGGACTAGACGTTCGAATCTATGACGGGAATAATATACTGTTGTCGTTGTTGTTGTTGTGGTCTTCAGTCCTGAGACTGGTTTGATGCAGCTCTCCATGCTACTCTATCCTGTGCAAGCTTCTTCATCTCCCAGTACCTACTGCAACCTACATCCTTCTGAATCTGCTTAGTGTAGTCATCTCTTGGTCTCCCTCTACGATTTTTACCCTCCACGCTGCCCTCCAATGCTAAATTTGTGATCCCTCAATGCCTCAAAACATGTCCTACCAACCGATCCCTTCTTCTAGTCAAGTTGTGCCACAAACTTCTCTTCTCCCCCATCCTATTCAATACCTCCTCATTAGTTACGTGATCTACCCACCTTATCTTCAGCATTCTTCTGTAGCACCACATTTCGAAAGCTTCTATTCTCTTCTTGTCCAAACTAGTTATCGTCCATGTTTCACTTCCATACATGGCTACCCTCCATACAAATACTTTCAGAAACGACTTCCTGACACTTAAATCTATACTCGATGTTAACAAATTTCTCTTCTTGAGAAACGCTTTCCTTGCCATAGTCAGTCTACATTTTATATCCTCTCTACTTCGACCATCATCGGTTATTTTACTCCCTAATTAACAATACTCCTTTACTACTTTAAGTGTCTCATTTCCTAATCTAATTCCCTCAGCATCACCCGACTTAATTCGACTACATTCCATTATCCTCGTTTTGCTTTTGTTGATGTTCATCTTATATCCTCCTTTCAAGACACTGTCCATTCCGTTCAACTGCTCTTCCAAGTCCTTTGCTGTCTCTGACAGAATTACAATGTCATCGGCGAACCTCAAAGTTTTTACTTCTTCTCCATGAATTTTAATACCTACTCCGAATTTTTCTTTTGTTTCCTTTACTGCTTGCTCAATATACAGATTGAATAACATCGGGGAAAGGCTACAACCCTGCTCACTCCTTTCCCAACCACTGCTTTCCTTTCATACCCCTCGACTCTTATAACTGCCATCTGGTTTCTGTACAAATTGTAAATAGCCTTTCGCTCCCTGTATTTTACCCCTGCCACCTTCAGAATTTGAAAGAGAGTATTCCAGTTAACATTGTCAAAAGCTTTCTCTAAGTCTACAAATGCTAGAAACGTAGGTTTGCCTTTTCTTAATCTTTCTTCTAAGATAAGTCGTAAGGTTAGTATTGCCTCACGTGTCCCAACATTTCTACGGAATCCAAACTGATCTTCCCCGAGATCCGCTTCTACCAGTTTTTCCATTCGTCTGTAAAGAATTCGCGTTAGTATTTTGCAGCTGTGACTTATTAAACTGATAGTTCGGTAATTTTCACATCTGTCAACACCTGCTTTCTTTGGGATTGGAATTATTATATTCTTCTTGAAGTATGAGGGTATTTCGCCTGTCTCATACATCGTGCTCACCAGATGGTAGAGTTTTGCCAGGACTGGCTCTCCCGAGGCCATCAGTAGTTCTAATGGAATGTTGTCTACTCCCGGGGCCTTGTTTCGACTCAGGTCTTTCAGTGCTCTGTCAAACTCTTCACGCAGTATCTTATCTCCCATTTCGTCTTCATCTACCTCCTCTTCCATTTCCATAATATTGTCCTCAAGTACATCGCCCTTGTATAAACCCTCTATATACTCCTTCCACCTTTCTGCCTTCCCTTCTTTGCTTAGAACTGGGTTGCCATCTGAGCTCTTGATATTCATACAAGTAGTTCTCTTCTCTCCAAAGGTCTCTTTAATTTTCCTGTAGGCAGTATCTATCTTACCCCCAGTGAGACAAGCCTCTACATCCTTACATTTGTCCTCTAGCCACCCCTGCTTAGCCATTTTGCACTTCCTGTCGATATCATTTTTGAGACGTTTGTATTCCTTTTTGCCTGCTTCATTTACTGCATTTTTATATTTTCTCCTTTCATCAATTAAATTCAATATTTCTTCTGTTACCCAAGGATTTCTATTAGCCCTCGTCTTTTTACCTACTTGATCGTCTGCTGCCTTCACTACTTCATCCCTCAGAGCTACCCATTCTTCTTCTACTGTATTTCTTTCCCCCCTTCCTGTCAATTGTTCCCTTATGCTCTCCCTGAAACTCTCTACAACCTCTGGTTCTTTCAGTTTATCCAGGTCCCATCTCCTTAAATTCCCACCTTTTTGCAGTTTCTTCAGTTTCAATCTGCAGTTCATAACCAATAGATTGTGGTCAGAATCCACATCTGCCCCTGGAAATGTCTTACAATTTAAAACCTGGTTCCTAAATCTCTGTCTTACCATTATGTAATCTATCTGATACCTTTTAGTATCTCCAGGATTCTTCCACGTATACAACCTTCTTTCATGATTCTTGAACCAAGTGTTAGCTATGATTAAGTTATGCTCTGAGCAAAATTCTACAAGGCGGCTTCCTCTTTCATTTCTTCCCCCCAATCCATATTCACCTTCTATGTTTCCTTCTCTCCCTTTTCCTACTGACGAATTCCAGTCACCCATGACTATTAAATTTTCGTCTCCCTTCACTACCTGAATAATTTCTTTTATCTCGTCATACATTTCATCTAGTTCTTCATCATCTGCAGAGCTAGTTGGCATATAAACTTGTACTACTGTAGTAGGCATGGGCTTTGTGTCTATCTTGGCCACAATAATGCGTTCACTATGCTGTTTGCAGTAGCTAACCCGCATTCCTATTTTTTTTATTCATTATTAAACCTACTCTTGCATTACCCCTATTTGATTTTGTATTTATAACCCTGTAATCACCTGACCAAAAGTCTTATTCCTCCTGCCACCGAACTTCACTAATTCCCACTATATCTAACTTAAAACCTATCCATTTCCCTTTTTAAATTTTCCAACCTACCTGCCCGATTAAGGGATCTGACATTCCACGCTCCGATCCGTAGAATTCCAGTTTTCTTTCTCCTGATAATGACGTTCTCTTGAGTAGTCCCCGCCCGGAGATCCGAATGGGGGACTATTTTACCTCCGGAATATTTTACCCAAGAGAACGCCATCATCATTTAATCATACAGTAAAGCTGTAATATTAAAACCAATTTCGATCAGTCGTCAAGAAGGAAATATTAATTCACGTCTTGACGACGTTGCGTCCTCTGCTCCACAGATTTACTATGCGTGACGTCGGGAGGTGAGAATAGCTGACGCAATAATTGTAATTTTTTGCGATTTGAGCTGCATTGTAATTAAAAATTTAATACACAACAAAGTTACTTCAAGCACAAACTGGAATCATTATATTTGCTTGATAACTGCTTCTATCCAACAGAATTTTTAAAAATGTGTAAGGCATGTGTGTGTGTGTGTGTGTGTGTGTGTAGATGTGTTTGACTGTTGTTAAGAGTAATCACTGGGTATAAACATTAACTGGTGCCAGAAAAAAGTACACTACTAGCCATTAAATTGCTACACCAACAAGAAATGCAGATGATAAATGGGTATTCATTGGACAAATATATTATACTAGAACTGACATGTGATTACATTTTCACACAATTTGGGTGCTTAGATCCTGAGAAATCAGTACCTTCTGGTCGTAATAACGGCCTTGATACGCCTGGGCATTGAGTCAAACAGAGCTTGGATGGCGTGGATAGGAACATTTATAACCCATTGAACAAACAAACAATTAACCATCATCTTCTAATAACTCCAGGGAATGCTGACCGACAATGTCGAAAACCACCGATATCACGACAAGTATCAGTTACTGTCACTTTAGGGTCTTATCCAGTTCGTGCCATGAAAATGACAGAGGTTTATATGTGGAAATATCGGACTTCTGACGAATTTGTGCAGCCGCATTCTCGCGTGTTATTAGAGCATACAATATGGTGGGAGAAGCTTAACTTATCCTTGGGCAATATGTTGAAGATTATAGTCTGCATAATTAAAGAGATACGAAATCCTAATTAAAAAAAGGCTAGGGAGTTCTCATTATTATGTATGCAAGTGATATGTTGACAAACACATTTTTTAAACCTCGACTCTTTAAACTAAGAAATATTATTGCTTTGTTCCAAAGTCTACATTGTAATACCATCGTCACCTCTATTTGAGTCTGCTTCCGAACAATCTGATTGTAAATTTACGATGATAGGTTCAAGGCTTAAATTCATCATCACTTCCCTGTCCGTTTCTGAAACTTTTCAGCATGCCGCACAGACTGTGACCACGTTCCAGGTGGAATGTTGTCTATTGCCTCAAGCACAAGCGATTCAGTGTATGTTATCTTGATTTTTTTTCCTCCCACATAGCTTTAAAGCCTTTTGCCCAAATTAATTCCATGAGGCTGGCAGTGACACGTGGACAAACGCAAAACTGTGTGACTCCATTCACATGCAAGGAAGTCAAGTTTGTACGTTCTGTCGCGTGACTTGTATAAATTAACGAGCTGCAGGAGATCGTTATGATTCTGGATTATATTGTGCTTAATATTTTTATTTTTAAGCCAGGGAAAGATATTCGATTTTCTGGTGTTTGCACTTGGTGTTGTCTCTGTAACATTTGAATTATAACTGGCAATGACCGACTTCGAACCAAGATATGGCAAGTTATGAATCACGTCACGAAACTGACTGCATTCATTTCCGAATGGTAGTCACTGCTGTTTTTCTTACTCGTAAATACAAGTTTATTCTCAGAAACAAAACCAGAAGAAGAGTCAGCGTACAGAATAATTATCCGAGAACCTATTCCTATGAGAACTTTAAAACCGCCAGTACCATCACACATTTTCCAGCATATCTTCCTGGAATGATCCTAACTGACCCATGTTTCATCAAGGTAATACACTGTTGAACTACCTCCTTCTCTTGTATCGTGAAACTTTATATGGGATTCAGTTCGTGCTGCACCTATGCCACTTCTTTGAACTAAAAACTCTCTTCTTAACATATATGGAACCAATATCTTCTTAAATTCTTTACGTTGGCGAAGTTCTTACCATTGAAGTCTGCATAGCTGTAACACGTTTTTGTGATGTCGGGCATTCATCATTCGCTTGGAGCACTTTAGAACATCGTCGTTAAAACAGTCTATTTACGTTACAGGTTCCTTGCGACTTCGATGCTTTCCAGGCGACACCAAACCAAATTTTTCCACGATTCCTACAGTTCTGACACTTTCAAAATGGCTCTGAGCACTATGGGACTCAACTGCTGTGGTCATCAGTCCCCTAGAACTTAGAACTAATTAAACTTAACTAACCTAAGGACATCACACACATCCATGCCCGAGGCAGGATTCGAACCTGCGTCCGTAGCAGGATTCGAACCTGCGACCGTAGCAGCAGCGCGGCTCCGGACTGGAGCGCCTAGAACCGCACGGCCACCGCGGCCGGCTCTCTGACACTTTAGTTTACAGTTCTCTTTACAGTCCTCTTGCCAACACCACGTGGTTCTGGAATCCGTTCTTCTGATTTCAGATGTCAACAGAAGGAGACCTGCTTTCAAATTCACGTTTGAAAAAGTCATAAATGTGCTAAATAACCCCCTCGCATGCTTGTGAAGCACTTTTTTTTTTTAATCGCACTTAAAACATTTACAGATACACGTTCACAGTTATACTGCTGCAAGAAAAAGAAGGAAACAAACAGAAATTTGACAGTTGAATGAATAATTCGGTTGTCGCGAAGTACAGCAACACTGCAGCATGTAGGAGCGAGATTCTCGCTCTCTAGCTGTAACCCTCTGCTAGCCGCTCGGAAAGAGAGTGAACATTATTGGCTGCCAGTGGCTAGTGGAGGCGGATGCGCAGAACAGCTGAAAATTGGGCCTCCTTCTTACATGACGCGAACAATGACACCTCCTCCCTGTACATGACAGCTCAACCGTTACTCTCGACATCGTACTCTACGCTTTTATGCCTACGATTTATGTAACAGTGCTTCACGTCATAGTTGTAAATACAAATGCAGATAAAATAAACAAAATAATTTTAAAGTCTTTCCGTATTCAAGTAATAATAAGAAAATATATTTATCCATTGAAGAAAAATAAATAAATTGCAGTTACGTTAACATTATTACCGAACGCAGTTCTGATACACCATCAAAGATATGAATGTTTACTCTTAGAATGTGAAAGAAACGATAGAAAAAGAGAAAAAAAATTATCAGTCATCTTCACATGTTCCGTCGGGTTTTAGTTCCCTTTGTTAGTTTATGTTCAGATTATTTTCATTAGATCCTCGATCTCATGGAGTTTTCCATTAGCACTGCAACTTATTGGAAAATAACTTACCATTTTTCTGGCCTTTTCCGCACAATGCAGAGCTCACTGTTACAGTTGAAAGAGCTTTTCACAACTGAAGTGACGGTGTATACTAAACGAGGTACCTGTTACTTGCATTGTCAGCTGTGATGTTTGCTACTTTGTTTTCGATGTTCTGTTTTTCAACCACGTTATCTAAAGTCACACTAATATTTAGCACTTCATGTTTTTCTGGGAAAGAGAGCGTCTTGAGAGCCAAAGCTTTCAGGCACGAATTGCTGTTAATGAGGTTACCCGTTACAGCTATATATCCCTCGCGAGATCCAAATATCAGTCATTAAAGAAGCACAGGTAGAGTATTTCACTTGCACGTTTACAGTATATTTCTCTTTACGGTAACTTACCTCAATCATGCAGCGCAATTTTCCTCTTATTCGATTTGGTATCAAATACACTCCTGGAAATTGAAATAAGAACACCGTGAATTCGTTGTCCCAGGAAGGGGAAACTTTATTGACACATTCCTGGGGTCAGATACAACACATGATCACACTGACAGAACCACAGGCACATAGACACAGGCAACAGAGCATGCACAATGTCGGCACTAGTACAGTGTATATCCACCTTTCGCAGCAATGCAGGCTGCTATTCTCCCATGGAGACGATCGTAGAGATGCTGGATGTAGTCCTGTGGAACGGCTTGCCATGCCATTTCCACCTGGCGCCTCAGTTGGACCAGCGTTCGTGCTGGACGTGCAGACCGCGTGAGACGACGCTTCATCCAGTCCCAAACATGCTCAATGGGGGACAGATCCGGAGATCTTGCTGGCCAGGGTAGTTGACTTACACCTTCTAGAGCACGTTGGGTGGCACGGGATACATGCGGACGTGCATTGTCCTGTTGGAACAGCAAGTTCCCTTGCCGGTCTAGGAATGGTAGAACGATGGGTTCGATGACGGTTTGGATGTACCGTGCACTATTCAGTGTCCCCTCGACGATCACCAGTGGTGTACGGCCAGTGTAGGAGATCGCTCCCCACACCATGATGCCGGGTGTTGGCCCTGTGTGGCTCGGTCGTATGCAGTCCTGATTGTGGCGCTCACCTGCACGGCGCCAAACACGCATACGACCATCATTGGCACCAAGGCAGAAGCGACTCTCATCGCTGAAGACGACACGTCTCCATTCGTCCCTCCATTCACGCCTGTCGCGACACCACTGGAGGCGGGCTGCACGATGTTGGGGCGTGAGCGGAAGACGGCCTAACGGTGTGCGGGACCGTAGCCCAGCTGCATGGAGACGGTTGCGAATGGTCCTCGCCGATACCCCAGGAGCAACAGTGTCCCTAATTTGCTGGGAAGTGGCGGTGCGGTCCCCTACGGCATTGCGTAGGATCCTACGGTCTTGGCGTGCATCCGTGCGTCGCTGCGGTCCGGTCCCAGGTCGACGGGCACGTGCACCTTCCGCCAACCACTGGCAACAACATCGATGTACTGTGGAGACCTCACGCCCCACGTGTTGAGCAATTCGGCGGTACGTCCACCCGGCCTCCCGCATGCCCACTATACGCCCTCGCTCAAAATCCGTCAACTGCACATACGGTTCACGTCCACGCTGTCGCGGCATGCTACCAGTGTTAAAGACTGCGATGGAGCTCCGTATGCCACTGCAAACTGGCTGACACTGACGGCGGCGGCGCACAAATGCTGCGCAGCTAGCGCCATTCGACGGCCAACACCGCGGTTCCTGGTGTGTCCGCTGTGCCGTGCGTGTGATCATTGCTTGTACAGCCCTCTCGCAGTGTCCGGAGCAAGAATGGTGGGTCTGACACACCGGTGTCAATGTGTTCTTTTTTCCATTTCCAGGAGTGTATTTTGGATCCAACAACGCAACAAAACCTCAAACACCAGCGTCCTTAACAGTGGAGAGAAAGTCGTCTTGTTACCGTGGCTGCCACTGCGGCATCTAGTTGTTGTTGCCCCTCACTTCCCCCTTTTGAAAAGAAATTGTGTAATATATGATTTCGAAGAAAGATTACGGAGCTTTTTATTATAAATGTTACAACAAACGTTACCTTCGTCCTCTGTAAAGTACTGTCATTCGCATAACTTCAGTTTTCTTGTATCCATACTGATTTGAATCACAACTTTGTTCTAATGCTTTCGCCTTCTGTGAGATCAAATTTTGTTCCTGCTGCACAGTTGTCTGTGAGATCTGAATCATGAATAACCATTACACTGAGGTGACAAAACTCATGGCATGGCGATATGAACATGTAGAGATGGCGGTATAAGGGGCGTTCAAAAAGGAACGAGCCGAAGGCATAATTACAGAAACCAGTATTTGTATGTTAGAAGTATTGACCCTGGCTGTTGAGACACTTGTCCCACTGTGACACAAGGAGGTGAATGGCTGTCTCATAAAATTCCCAGGACTGCGATGTTAACCAGTTCCGCACATACAGCTGGACGTCGTCTTCCGAGGTGAATCTTTTGATGTTCTTCCTTGACCAAGATGCCCCCCTTCTGATTCACTTCCTGCAGCACAGAACAACAGTGAATGCCCAGCGTTACTCGCCTTGACTACCCTTCGCCAAGCGATCAAATCAAAACGACAAGGCAATCTCACCTGTGTGGTCAATCTGCTCCACGACATGCAAAGCTTCATACGGCCAACACGGCACTCCTGCAGAAATTCAAATGGGAGGTTCTCGGCCACCCTCCATACATTCCAGACCTCTCTCCCTGTGATTACGCCATTATTGGTCCCCTTAAAAATGCTCTGAAGGGCAAACGATTCACCTCGGACGACGACGTCCAGCTGTATGTGCGGAAATGGCTAACATCGAAGCCCTGGGAATTTTATGAGACAGCCATTCACCGCCTTCTGTCACAGTGGGACATGTGTCTCATCAGTCAGGGTCAATACTTCTAAAATACGGGCACTGGTTTCTGTAATTATGCCTCCGATTCGTTTCTTTTTGAACGCCCATTATAACACCGCATACACAACGTATACAAGGGCAATGTATGGACGGAGCTGTCATTTGTACTCACAAGGAAACCTCCCCATCGCAGCCCCCTCAGATTTAGTTATAAGTTGGCACAGTGAATAGGCCTTGAAAAACTGAACACAGATCAATCGAGAAAACAGGAAGAAGTTGTGTGGAACTATGAAAAAAGAAAAGCAAAATATACAAACTGAGTAGTCCATGCGCAAGATAGGCAACATCAAGGAGAGAATGAGCTCAGGAGCGCCGTGGTCCTGTGGTTAGCATGAGCAGCTGTGGAACTAGAGGTAGTTGGTTCAAGTCTTCCCTAGAGTCAAAATTTTATTTTCGCAAAGCTATGATCTGTCCGTTCGTTCATTGACGTCTCTGTTCACTGTAATAAGTTTAGTGTCTGTGTTTTGCGACCGCACCGCAAAACCGTGCGATTAGTAGAGGAAAGGACGTGCCTCTCCAATGGGAACCGAAAACATTTGATCGCAAGGTCATAGGTCAACCGATTCCTCCACAGGAAAACACGTCTGATGTATTCTATACGATACTGGTGACGGCATGTGCGTCACATGACAGGAATATGTTATCGACCCACCTAACTTGTACACTTGGCGAATGGGTAAAAAGATTCTTCTACCTTGTCCGATTTAGGTTTTCTTGTGGTTGTGATAATCACTCCCAAAAAAGTGATCGCATCGGACGGACGGACGGACAGATAATAATTGTCTGAAAATATTGAACTTTTCACTCGAGGGAAGACTTGAACCAAGTACCTCTCGTGGAGCAGCTGCTCACGCTAACCACGGGACCACGGCGCTCCTGAGCTCATATTATCCTTGATGTTGCCTATTTTGTCCATGGACTACTCAGTTTGTATATTTTGCTTCTTTTTTTCATAGTTCCACACAACTTCTTCCTGTTTTCTCGATTGATCTGTGTTCAGTTTTTCAAGGCCTATCCACTGTGCCAACTTATAACTAAATCTGTAGGGGGTGCGATGGGGAGGTTCCCTTGTCAGGTGATCCGTGCGAAAAGGTTTCTGACGCGATTATGACCGCACGACGGGAATTACGAGGCTTTGAACGCGGAAAGGCAGTTAGATCTAGGTGCATGGGGCATTCCATTTCTGAAATCATTACGAAATTCAATATTCCAAATGCACAGTGCCGAGAACACCGACTTTCACGCACTATCTCTCACCACAGTCAGTTGTCAGTTCTAACAGAGAAGCAACACTGCCTGAAATAATTGCAGAAATCCATGTGGCACGTACGACAAACGTATCTGTTAGGACAGTGCGACGAAATTTGGCGTAAATGGGCCATGGTAGCAGACGACCGTCGCGAGTGCCCGTACTAACAGCACGACGTCGCCTGCAGTACCTCTCCTGTACTCGCGACCATATCAGTTGGACCGTAGATGACTGGATAACCGCGGCGAGGTCAGATTATTCCCGATTTCAGTTGGCGAGAGCTGATGGTAGGGTTTGGGTGTGGCGTGGACCCCATAAAGCCATGGACCAAGTTGTGAACAGGACACTGAGCAAGATAGTGGTGGCTCCATAGTGGTGTGGGTTGTGTTAACATGGAGTGGACTGGGTCTTCTGATCCGAGTGAACCGAACATTGACTGGGAATAGTTATGTTTGGCTGCTTACAGACCATTTGCAGCATGCAATTTGTCCAGTTGATGAACAACGTTTTAATAAAGAATGTTCTTTGAGACAGTATCACACGTTCTCAGATGGATCCTTGATGTGAACCATCTGGGAAGGAGCAGGCGAAACTCTGCAGCCAATTTACACAAAATGTGGAGGAAACAGTTACAAATTTACTGGACCATGTTCCTCATGTTTCATCAGTGGTTTTATATGTCATGGATATCTACAAATTAGGTTACCACGAAGTTTCGTCTCAGCAGTCGACACTGGCAGATCCGGCTCAGCTCGACTTGGGCTGCACCAGCATCGCGACAGCTTTCGCATGCCGGCAGTACCGGCCCAGTGACGTCCCAGATCTTCACATCGCCGCCTATCAAGCTCTAACGCTTGCCATGTACGCGCATCACACACAATGTCACAGGAGAGACATTTCTGTTTATGGATATTCATTCCAGGACATTGTAACTGAGTTTCGCTTTCTTAGTAGAGTAGTTCCCTTAAAGTCTCTTTGATCAGTCATCAGTACGAGGATACTTTAACAACAGCATGTTACATTTCTTCCTCTCAAGTTGACCAAAGATGTGCATGTAAACACGCCTTTTATGCAGTACAAGGTGTGGCAAATGGACTCTGTGATTTGACAGATGAATTGTAAATAAACCAACAAAGATAATTAAAACTAGTTTTTATTTCAGAAAACTATTTTCAAGGCCATATTATTTTCATTAGGTTTTGAAAATTATTCAAGGTGTACAACTTTCCTTCCACCGTTTTTCCCCCAACATTTGAGGCTTTAATGAAACAAATTGGTTACACATGTATTATTCAAAGTATTTTCCATCGCTGGCCACTGCTTTCTCCCATCTTTAGGGCAGTGTGCGAATCCTGCGACGAAAAAAATGTTCTTCTTTTGAAGCGATCTACGAATCGATCCAATTTGTGACTTCTTCATGAAATCGGAAGTGCTGGTCAGCCAGGCCATGCGCCATTGATCTAAACAGGTGATAGTCAGAGGGAGCCATGTCTGGGAAATACGGCGGGTGGGGTAATACTTCCCATTTTAACGTTTCCAAGTACGTTTTGACCTGTTTTAAAACGTGGGGTCGAGCGTTGTCGTGCTGCAAAATCACTTTATCGTGCCTCTCGCTGTATTGCGGTCGTTTGTCTTTTAATGCTCTGCTCATCCGCATTAATTGCGTTCGATAACGAGCACCTGTGATTGTTTCACTTGGTTTTAACACCTCATAGTACACGACGCCGAACTGGTCCCACCAAATGCAGAGCCTGATCTTGGAGCCGTGAATATTCGCTTTGGCCGCCGACGTGGAAGCGTGGCTGGGATATCCCCATGAGTTTTTGCGTTTAGGGTTATCGTAATGAACCCATTTTTCGTCCCCGGTCACAATGCGATGCAGAAATCCCTTCCGTTTTTGCCTCTGAAGCAACAAACGCCGTTCAACGTCTCTTGGTTTCAGCTCACATGGGACCCAAGTTCCTTCTTTCTGAATCATGCCCATAGCCTTGAGACGTTTTGAAGTGGCTTGCTGTGTCACTCCCACTAATCGTGCCAATTCTTCTTGAGTTTGACGCGGGTCTTCACTCAGCAATGTCTCGAATTCTGCACCTTCGAAAACATCCTCTCTTCCGCCACTGTGTCGGTCTTCGACGTTACAATCACCGTTCTTGAAGCGTTGAAACCACTCACGACACGTTATTTCACTAATAGCGTCCTTACCATACGTACTTGAGAGCATTCGATGAGACTCAGCCGTTGTTTTCTTCATATTGAAACAAAACAGTAACACCTCCCGCAAATGACAAGAATTAGGCTCGTAAACTGATATTTTCAATCAAAAACAACTTTATGATGCAGACACAAATCGACTAATATTTGAACGAGTTTATGTTGACCGAGGTCCAAGCTAACTGTCTGGCGTCTGCGATCTGTTTCTTTCGACCGCTACTTACCGTTGGCGCCACCTATCGGCAAACTGCGGAAGGAAAGTTGTACACCTTATATCACCCAGGTGGCGATCATGGCGAACGATGCACATAATGAGTCGTTCAAAAACGTTTTCGTAAATTCTACTCAGCTTATCTTGCGTTGTTCCAGCGATGACGCCTGTAATTGCCCTCTTAAGAGCTTCCAAGGTCTTTGGTCGAACTTAGTAAACCTCTGCTTTAAGGTATCCCGGAAGAAAAAATTCACAGAAGCTCAAATCTAGGGAGCGAGGGGGCCATGGAACATACTCTCGTTAAGAGATAGGCGGGTGGGGAAACTGTTCTTGCAGAATTTGGCATGAACGAGTGGCAGTATGAGGCGTGGCACCATCCTGTCGAAACCAAAAGGCTTCTATGTCATATTCCTCACCATGCTCTTCCATTCTGTATAGTAAAAAATTCTCCAGCATCTCACAACAGCGCACAGACTTCACAGTAACAGTTGCACCACGAGATTCAAAAAAGTAAGGCGCAATAATGCCCGTGGAGAACACAGCGCACCAAACTGTCATTTTGGCGCTTTGCAGACGTCTTTGGTGAGGTTCATGAGGATTTTCAGCCACCCACTAACGAAAATTTTGCTTATTTACTGAGCAGGGTAGGTGAAATTGCGCTTCATTGCTAAACCAAAGAATAGTGTCCGGTTGCACAGAAACTAAGATAGCATTGCAAGCATCTGTACATTTCACTCAGTCTTCTGGACTAAGTTCTTGAACAACCATCGACTTCTAGGAGTCAAAAGGTCAGAGTGTAAAATTCGCGTTACCGTTCTGGACGATATTCCAAGAGTAGCATCATGTTTCCGCTCAGAGCGTGATGGAAACTGTTCAATGGACGCTCTCATTACCAAAATATTTTCAGGTGTCCTCACACTTTTAGGTCAGCCAGCTAAGAAGTGCACATCCTGTCGCCCTAACACTTGTAATCCATTTCCTAACGATTTTAGCATCAGGAACCCTGCCATGACAATTCAAACGAAACCGCCTTCGAGAAGCCCTCTGCATCACCAGCACACTATCATCTATCTATCTATCTTCTATATATAAAAGAAAGTCGTGTTGGTTACACTGTTTATAACTCAAGAGCGGGCGGACTGATTTGGCTGAAAATTGGTGGAGAGGTAGCTTAGAGCCAGGAGACGGACATAGGATACTTTTTATCCCATTCGACTACTATAAAACGTGGTATAACAAAAACGCATCTGACATGGAATAACAAAACGCAAATGACAGCTAAACGTCTATGGTTAAGTATCAGTATATATCACTAATTAAAAATTTAAAGAAATAATTTGTATTTTCTTTGAATCATCTTTAATAATGCCGCGACCAAGGCGATCGAATATTTCTCGACAAAGCCGTAATGCAAGAAGGACTGAAGAACAACAAATTGCCCGTGAAGAGCGCCGCGTTAGTATGGCTCGACTTTGTGCTTCTAAGTCACAAGAGCAAAGTGAGGCAGCCCGTGAAACGGCTCGGTTGACAATGCGAAATCGTCGAGCGAACAACAGAGATCAACATGTAGATAATTTTCGACGCACAAGAAGAGATTTTTCACGTGATGATTTGAATCGAGCAGCGTTTAGATATGACTGCAACACTGATTACTGCTTGCATCCTTGCGTTTGCATTGGGCGATGGACGTTGTTTTCGAGTATTGTGGCGCATTGAAGTTTTCCGGAGAAACGCACGGATTGTGCTGCCTTAGTGGGAAAGTGAAATTGGCATTATTGACTCCGCCGCCTGAGCCATTGCATTCATTGCTTTGTGGCGAAACACCCGAATCACGTAATTTTCTTGCAAACACCCAAAAATACAATAGTTGTTTCCAAATGACCTCATTTGGGGCAGACAGTATCGAAGATGATCCCAACCGATATGCCGTTTGAGTTTAAAAGACTTCAATTTCCGATCCGTCTTGCATTCACCATGACCGTTAACAAATCACAAGGCCAATCCTTGACCGTTTGTGGTTTACATCTGGAATATCCATGTTTTTCACATGGTCAGTTATATGTGGCATGTTCACGGGTCGGAAGACCATCTCTATTGTTTGTTCTTGCACCTGATAATAAAACAAAAAATGTCGTATGTTGATGATTTTCACTTATGGACCGTCTGACAGCAACTGAATAAAACACAATTTTAGTGCCATACGCGTTTCGCCTTTATTTTCTGCAAGGCATCATCAGTGGCAGGTTGCGTAGACAGTTTCTTACATATTACGCTCCTGTTGCATTTTTGGTCTTGTTCTTCTTCCTATGAGCGCCAATTTGCTGTTTTTTCTGCATTCCACAGCACTATGCACTGAACGCTTGTTTTAATGGGGGTAGTGGAAAATGAGAGAAGTATAAAGGCTGTGTGCTGTGGTTGGAATGAGGGCTGGGTAGTGCTGGAATGGGATCAGGGAAGGGGCGGGATGGGTGAGGACAATGACTAACGAGGAGGGCTACAAGAATGCAGGATATATTGCAGGGAAAGCTCCCACCTGCACAATTTAGAAAAGCTGGTATTGGTGGGAAGGATCCATATGGCACAGGTTGTGAAGCAGTCATTGAAATGAAGGATATCATTTTGGGCAACACACTCTGCAATAGGGTGGTCCATTTGTTTCTTGGCCACAGTTTGTCAGTGGCCGTTTATGCAGACAGACAGCTTGTTGGTCGTCATGCTCACATAGAACGCAGCACAGTGGTTGCAGCTTAGATTGTAGATCACATGACTGGTTTCACAGGTAGACCTACCTTTGATAGGATAGGTGATATTTGTGACTGGACAGGAGTAGGTGGTGGTGGGAGGATGTATGGGAGATGTCTTGCATCTAGGTCTGTTACAGTGATATGATCCATTAGGTAAGGGGTTGGGAACAGGGGTTGTGTAGGGATGGACAAGTATATTATGTAGGTTTGGTGGATGGCAGAATACCACTGTGGGAGGGGTGGGAAGGATAGTGGCTAGGACATGTCTCATTTCTGGGGGTGATGAGAGGTAGTCAAAACCCTGGTGCAGAATGTAATTCAGTTGCTCCAGTCCTGGGTGGTACTGAGTTACGAGGGGAATGCTCATCTGTGTCCAGATAGTGAGATTTTGGGAGGCGGTGGGAGACTGGAAAGATAAGGCATGGGAGATTTCTTTTTCTACAAGTTTGGGAGGACGATTATCACTAGTTCTTGGGTATCAAATGATTTCATAGAGGAATTTCAAATGGGAAGTGGGATGAATTTGTCAAAGCAGTTTCCTAAATTTAAACCAGATCATGCAGTACATCTGACTTACTTTTCAAGAGTGTTCTCTCGATTTTTACCAAAGAAATGAAAAGATCCTAAGGCAATAGATTTTACACTTAATTATGTAATAGCTGGTCGGGTGGAATGGGGAGCTGCTCATGCAGAAGAATTTACATCCTGGGATGATTCCCAGGAAATATTCAAATGAATATATTGGTCACCCAATACAAAGAAGAAATTAGAATTACTACATCCTGAATACCATAACAATACATGGGGTTGTTACAAGAAACACATTGTGTGGCACTTATGTAGATTGCAAGGTTGGAGTTAGTAGGTGTATGGGACGGGTTTTGGCATGGTGTTGTCATCGATGAGGCATGGGTTTTCCCAACTCACACGCTCCCCCTATGTATACAATGGCGGGAACTTAAAAATTTTGGAGGGAAATTAAAAAAATAGCCCAATTTCGCTAGTGTGGAAGTAGGGTTGTTGTTGCTGTTGTTGTTGTTGTTGTTGTCCTAAGATGCTGACTGACTTGGAACTCTGGCACAATCTTGTATGATGTCAGAATACAACATGGCGATGCAAGATGGCCGACCTGGATAAAATATAGCCGACACAAGATGGCTGACTTCTTAGTAGAAAGTGACAATCCAAGACTTGGAATGGTGGCGCAGACTTACTACGATGTCTGGATACAAGATGGCGATGCAAGATGGCCAACCTGGATAAAATAAGGCTGACATAAGAAGGTTATCTTGGAATTCTGGTGCTGTCTTAGTATGACACCACAACCCAAGACTTGGCTAGCATAGTCTTGCTATGACATCCATCACAATCCTGCTCAAACCTGTTGTGCTATTTAAAACAGCGTGGAATTCCAGCATACTGGTCCAGACTTTAGATACTGGAATAGATTCTATGCAAGGCTGTAGCCAAAGGGGGCCCACGCCCCCTCCATCACCTAAATGAAACTACACCCAACATAGTTGCCGGGTAGTGAAACTGAAAGATGTTTTGATTTTCAATCATAGGACAAAAAAGGTATACGCATTATTGATAATCAGCAAGGTCAACGATAGATTTAAGCTACCTATACATTCATAGTGCTATGGACCATTGCCCATCCCTATTTTAGCCAAGACCAGCTCTCGGTCTTGTTTGAGCTCAGTTGTTTTGTCAGTGGGTTCAGCTCTTATTTGCAGTTGAAGTTATTGTGTTACAATTTATTGTTTTTGTGTTGTGTGCTATTGTGATAGTTTCTAATTATGGACAACTTTGTAACAAGAAAGAAGAGGAAAATCGATTTTCGTTCATCCGCTAGTGTTACGGTAAGTTAAAAATATGCACACACTACTGTAACAGCCTAATTACCTATGTATAGTAGTTTAATATTAGCACTGGATTCGTTATTTGGAGGCTGGTAGAACTTTGGGGTTGCAATATTTCAGTATTTCACAAGGCAGAGAAGTAAATATTATCACAAACAACAATACATTAAAATCAATGCATAAAAATGCACTTTGGTTTGTCTGTGTCGCCCAAAAATTACGTTGACAAAAAAAAAAAATCGCCCAAAAAGTGATGATTGAATTTCTTCGAAAAAATTGCTCAACATTCTATCATTAGTAGCCCAAATGCCAAAATTGCGCCTAATCTGCTCAGTTCCCATATGGGACGTTGGGAAGTGGTTCGTGGAGGGTGAAGGGGAGTGTGTGATGACAGCGCATTGTATAGTTCGTTCGTTTCTCAAAGATTTTTTCAGTAGCTGCTTGAATTGGTTCCAACTGACTGCTCTCTGCATCTCTCCCTTCCACTTTCGTCCAAAATCTATTTTCGCTCTTGTAACACTTAATGACTGAAGCCAGCAATTCTATGCCAGCCCCAGATCTACGGTATGTCTGAACCGGGGCAAAAAAAACTTGATAATGGCGCTTCCCCTCCATCCCCTTTCCTCCCCGTTCCCTCGAGGGTTTGAAATAGAATGTCAAAAATCTTTTAAAAATTAGATTTTTCAAAAATATCTTCATTTTGTAGCGCACATCTTTCTGAAGATTTTGATGTATAGAACATACATGTTCGGGGAAATGTGACACATGTTATTTGGTCTTAAGCGAGACAAAGGGCATTGCCATGCCTCTTTACACAGCTTCTTTCTATCGGACGTCACTGTATTTCGCTCTGTGGAATTCAAACGCGTATATTTTGTGTTGGAAGCCACCAAACCTATATTCACGATAGTGGAAATTAAAATTTTCTGTGGTGCATCTCCTGGCCCCGGTCGGAGGGTCTTATATCCTTCACCCCCAAAAAACTCACATTTAGTACTGGGTGGGATCATTTGTAGCGGGGAGAATAAGAACTCTTCAAAAATTTTGCATTCTTTGTTGTCTATTAGCTAATAACTTTCTCTCTTGTGTAACATAAAATCAAATATAGAAAACATAAAACCAGTAAAGACAAGAGACAAGCAAGACAGTACATATTTCTTCAATCCTTAGGTCCCAACGCTTTTTTTTCCTCTCTAATCGTGCTACAGCCTTATACAGCGTACTTTCCTTTCTGTGAAAGAATGTATTACCTGGTCAAAGTTCGTAAAACGTTTTGCTACATGAAAAATCAAAGTGTCGTTGTCTAATACTGAAAAAGCTGTTAATACAAATAATATCCAAGACTGGGACGGTTTCTCGATTTTATTACATCTATTTCGTCGATGTCTGTTAGATAAAACGAAATAGGCATTTCTTACATTGCAGCAACTGTAATAGACTCCAAATTAGCGAGACTGTTTGGCACAAATGGTCATTTTTGTGTACGTCATTTACACAAATAACACGACAGAATACAATTCACAAAGTACTAGTATCAAATGCCTATTAGACTTATTACAAACAAAAAGTTTTCTGCTGAGAAATAGTTCTCATTTCATTCATACGCTCCACTTTCTCAAGTAGGAAATCGAAAAGCTGTAATACGAAATGTTTGTATAAATTTGGAATCGTCATATACTTCCATATAATTTATGTTATGTCCTCATTACTTCAACGTCTTTGTTCTAACAAATTATCTTGTCATCACTAATTCTATAACTATTCCTACAATTGCCAGAACTTCATACAACGCGTTTTGCGCGCTATTCCAAGTGATGCGACAGGGATTCCCCTGTCAGAGCCATCACGTACACTATACACGCATTCAAAAATCAACTTATGATTCGTTGAGTAATCAATTTAACATTGTGTTTGAAAATGCTCAAAAACCAACAGGGGTGCGTTTCAAAATCATATGAATATTCGATTAACTAACATGCTGTGGATGCTAGGCATTTTGTGAAACAAGATTGTTTTCTGCTAGAATATGAATTTGGCGCCCCTAAAATTGCGCTCGGGGCAGATACCACGGGTCATCCCCCCCCCCCCCCCCCCCCCGCCCTCCTGCCCTCCACCACCCACTAGATTCGGGCCTCTTCTATGCACAATGAAACAATTAAATCTTAAAATATGCATGCATCCATGCACTATCAGGTGACTAAATATGCACTATTAACGAAAAACGTGCAGTGTCAGAATTTAATGTGTGTTGAGATGGATTTTATTTTATTTTAAAACAATGTACGACAACCAGTTTTTTTCCAAATTCTCCTCCAACTCGGGGTAGTTCTGTGTGCTGGGCCGCTGAGCTAGCAATCCCTGGATTCGGTAGGCAGGATGATTTGAATCTATACGCCAACAACCTTGAAAATGGTTTTCTGTGATTTCTCATTTTCAGTTTAGGCAGATTCCGGGGTGGCCCTTACCGTTTAGGCCACGGTAATTACTTCCGAATACCCTTCTTTCTTAAAAGATTTCAATTCCCTTACAGATGCAGGTCCTCTACTTAAATGAAAACAGCTGCATCGAAGGCGAGCTGAGCGTCTCTTTGGAGACTCCAAGCCCTAAAAGCCATATGAGAAATAAATAATATCCAAATTCTCCTCATTTAGGCTCATACATTTGTCTGCTTGACATTCTTTAATGCAGAAAATGATCTTTCTTACATTGCAAGAAGTGAGAGATGCTTACTTAAATGAGGTAATTTGGAAAGTATATGGTTGAATAATCTCGGATTCATTACATTTTCGCCACCAAAAATTGTTCTAGTTTCTCTATCAAACAGAGATTTCATCATTCCAAAAACCTTGCCAATAACATTCACGATGTCCCAAAAAATTAGCGCTTGTCCGCTCCTAATCACTTCCTCAGCTCAAATCCAGACTGAACGAAGAACAGCGTAAAACGACGTTCAAGGGTGAAGGAAAATTGGAGCATGAGTGCCTTCTAATGGTCTGCCAAAGTACAGTACTTCTGAATAATGAGAGTATATCTCTGCTGGGTGAAAACTCTGAGATCATTTTGTCGAATAACTCTTAAGGGAATTCCCCCCGTGCTCCCATGAATCACGGACTTCGCCGTTGGTGGGGAGGCTTTCGTGCCTCAGCGATACAGATAGCCGTACCATAAGTGCAACCACAACGGAGGAGTATCTGTTGAGAGGCCAAACAAACGTGTGGTTCCTGAAAAGGAGTAGCAGCCTTTTCAGTAGTTGCAGGGACAACAGTCTGGATGATTGACTGATCTGACCTTGTAACATCAACCATACAGTCTTGCTGTACTGGTACTGGGAACGGCTGAAAGCAAGGGGAAACTACAGCCGTAATTTTTCCCGAGAGCATGCATGTATGGTTAAATGATGATGGCATCCTATTCGGTAAAATATTACAGAGGTAAAATGGTCCCCCATTAGCATCTCCGGGCGGCGACTACTCAGGAGGACGTCATTATCAGGAGAAAAAAACTGGCGTTCTAGGGATCGGAGAGTGGACTATCAGATCCCTTAATAGGGCAGGTAGGTTAGAAAATTTAAAAGGGAAATGGATAGATTAAAGTTAGATATGGGGGAATTAGAGGAGTTCGGAGGCATGAGGAACAAGACTTCTGGTCAGGTGAATACAGGGTTATAAATACAAAATCAAATAGGAGTAAACCAGAAGTAGGTTTCATAATGAATAAAAGAATAGGAATACGAATAAGCTACTAAAAAAAGCATAGTGAACGCATTATTGCAGCCAAGATAGACACGAAGCCCACGCCTACGACAGTACTACAACTAGCTCCACAAGCGATGAAGAGATCGAAGAAATATATGATGCGATTAAAGAAATTATTCAGATAGTAAAAGGAGACGAAATTTAATAGTCATGGGCGACTGGAATGCGACTGTAGGAAAGGGAAGAGAGGGAAAAGTAGTAGGTGAATATGAACTGGGGGTAAGGAATGAAAGGAGAAGCCGCCTGGTAGAATTTTGCCCAGAGCATAACTCAATCATAGCTAACACGTGGTTTAAGAACCATGAAAGAAGGTTGTATACATGGAAGAGGCGTAGAGACACCGGAGGGTTTCAGAAAGATTATATAATGGTGAGACAGAGATTTAGGAACCATGTTTTTGAACTGTAAGACATTTCCAGGGGCAGATGTGGACTCTGACCACAATTTATTAGTTATGAGCTGTAGATTAAAACTGAAGAAATTGCAAAACGGTAGGAATTTAAGGAGACGGGACCTGGATAAACTGAGAGAGTATTAGGGAACGATTGACAAGAACAGGGGAAAGAAATACTATAGAAGAAGGAAGGGTAGTTTTGAGAGATGATATAGTGAAGGCAGCAGAGGGTAAAGTAGGTAAAAAGACGAGGGCTGGTAGAAATCCTTGGGTAACAGAAGAGATATTGAATTTAACTGATGAAAGCAGAAAATATAAAAATGCAGTAAATGAAGCAGGTGAAAGGAATACAAACGTTTCAAAAATGAGATCAACAAAGGGCCCAAAATGGCTAATCAGAGATGGCTAGAGGACAAATGTAAGGATGTAAAAGCATATACCACCAGGGGTAAGATAGATACTGCCTGCAGGAAAATTAAAGAGGCCTCTGGAGAAAAGAGAACCACCTGCATGGATATCAAGAGCTCAGATGGGTGACCAGTCTTAAGCAAAGACGGGAAAGCAGAAAGGTGGTAGGAGTATATAGAGGGTCTATACAAGGGGGATGTACTTGAGCGCAATATTATGGAAATGAAAGAGAACGTAGATGAAGATGAAATGGGAGATACGATACTGTGAAGAATTAGACAGAGCACTGAAAAACCTAAGCAAAAAAAAAGCCCCGAGAGTAGACAACATTCCATCAGAACTACCGTTAGCCTTGTGGGAGCCAGCCATGACAAAACTCTTCCACCTGGTGAGCGAGATGTATGAGACAGGCGAAATACCCTCAGACTTCAAGAAGAATATAATAATTCCAATCCCAAAGAAAGCAGGTGTTGACAGGTGTGAAAATTACCGAACTATCAGTTTAAGAATTCATGGCTGCAAAATACTAACTCGAATTCTTTCCAGACGAATGGATTAACCGGTAGAACCCGACCTTGGGGTAGATCAGTTTGGATTCCGTAGAAATGTTGGAACATTTGAGGCAATACTGACAATACGACTTATCTTAGAAGATAGGAAAGGCAAACCTACGTTTCTATCATTGGTAGACTTAGAGCTTTTGACAATGTTGACTGGAATACCCTGTTTCAAATTCTGTAGGTAGCAGGGGTGAAATAGAGGGAGCGAAAGGCTATTTACAATTTGTACAGAAACCAGATGGCAGTCATAAGAGTTAAGGGACATGAAAGGGAAGCAGAGGTTGAGAAGGGAGTGAGACAGGGCTTTAGCCTATCCCCGATATTATTCAATCTGTATATTGAGCAAGCAGTAAAGGAAACAAAAGAAAAATTTGGAGTAGGAATTAAAATCCATGGAAAAGAAATAAAAACTTTCATATGAAGATGGTGTCTGTTCTTTCGGACATGTCCGAAGGAACAGATACCATCGCTGACCATGCAGTTCTCTTAGAATGAAATGATAATTTAAGCAAGACCCTAAGCTGTCGACAGGCGTTGATACACATCAGATGGGACAGTTGAATGTGTGTGCCGCGACCGGGACTCGAACCCGGGATCTCCAGCTTACATGGCAAACGCTCTATCCATCTGAGCCACCGAAGGCACAGAGGATAGTGTGACTGCAGAGATTTATCCCTTGCACGCTCCCCCTGAGAAAGTTTGAGGTTTGCCGACGACACTGTAATTCCGTCAGAGGCAGCAAAGGACCTGGAAGAGCAGCTGAATGGAATGAACAGTGTCTTGAAAGGAGGATAGATGAACATCAACAAAAGCAAAACGAGGATAATGGAATGTAGTCGAATTAAATCAGGTGATGCTGTGGGTATTAGATCAGGAAATGAGACACTTAAAGTAGTAAATGAGTTTTGCTGTTTGGGGCTTAAAGTAACTGATGATGATCGAAGTAGAGAGGATATAAAATGTAGACTGGCAATGGCAAGAAAAACGTTTCTATAGAAGAGAAATTTGTTAACATCGAGTATAGATTTAAGTGTCACGAAGTCGTTTCTGAAAGTGTATGGAGTGCAGCCATGTATGGAAGTGAAACATGGACGATAAACAGTTTAGACAAGAAAAGAATAGAAGTTTTCGAAATGAGGTGCTATAGAAGAATGCTGAAGATTAGACATGAACATCACATAACTAACGAGGAGGTACTGAACAGAGTTGGGGAGAAGAGGAGTTTGTGCACAACTTGACTAGAAGAAGGGATCGGTTGCTAGGACACGTTCTGAGGGCATGGGACCAAACTGCAGAGGTCATCGGTCCCTAAGCCTACACACTACTTAAACTAACTTACACTATGGACAACACATGCCCGAGGGAGGACTCGAACCTCCAATGGGGGGAGCCGCAAGGAGCATGACAAGGTGCCTCAGGCAACGCGTCACCAGCTTAGTACTGGAGGAATGCGTGGAGGGTAAAATTCGTAGAGGGAGACCAAGAGATGAATACGCTAAGCAGATTCAGAAGGATGTAGGTTGCAGTAGTTATTCGGAGATGAAGAGGCTTGCACAATATAGAGTTGCATGGAGAGCTGCTTCAAACCAGTCTCTGGACTCAAGGCCAAAACAACATCAGGGAAATTTTAAGAATTAATGTAAAACATGAGCCTTTTTAATGACCTGTTTAATAAATCGGATTCTCACTCTCCCTTTCGGAAAATCCTGCCTATGTCCTTGTTCTATGACACCAGAATCCAAGTTCCAGAATACTGGTGCTACGACGTCAGATACGAAGGATGTCTGCACAGGTCCAACCCTGTCTGCTAACCTATTTGACATGTTTTCCTTGGTTACTATTCACTCAGAGGTGTGTGTGATCACTGTTTCTCGTACGTCTGAGTTCGAGTCTCTCCGTAAGCGTCTTTACTTAAATGAACACAGGGCAGGGACAGATCTTCCGCAAACGCCTCCCACCTCGACCTATTCAATTATGTTAAAGTTCAAATGAAACTGTACAAAGACGGGCTTAAATGTTCAGAAATGTAAAACTGTAAACTTCACGAAACCAAAAAACATACGCTGAAGATCCAAAGAAACTGGTACACCTGCCTAATATTGTGTAGCGCCCCCGCGAGCGCGCAGAAGTGCCGCAACACGACGTGGCTTGGGCTCGACTAATGTCTGAAGTGGAGCTGGAGGGAACTGACACCATGAATCCTGCAAGCTGTCCATCAGTCCGTGAGAGTACGATGGGGTGGAGATCTCTTCTAAACAGTACGTTCCAAAGCAGCCCAGATATGCTCAATAATGTTCATGTCTGAGGATTTCAGTGGCCAGCAGAAGTGTTTAAACTCAGAAGAGTGTTTCTGGAGCTACTCTGTAGTAATTCTGGACGTGTGGGGTGTCGCATTGTCCTGGTGGAATTGCCCAAGTCCATCGGAATTAACAGTGGGCATGAATGGATGTAGGTGATCAGACAGGATGCTCACGTGCATGTCACCTTTTAGAGTCGTATCTAGACGTATCAGGGGTCTCATATCACTTCAACTGCACACACCCCACACCATTACAAAGCCTACACCAACTTGAACAGTCCCCTGCTGACATGCAAGGTCCATGGATTCATGAGGTTGTCTCCATACCCGTAAACGTCCATCTGCTCAATACAATTTGAAACGAGGCTCGTCCGACCGGGCGAATTGTTTCCATTCATCGACAGTCCAATGACGGTGCTGACGGGCCCAGTCAAGGTGTAAGGCTTTGTGTTGTGCAGTCTTCGAGGGTACACGGTGGACCTTTGGCTCCAAATGCCCATATTGATGATGTTTCGTTGAATGGTTCACACGCTAACACTTGCTGATGGCCCAGCATTGAAATCTGCAGCAATGTGCGAAAGTGTTACACTTCTGTCACGTTGATCGATTGTCTTCAGTTGTCATTGGTCCCGTTCTTGCAGGATCGTTTTCTGGCTGCAGCGTTGTCAGAGGTTTGATGTTTTACTGGATTCATATTCACACTACGCTTGTGAAATGATCATATGGGAAAATTCCCACTTTATCACTACCTCGGAGATGCTGGCCCCATCGGTTGTGCGCCGACTGTAACACCACGTTCAAATTCACTTAAATCTTGATAACCTGCCATTGTAGCAGCAGTCACCGGTCTAATAACTGCACCAGACACTTGTTGTCTTATATAGGTGCTGCCAACCGCAGTGCGTATTCTGTGTATTTACATATCTGTATTTGAATACGAATGCCTATACCAGTTTCTTTTGGTGAATCAGTGTAGTATCCTATGATTATAGTATCAATGAGTCACAGCTGGAATTGACCAGCTATACAAATACCTAGGTGTAACAGTTTGTAGTAATGTGGAATGGAATCATCACATAGGCTCAGTCATGAGTAAATAAGATCGTAGACTTTGGCTTATTGGTAGAATACTGGGGAAGAGCAATCAGTCGACACAGGAGACTGCTTACAAATCACATGTGTCATCAGTTCTAGACTATTGTTCAAGTGTATGTGTCCCATGTCAGATAGGACTAACAGGGGATATTAAACTTATACAGAGAATGGCAGCACAAACGTTCACAGGCTTGTTTGACCCATGGGAGAGTGTCACTGAGACTTTGAAAGAACTGAACTGGAAGACTCTTGAAGGTAGACATTAACTGTCCTGAGAAAGTCTCAAGACCCGTCTTTAAATGATGACTCTAGGAATATACTACAATCCCTTATGTAAAGCTCACATGAAGATAAGATTAGAATAATTACTGCACGCACAGAGGCATTAAAACAATCCTCCTTCCCGTGCTCCAACCGTGACTGGAATGGGCAGAAACCCTAATAACTGATACAATGGGATTTACCCTCTGCCAGGCACTTCATGGCTGTTTGCAGAGTATATATATATATGTACCTTGCCATGGTGCCTATTCTGTATCTTTCCGCCATTGCGCCGATCGTTTCAGTACTGAATAGCTCCGAAAGGTCTAGTACTCGAATTAGAGTCCCTGCGTTATTTGATATGCATTTCGGTAGCGATACCGTTCGGGTCTAGAAAACCGAAGCGCTGTTGTCGGTTCGTGTCGCGCAAGCCAATCAGAAGCAAGCGGCCGCAGATCCGCGCATGCGCACTGCAGCGCGCACAGCGCACGACCACAAAGCGGCTAGCAGACGACACAGGCGCGCTATTCTTCCACGTACCGAAAATTGCGTTTACGTTGTCATAACGCATGACGCCGCATTTCATTGAGCTGACGTGCCCGCCTTCATCGCCCTTGCCTCCTCCTTAATAGTATGAGGCGTAGTATATCCATTTCCATGATTCTCACCTAAAATGCATAAAACTTTTTACAGTTTCTCTGACAGCACGTTTCCATGCATGCATAATAACGATAGCGTATTTGACTGTATTCTGCAGATTGTTGTAAATGCCGCATTATGTCATCTTATACTCATTCACACTGACATCGTGTTTTGGATTTTACGTTTCGGAAAATGAATTAGGAATAGTGTGTAGTACCACATTTTACTAATACATCTATAAAAACACCGAAAAATTGATTCTGAGAGTTTCAAAGAATAAGGAGATAAACAGAATGTGGTTATAACACACTCCTAGAGATCCAAATGATTAAGTAGCCCACTTCCCTATATGATGCGTCAACGATTTGGGTCTTAAAAACAAAATTGAAAAAAGGAAAATGCATTTTCGAGGGCTCCTGCAGTTCGTCGAAGTGTATAACATGCATCTCATTAATGAAAATGTTTCGTATATGGTGCTACAGTCTAAAAATATTACGGCAGAGACGTTTCATCTCTGTCCACTGTGACTGAGGATTCGATCGCAGATAAATACTTTCGACAAGCAAGAGTATGAAGATGACTGCTGCTAGTTACATTCCCAGTAATTTAAGTTGTGCTCTTAGATTCCTGTCTAACCGCATACTCGGAAATCGCTACATATTCGGAAAAAATGGTGAATTATTTCTGACAAGAAAAAATATAAAGGTCACTGTCGGTTGTTTCACTCACAGCAATTTCATCTCCAACAATTTCATATTTCGTATTGTAAACACACAGAAATCACGAAATCATTACTGAGGAATTGCGCTCTTACATGTAAGTAATAACGAATATTGCAGAAGAATCTTAACTTACACGAATAACAATGTCTCAGAATGTGTTGCATATATGAAGGGAAAAAAAAAAACTTGCATCCACCCTTGCGCGAACCCGTGACCTTTCGAATTGCATTCCCACGTGCTACCCACTTGGCCACGCCAAACAACAGACACACCACGCTCATTTGTTATAGTATTGTGTAGAGGAACGTAGGCTGACTTCGTTGCCAAACGGTGCTGCCTAAGTCATAAATGCGTAGTAGTTTGGAAGGTTTCCAATATCGGGCTTCACATAATTGCTTTCCATTGTTACTTGAAAGTTGTAAACACGTTTAGATAATTACTAACTAACCCATTTGTGGGAAAGAGTACACAAAGGCACTAGTAACGTCAGTTCACACTCATGTAATATACGTAAGTAGAGCCAATGTCTTGATATTTAATGATCTTTAAACTCTTATTTGTATAAAAATAACACGTATTTTGCGAGAATATTGACCGAAAACGTTTTTTTTTATGTAATCATTCACAGTAACACCCTAACCTAACCATATTTCTAACAAAGGAAAATAGTCCTCTGGTGATTCTTTAGTAATACAATCACTAAATTCAAAGATAAAACCGCTAAATATGTTTAAAATAACAAATTATAGGCGTACATAACCCACGGCTCACCGACCGACAGGGCCAGACCGAAATCCAAAACCTCTCGGTACAATTGTCGTAAAATCGGTGGGAGGACCGTTCGGTAACAGGTCTCAGAAGCTTACTGAATAGGATATTTCGATAAAGAACCGAAAATGACGTCACTACCGAGACTAACCTACTACACCAATCGGTATGAACGATACAGAATAGGGCCCCAGGGGGAGCTCTCTTTCTGCGAACAGGGAAGTCGTCCACCGTGCACCACTCCCACCCCCAGAAGGCTGGGCAGAGCTGCCATCTGTCGTGGTCGCTGTACCGCCATAGACATAAAAAGAGTCCAGCAGCTGGTACTTAGCTCGCCGCGTCAATGACAGTTCAGAACAGAGAGTGACACCGCGCACATAATACAGAATCGATAACCTAACGTTCCGGTGGACACTTCAGCGGTGGCACTGAAGTCAAAAAGAAACTATGTTAAGGTGTTATACTTGCAAAATTCACCACATAAATAACCTGTGTGTGTGTGTGTGTGTGTGTGTGTGTGTGGAACAGTTGGCGGTAGCAACGTTACCAACCACAAACGGCTAAAAAACACGCGAATTTATCTGCGGAAGCCATGTAGCTTCGACAGTTGAGAATGTAACACAACTGGACTCGTAACTGCCAAACTGTACCATATTTTCTACGAGAATAGCCCTCAGGACCGAACTTGCACACGACATTTCAAGACGAAAAAACTACACAGTCATCACCATCAGAGCCCTGCGCTATCTACTGGGCGTAACATGCAGTCAACAGCCTCGAGCTAGCTCTCCCAGTACAAGGTGAAAGCTTTGCACTTAAATAAGTAGTGTACAGTTATAAAGGCTGTCCAGGAAGTAAGAACGAACTCGAATTTTGCGCCATTTTGTCATATGACGGTTGGGAGCCGCGGTTTTTTTCATTTCGTTATCTGCAATCCTTCCCATTAGAAGCCTGGTAGCTTTTGTGTGGTGAGCATTGTTGTTTGGTGTTTATTTTCGTCATGGGGCAGATGACATCTGAGCAGCGATCCCATGGCAATCGTTCGCGAATTGCATGTGACACTCGGACGTAATGCTGCTCCAACCGAATCGTCAGTTCGGAAGTTGACCTGGAAGTTTGAAACCATGGTTCTGTTTCAAACGCTAAGAAAACAGGATGACCGCATTCTGTTCGAACACAAGAGAACATTGCTGTCGTGCGTGACAACGTGGCCGAAAGCCCTAGAAAATAGGTTGGCCGACGAGTTCAACAATGGAACTTATCACCAAGTTCACAGCATGAAATTCTTTCAAAAGATCATAAAATGCATGCGTATAAGATTTAGCTTACACAAGAGTTGAAGCCTGAAAATCGTGGAAAGAGTCATCGATTTGCTCAATGGGTGTGGGCTCGACAAGCGGGGAAAGAGAACGTCACAAAAAAAAAAAAAATCCTCAGACCATGCGCACTTCCACCTCAATGGGTACATCAGTAAGCAAACTAAAGAATTTTGGGTAACGAAAATCCGCGAGTGACTGTGGAAGATGAGACGCATCCACTATGCACGACTGTGTGGTGTGCTTTCTGGGCACGAGGAGTGATCGGCCCGCACTTTTCTGAAAATGATAGGGGAGCTGCCGTCACTGTGAACGGCGACCGTTACCGAAACGTGCTTTCTGATTGTTTTCTTCCTCTTATTAATGAAATTGACGGTTTTTGGTTTCAACAAGATGGTGCGACATGTCACACGCCCCGCGAAACGATTGCTCTGCTGAATGAAAAGTTTTCTCAAAAAAGTATCTCTGCGTGCAACCAGGAATCGCCAGCAGATCGTGCAGTCTTACGCCGTGTGACTTTTTTTTGTAGGGATTTGTGAGATCAAAAGTGTACGTGAACAAACCACAAACAATACACCAATTGAAGGATGAAATTAAAAGGGATATTAACGACATCCCATCAGATTTTTGCGAATGCGTTATCGAGAACTTCAATCAATGCATAACTCGTTGCCGCGCGGCCTTGGATTGTCATATGAAGGATACGATTTTTCATACATAAATGGAAGAAGCTACTTGACGTTCTGTATATAAAAAAAATACATTTCCAATAAATTTTGTCGCGGCTAATCGAATTTTACAATAACGGTATACATTGCAGTATAAATTCTGTGCTACGCAAGAAGAGAATATCCTTGATGACATCGTCACATTTCGAATTTGTCACGCAAACATACAATCCATTCTCTAATGAGTCTTATTTTAGAATAAGAGCTGTACTTTACAAAATCAAAGAACTTTGCCACTGCAAGAGCGAAACATTGTGATCATAGTCGTTTGACAGGAGCTGGGACCAGAGGTTTCCAATGGATTTCTAAATCAATTTTGAAATACTGCGAGCAAAGCGGTATAGTTTCTATAGAAGTCATAAACCATGTGAGATTTACTGTCAGTTCATGAAAAATAGGAATGGCTCTACAAAACAATTATTTCCCATGGAAATTGAGGACTTCCCGCGTCAAAATACTTAATATCATCAGACGTCTCCATAGGACTTTCTAAATGGTGTCAGGTGACATACATACGAGGCGTGTTTTTTAAGTAAGTACCGTTTTGAAATTAAAAAAGACTTGCTAAGATATCTCAGTAATATTATTTTTACATGAAAGCCTGTACCTTAATCTACTTTTCTACATAATTTCCGTCAATATTGAGGCACATGTCATAACGTTGTACCAGTTTTTGAATACCCTCCTCATAGAAGTCTGCCGACTGACTTGTTAACCACTGCATCACCACTGTTTTGACTTCGTCATCATCTTGAAGACGCTGACCGTCCAGGTGTTTCTTCATGTGCAGGAACAGATGGTAGTCACTGGGCGCAAGATCGGGGCTGTACGGAGGATGATCTAGAGTTTCCCATCGAAAAGATGTGATGAGATCTATGGTCTGATTCGCCACATGCGGACGGGCATTGTCTTGCAGCAAAACGATGCCATTGTTCAACTTCTATGGGCTGTTGCTTTGATTCTGGTGTGACGTAGGCCACCCATAGTTCATCGCCCGTAACAATTTGGCTTAAGAAATCATCACCGTCGTTGTGGTACCTCTCAAGGAAAGTCAATGCACTGTCTAAACGTTTGGTTTTGAGCACATCCGTCAGCATTTTCGGTACCCAACGTGCGCACAATTTTCGGTAATTCAAGTGCTCGGTCACAATGTCATACAAAACACTACGAGAAACATTAGGAATGTCATCCCGCAAGGAGGAAATCGTAAAGCGTCTGTTTTCTCTCACCTTATTGTCCAGTTCCTGCACCAAACTTTCATTAACGACCGAAGGACGGCCACTCCGCTGTTCATCACGCGCATTTGTGCGGCCATCTTTAAATGCTCTCACCCACTTTCTTACCATGCGATCACTCATAATGTTTTCTCCGTACACTGGCACAGACCTCACGATGAATATCAATCGCTTTCAGGCCTTTAGCACTAAGAAATCTTATCAGCCCGTACATCACAGTCGGCGGGACTCACGATTATCGGAGGCATCTTAAACACTCAGTACACAATGTAAACAAGGAAGAATCAGACTGTAAAGACGTCAGTGCGTAGGTTAAGGTACAGGATTTCATGTAAAAATAAAATTGTTGAGATATCTTAGCACGTCTTTTGTAATTTCAAAACGGTACTTACTTAAAAAACACGCCTCGTACATAAAGCAAGTCACCGAATTTTTTTTCGCGTCCACTTGAACGAGAGTAAATGGAAATGGCTGTTGAATAGCATATCGGTATGCATTACAGCAATGATTCTGTGTTTCGCAATGGTGAAATCAACGACTCTTGATAGGACGAAATTCTATACTGTAACAAACTTGTTAACCAAACATGGCAGAGTGAGAATCGCTGATACCTTCATAATAGCAAGACCTATGTGGCCACGACAAGTGACGTAGGGCAGACACTAGCCACTACTTCCCTCCATAAATACCTCAGCATTTTAGCTCATTAAGCAGTCTGTCAGACCGCTTAATGGCGTACAAAATATTTGCACTCCTTTCCCTGATTACAGTAAAGTGACATCTGGCACAAGTCTGTTGTAGGTTTCCTGTGAGGTGCTCAATGACACCCGTCATGGGAATGATCACCAGTCGCAGAGTTCGACACCACATGTGGCAATTGTCACAGGTGGATGGACCCGGTTTTGGACACCAGCATTCCTGTACTTTGGCGGACTGACCAAGACCTACCTGAACAGCAGGCCACGAAGTTCGTGTTACACGACTATGTGGCAACCGCCATCCGCGTCTACCCTCTTCAAGGTACCATGAGGTGCATGGCAGATGGTACGTTCCACTGTACCAGTTATTAGGCTTTCTTCCTGTTCCATTCACGTATGGAGCGCGGGAAGAATGACTGAATCCCTCTGTGCGTGCAGTAATTATTCTAATCTTACCTTCACGATCCCTATGTGAGTGATACATAGGAGGCTGTAGTATATTCCTAGAGTCATCATTTAAAGCCAGGTCTTACAACTTTGTTAATAGCCTTTCTCGGGTATTTGATGTCTATCTTCAAGAGTCTTCCAGTTCAGTTCCTTCAGCATCTCTGTGACACTCTCTCGTGGATTAAACTAGCGTGTGACCATTCGTGCTGCCCTTCTCTTAATACGTTCAATACCCCCTGTTAATCCTACCTCGTATAAGCCCGAACACTTGAGCAATATTCTAGAACCGGTCGCACGAGTGATTTGTAAGCAATCTCCTTTGTAGATTGATTGCACTTCCCCAGTATTCTACCAATAATCCGAAGTCTACCATCTGTTTTACCTACGACTGAACCTATGTATCATTTCATTTCATATCCCTACAAAGTGTAACAACCAGGTATTTGTATGAGTTGATCAATTCCAACAGTCACTCATTGATATTGTAGTCATAGGATACTACGTATTTTCATTTTGTGAAATGCACAATTTTACATTTCTGGAAAATTAAAGTTGAACAGTTATGCAGTTTCTTTCAGATAGTACTTCACCTTATACATAACTGCATCATGTGCAAAGAGCCTAATTTTACTATTAATATTGTCTGCAAGGTCATTAACATATGCTTTTCGGAAATCAATAAATACGGCATCTACCTGACTGCCTCGATCCGAAGCTTTCAGCGTGTCATGTGAGAAACGCGCGAGTTGGATTTCACATGATCGATGTTTTCAAAATCCATGCTGTTTAGCATCGAGGAGGTCATTCCTTCAAAGATACTTCATTATGTCTGACCTCAGAATATGTTCTAAGATTCTACAACAAATCGATGTCAAGGATATTGGAGGGAAGTTTTGTGGATCACTTCCACTACAATTCTTGTAGAAGGGTTTGACCTCTGCTTTTTTCCAAGAGATAGGCTCAGTTTTTTGTTCGACGGATCTATGGTACACTCCTGGAAATGGAAAAAAGAACACATTGACACCGGTGTGTCAGACCCACCATACTTGCTCCGGACACTGCGAGAGGGCTCTACAAGCAATGATCACACGCACGGCACAGCGGACACACCAGGAACCGCGGTGTTGGCCGTCGAATGGCGCTAGCTGCGCAGCATTTGTGCACCGCCGCCGTCAGTGTCAGCTAGTTTGCCGTGGCATACGGAGCTCCATCTCAGTCTTTAACACTGGTAGCATGCCGCGACAGCGTGGACGTGAACCGTATGTGCAGTTGACGGACTTTGAGCGAGGGCGTATAGTGGGCATGCGGGAGGCCGGGTGGACGTACCGCCGAATTGCTCAACACGTGGGGCGTGAGGTCTCCACAGTACATCGATGTTGTCGCCTGTGGTCGGCGGAAGGTGCACGTGCCCGTCGACCTGGGACCGGACCGCAGCGACGCACGGATGCACGCCAAGACCGTAGGATCCTACGCAGTGCCGTAGGGGACCGCACCGCCACTTCCCAGCAAATTAGGGACACTGTTGCTCCTGGGGTATCGGCGAGGACCATTCGCAACCGCCTCCATGAAGCTGGGCTACGGTCCCGCACACCGTTAGGCCGTCTTCCGCTCACGCCCCAACATCGTGCAGCCCGCCTCCAGTGGTGTCGCGACAGGCGTGAATGGAGGGACGAATGGAGACGTGTCGTCTTCAGCGATGAGAGTCGCTTCTGCCTTGGTGCCAATGATGGTCGTATGCGTGTTTGGCGCCGTGCAGGTGAGCGCCACAATCAGGACTGCATACGACCGAGGCACACAGGGCCAACACCCGGCATCATGGTGTGGGGAGCCATCTCCTACACTGGCCGTAAACCACTGGTGATCGTCGAGGGGACACTGAATAGTGCACGGTACATCCAAACCGTCATCGAACCCATCGTTCTACCATTCCTAGACCGGCAAGGGAACTTGCTGTTCCAACAGGACAATGCACGTCCGCATGTATCCCGTGCCACCCAACGTGCTCTAGAAGGTGTAAGTCAACTACCCTGGCCAGCAAGATCTCCGGATCTGTCCCCCATTGAGCATGTTTGGGACTGGATGAAGCGTCGTCTCACGCGGTCTGCACGTCCAGCACGAACGCTGGTCCAACTGAGGCGCCAGGTGGAAATGGCATGGCAAGCCGTTCCACAGGACTACATCCAGCATCTCTACGATCGTCTCCATGGGAGAATAGCAGCCTGCATTGCTGCGAAAGGTGGATATACACTGTACTAGTGCCGACATTGTGCATGCTCTGTTGCCTGTGTCTATGTGCCTGTGGTTCTGTCAGTGTGATCATGTGATGTATCTGACCCCAGGAATGTGTCAATAAAGTTTCCCCTTCCTGGGACAATGAATTCACGGTGTTCTTATTTCAATTTCCAGGAGTGTAGATTGTAGTTAGAAGAGGAGTAAACTCAGATGCAAATTCAGTATAGAATCTGACAGGGATTCCATCGAGTCCTTGAGGTTTGTTCAATTTCACCGATTTTAGTTGTTTTCCAACATCACTGACACTAATGCTTATTTCATCTTTTCAGTGGTCCGACGATTAAATTGGGGCAGCTCTCCTGGGCTTCCCTTTGTAAAGGAACATTTGAAAACGTAGTTAAGCATTTCAGCTTTTGCGTTGCTACCCTCAATTTCAGCTCCTGCGTCATTTGCTAAGAAGGTGCCACTAACAGCCTTTACCTGCGACCAAAACTTATTTGGGTTCTGTGAAAGACCATTTGCCAGTATTCTGCCATGGTAGTCATTGAAGCATCACGCATTGCTCTCTTGACAGCCAAACGTGTTTCATTCCCCATCTATAGCTTTACACTTTGCTTTGCTCCTGTTAAGCAGCAATCTCTGTTTCGTTACAGTGACTGTACACCATGGAGGTTTCCTCCCATCACGAACTGTTCTACTAAGTGCATATATATCCAGTGCATAGTCAATTATTCTTTTAAACTTGAGCCAGAGTTCCTTGTGTGCTCCTGCCCTGTGCTGAACGTTTCAAGTTCCTCATTGAAATATAACACTACTGATTTTTTTTATCTAGTTTACTGAACATATATATCTTTCTGCTTGTTTTAGTTATCCTTTGTACTTTGGTAATCACTGTTGCCAAAACCGTGTCATGGTCACTGATACCAGTTTCGATGTGGGCATCCTCAAAGAGGTCAAGTCTACTCGTCGCCATTAGATCCAATATACTTCCATCATGGGTGGGGTTTCTAAGTATCTGCTGCAGGTAATTTTCTAGTTTTCAGAGACGGCATGTAATAAAGTTTATTACAGTCTTATCATGTCCACCACTAACAATTAATTGTTGGATAATTGAAGTCTCCACTGATGATTTCAGTATGATTGGGGAACTTACGTACAAATGAACTGAGAGTTTTGGTTACATCAAGAGACGAATCTGGTGGGCAATGGAAGGATCCAATTATCATTTTGTGCCCACCCCTGATGCTAAGTCTTGCCCAAACAATCTCACATGCAGCTTCAATTTCTACCTTGGTGGATCTGAGTTTCTCGTCTACTGTGAGAAATACACCACTTCCATTTCCCATTTGCCTATCCTTTCAATATGCACATCAATTTTACCCAAAAATCTCACTGCCTTTAATTTCGGGTTTCAACCAGCTTTGTGTACCTTGTATTATGTGAGCTTCACTGCTTTTCTTGAGCGCTTCGAACTCTGGTACTTGGCTGCAAGTGCTTGGTAGTTTACCATTAGGATTTTAATACTGTCAACTGTGGGAGGCATTTCTTTCGATCTTACATTGATACGCCATTCTTTCCTACAACTATCATTATTTGAATAGGATGGAGAGTCGTCTAATTCAAAAAGCCCATGTGTGTACCCCGCATGGAGCCAGCTACCCGAGCAGCAGCCTCTGATGTGTAGTGTATACCTGTCCGATTTAGGGGGAGCCTACAGTTCTCAACCCTGTGATGCAAGTCCAGGAAGTCGCAGCCTACCTTGTCATATAACCTTCGAAGTCTCTGGTTCAGTCCTTCCACTCAGCTCAGAACCAAACGGCCACAATCGGTTCTGAGACCAATGCTGCAAGTTGTGGGCTTTATTGAAACTCCATCCATAAGGCTGGTTTTCTCAACCTTCTCCGCCAGTCGCTGGAATGACCCAAATATGACCTTGGAGCCCATAAGACAGGTATCATTTGTTCCAACGTGCACGTCACTCTGCAGTTGACTGCACTCTGTTCCCTCGGTGACTGCTGGAATAGGCTCTTCTACATGCTGAATGAGGCTCCCAGGCCTACACACTCAGTGCACCTGGTGCGTTTTCCTGGCACTTGCTGCCATTTCCCCAATGGGCTCCATCATTTGCCATATGTTAGCACTTCTGATGATTAATAGACCCCTACCCTTTTGCATTTGTCTCCTCCTGGCACAGGACGAAACAGGTTTTCCCAAAACAGGTGAAGTGAGTCTCACTGGCTCAGTTTCAGTTTCAGTGAAAGACAGCATCTAATTTTGTTGGTTAGGAGGATCGGTACAACATCCTGACTCCTCACTAACCTCCCCCCCCCCCCCCCCCGTCTACCATGTACAGGACGCATAGATCTACCTTTGACAAGCCACTCAGTCAAATGGACAAGTAATGACATGTCCTGTACTTTCTGCAGAGGACAGGATCCACAGGAGACGATAGTAGTAGTCCAGCAAGGGGGGCAGCACCCCAGGAGGACACCACCCCAAGTGGGCCACCCCGAAGTACCGTTATCGAATATGGCGGCCGTGACGCAAGTGCGTAATGCCACGTGGCGTCAGCTGATGATGCGAGTAGCGTTATCCAAAAATGGCGGGAAAGTAGGTCAACTGGGCTACCTCCACTAACCTGTCACCCCATCCTATGAACTCACGGGAAGTTTGAATTTTGGCAGGAAGATAGGTCAATTGAACTACCTATACTAACTGAAGAAAATGGTGGGAAAGAAAGGGCAGTTGGGCTACCTCCACTAACATCTTCCTAGGAACTGGACATAAGTCTTCATTTAAACAATTAGATACAGTACCACCACCAACTGTGTTCACCATCCTCGTTGAAAATGTGCTTGAATTTTGCTGACAGGGGGCAGGGGGTTAGTATTGTGTCGCCCCCACTAGAGGCTGCTCATTCAATTCGAATATAATTTCTATAAATTTGTTTAAATTTCTTTAAATTTGTATAAATTTCTATGAATTTGTTTAAATTTATTATCTACCTACAGCATTAGTTTCGTATTACCACCACAAGAGGCTGAGATATGTGTTCCCCACCCTCTTTCAAAATGTTCACTAATTTTGTTCTACTCCTGCTCCTGATGGGAGTTGGTATTGTGTTTCCATTCAATTCGAATATAATTTATTATCTACAACATTATTTTCGTGCTACCGTAGCAAGAGGCTGAGATATCAGTGTTTTAATAGCTCTAACACATACGATCATTCAGCTGAGCATTAATCCGCGAACATATATGAAGACTAAGAGTACGGTCCTGCAAATAAATCCTTTACACAAGAAGCAACTGCCTTCGACTGAAGAACTGACCTAGTTCTCCGCTACAGCGCACCCTATTGAATCGCGCTATATGTGTGCGTCACACCACCCCAGATGCGTTGGTAATAAGAACGATTAGCCTACTTTCACACCCGCTGATGTCTACCGAACACAAACATTCTCACTTTCTCTAAGAACACTCTCGCCCGCTAGCCGCACATGCCCTCAATGAGCTGAGATATTGATAGCTGTATTACATGCACTGGACATAAGTCCTTATTTAAACAATTAGAGCCACTGCAACCATCAACTCTGTTCACGAAATTTGCTCTAACAGCTAATGCGAGTTATTATCCTGTTTCCATTCAATTCGAATATAATTTCTATAAAGTTCTTTAAATTTGTATAACTTTCTTTAAATTTGTGTAAATTTCTTTAAATTTGTTTGAGTTTAATATCTACCTACAGCATTAGTGTTGTGTTACCGTCACAAGAGGCTTAGACATCCGTTTCTCAGTGTTTTAATAGCTGTATTACATGCACGCACTCAGCTCTGGACATAAGTCTTTATTTAAACAATTAGACCCACTACCGCCATCAAATGTGTTTGCCAACCTCTCGGAAAATGTGCATGAATTTTGCTGAGAGAGGTTAGTATGGTGTCGCCCCCACTAGAGGCTGCTCATTCATATAGGCAAGAAAAGGTGTTCGCTGCACTTCCAAATACCTAGTTTCAACTACTTTTCAAGATCATCCAACTACATACAGCGAATTACGCATCTCACCCAGTTTATTACGCTGATACAAAACACTCACCATGCCAGCGGTCTGGAGGGGAGGAAAATTGGTGTAAAAAAAGGAATCAGTCTGTTCTGGGCTCGCCGGCCTGTGTGGCCGAGCGGTTCTAGGCGCTTCAGTCTGGAACCGCGCGACCGCTACGGTCGCAGGTTCGAATCCTGCCTCGGGCATGGATGTGTGTGATGTCCTTAGGTTAGTTAGGTTTAAGTAGTTCTAAGTTCTAGGGGACTGATGACCTCAGATGTTAAGTCCCATAGTGCTCAGAGCCATTTTTTTGTCCTGGGCTCTTGGAGAGAGGAAGGAGTGTACTTTATTTTTTTTTAACAATTTATTTAGCTACGCATTTCATCTAATTTATTTATTACACTGATGCAAAACACTCACCCTAACGTGCTTAGAGTCACTATATACAGTTTACAGGCCTCGAAACTACTCCTAAATAATAATACATTACACTGATGTGTCGAGACGCAAACAACTCGTAAATTACGAAGTCGCGCAGTAGCTAGCATACTGGTCTCGCATTCGGGAGGACGACGGTTCAATCCCGCGTTCTGCCCCATCCCGGTTTATGTTTTCCGTGATTTCCCTAAATCGCTCTAGGCAAATGCCGCGATGGTTCCTTTAAAAGGACATGGTGGACTTCCTCCCCCGCCCTTCCCTAATCCGATGAGAGCGATGACCTCGCTGTTCGGTCTCCTCCTTCAAACAACCCAACTCCTAAATTACCGAAATAATCCAGTGCATACCATGCAGGCGTGCCAATTACTCGTAGATCACCGGAATAATGCATGCACAAACACTTACTGCAACTAAAAAGCCCAACTTATCAACCACGCGAACCCTGATTCTACTGGATGTAAAGCCTAAGTGCACCCCACCCCTAACGCATGGAAACTCTCCAGATGCAGGATAGGAAGGTTAGGTTAGTCTACTTTATTTAATTTGCTCGGGAAACTGAACCAAATATCCATCTTAATTACATAATTAATTACAAAAGATCGGTCCTAATTACACAACTATATGCATAGTGCTGCATAAGGACAACTTAAAATGGCAAAAACTAACTGTACAACTCATCTTATCATGCTTTAATCGCACAACTATATGCATAGCACTGCACAAGACCCGCAATACTACGCAGAACTGACAACTCGTGTTACCCTGTTTGGGAAAAAAAATATACTACTCGAAACCAACGACAGAAACTCTCAAACTCTACCCTACTCCTGCAAGCTAGGGGAAAAACGTTCAACTCACTAGATCCTGCTGCTCTTTCCAAATGTGTGGGTGACTGGATATAATAAAGTACAGTGCTATACTACGCCTCCTGATCAGTGCATTTGGGCAGGGTGTTGGTAGCTGTACTAAACTTATAACCAATTTTAGAAACCAGTAAGAGAGATTATGTCATGATCGCATGGATGGAATTGACATAAAATAGATAGAATTTCGAAAAATGATGGGGGAATAGGTATAAATTGACCGAATATAAATGCCGCAAAATTGAGCAAGTACTTGCGTATCTTCTGGTTGGTGCAGAACAATTTGTACATGGGAGCAAGTATACGGCACCAGGAGGAATCCGAGAAAACGTCGACATGGAAGCGAAGGGAATGAGGGAAGCAGTCAATTTTTGTCCTTCGAGGCAGCATTATACTGTGTGTCTATTGAGGTATCAGTGATACATGAGAGTTGACTAGTGTATTTGACGCTTTTCAGGAGGACAGAGAACCATCCGTCTACAAACTTAAATGCATCTGCAGTCATGTGACATAGCCTGCGTTCGACTCGGATACAGCCACGTGTTCTGTATATGATTTAAAGAACTGCCTACTAGCCGTTAACCGTAAACCTCTCCTGCATCAGAGGACTTCCATCTCGTGTGTGATGAAACGTGACACATACCTCTAAACGAACTATGATTTATGTGATGTACTCCATCCCCCTGTCGCATCTTGGATGTAAAATCGAGCCTTCAGTTTCATAACTAAGTTAGCAATAGGTGCTTGTGAGGCACTGCGACTCCACGTATATACATTTGCCCGACAGATGTGCTGTTTACAGAGTTAGTGGCAGAATGACTTGCAATTTTCGCATGTCAGGCGCTGCTGCTACGCGTTTATCTGTTTCCTTGTAAGAGGCTTTCCCCGTTAGTAACGGTCATTTTGTATGTAGGGTTGATGCACGCATAGTTTAATTTCTGAACCGTGATCGGATTGAACAGTGGTCGCTATATACCTCTGGAAAGTATATTTTGCTCGTATCACACAGAGCAAATGTTTTAAGAAAATACACTCCTGGAAATGGAAAAAAGAACACATTGACACCGGTGTGTGAGACCCACCATACTTGCTCCGGACACTGCGAGAGGGCTGTACAAGCAATGATCACACGCACGGCACAGCGGACACACCAGGAACCGCGGTGTTGGCCGTCGAATGGCGCTAGCTGCGCAGCATTTGTGCACCGCCGCCGTCAGTGTCAGCCAGTTTGCCGTGGCATACGGAGCTCCATCGCAGTCTTTAACACTGGTAGCATGCCGCGACGGCGTGGACGTGAACCGTATGTGCAGTTGACGGACTTTGAGCGAGGGCGTATAGTGGGCATGCGGGAGGCCGCGTGGACGTACCGCCGAATTGCTCAACACATGGGGCGTGAGGTCTCCACAGTACATCGATGTTGTCGCCAGTGGTCGGCGGAAGGTGCACGTGCCCGTCGACCTGGGACCGGACCGCAGCGACGCACGGATGCACGCCAAGACCGTAGGATCCTACGCAGTGCCGTAGGGGACCGCACCGCCACTTCCCAGCAAATTAGGGACACTGTTGCTCCTGGGGTATCGGCGAGGACCATTCGCAACCGTCTCCATGAAGCTGGGCTACGGTCCCGCACACCGTTAGGCCGTCTTCCGCTCGCGCCCCAACATCGTGCAGCCCGCCTCCAGTGGTGTCGCGACAGGCGTGAATGGAGGGACGAATGGAGACGTGTCGTCTTCAGCGATGAGAGTCGCTTCTGCCTTGGTGCCAATGATGGTCGTATGCGTGTTTGGCGCCGTGCAGGTGAGCGCCACAATCAGGACTGCATACGACCGAGGTACACAGGGCCAACACCCGGCATCATGGTGTGGGGAGCGATCTCCTACACTGGCCGTACACCACTGGTGATCGTCGAGGGGACACTGAATAGTGCACGGTACATCCAAACCGTCATCGAACCCATCGTTCTACCATTCCTAGACCGGCAAGGGAACTTGCTGTTCCAACAGGACAGTGCACGTCCGCATGTATCCCGTGCCACCCAACGTGCTCTAGAAGGTGTAAGTCAACTACCCTGGCCAGCAAGATCTCCGGATCTGTCCCCCATTGAGCATGTTTGGGACTGGATGAAGCGTCGTCTCACGCGGTCTGCACGTCCAGCACGAACGCTGGTCCAACTGAGGCGCCAGGTGGAAATGGCATGGCAAGCCGTTCCACAGGACTACATCCAGCATCTCTACGATCGTCTCCATGGGAGAATAGCAGCCTGCATTGCTGCGAAAGGTGGATATACACTGTACTAGTGCCGACATTGTGCATGCTCTGTTGCCCGTGTCTATGTGCCTGTGGTTCTGTCAGTGTGATCATGTGATGTATCTGACCCCAGGAATGTGTCAATAAAGTTTCCCCTTCCTGGGACAATGAATTCACGGTGTTCTTATTTCAATTTGCAGGAGTGTAGTTTTTTCGTTTTATGGTTCGATAACATAGTTTATCCTCGAGAATCTGGGAAGAAGGATCTATGTCATGCACTTGAAAAATGTTACTTACATTGGAATATTAACAGGGCTACATTCCATACAAGTGATAGGTTGTAAACTTCAGCAATCTAACATTATAGCCCATTTTAAGCGAGGAACGTTGTAGCCTTAGGAGTGCATGTGTTTATATTCTCTCTTACCAATACCTTCTAGGTACTGATCCTAGACTCTGGAATAATACTTTAAAATTGATAGCTTGGTTGATTTACGTAAAAATGCCTCGAACTCCATCCGTCTGAGGCTCCATCATGCATAAAAAATCACCCTTTTCTATGTCTTCTTCTTCTCCTCAACCGTCTGCTATCAGATCACAACACTTTCAAATCTGTTACTGTACACCAATAAGGAGTGCTAACCTCCTCGACATGGGCGCATCTCGAGAAATCTTGTACACTTCAATGGACGAGGACTCAAGAGAGCGCCATCCATTCACGAGACGTGAAATGTAGCGGACTACTTCTGGTCGGTTGCAGATTAAATAGGTACCAGTGCCACAGGGCGGGTTGGTCAATGATAGTGTGAGGGGGTCTTTCAGTCTCTAATTTCAGCATAAGACTGTGCGAATGCTCTGTGACTCCCATCAGCATAGGCATAGATCATAAATTAAGCAATATGCTCTAGGTGTTAGAAATATGTAGAGCACTGTCTGATGTACTTTGATGATGTATGTGTTCGAGAATTAACAATGAATGTACATACTGCGCAGTCATCTATACAGATTCACAAAGTGGAGAAGGGGTGGTTTACCTATGGTACTGAAATTGGTAAACATGCTCTCACATCATTGGTCAGAGTTGAAACTACTTTAGAATTGGTAAAATTGTTCATATAATCAATTGTAATATTTATTATTTCAGTAGATCGGCGGTGTCTTTTCCGCCCACTGGCAAGTTGTTGGTTACCACATAACACTTGTTCGAGTTGGAGAAAAAGTCTTGCGGAGGGGCTACACCTTCTGGTGGATGCTAGCACCAAAACAGTGATCGCGTACTTGACTGCAATGAGGAATCAGTCGAAACGGAATGCATAGCAATCAGATTCGGACTGTAGTTTGGAAACGCACGCGGACGCGGCAAAACTATTCCAATTTCGTTATCTTGTAAGTGAATTTTATTTAAAATCATCGAATGTGTGTTATAGTAACAGCAGTAAGAAATTTATTTACACCGTGCGAAGTCCAGAGGTGTCCCAATTGACCTATCTCACCTCCAAAATTCAAACTTCTCGCAAAGTGGGGGGGGGGGGGGGGGGCTTGGTAGGGAGGCGCTGCACTCTCCCGCGATCTTGGGTAGCATACTCGCGTCATCAGCTGACGTCAATCACGTCACCGTGCGAGATCTAGTTTTCTGCGAGAGGCCGTGTTAATGTCAATTTCGAACCTGACACAGACCTCGAAGTCATGGCGGGGAAAACAAATAAAATGTTTGACAGTGTACAAAGCATGTTAGAGTAGAAAAATTAACTTTTCAAACAATGATACAGGGCCACAGGGCGCGTCTCTTGCGACTTAGAGTATAGTCCTCAGGATACGATCATTGTCCTACGGTACAGGTGATGAAACTTTAAACTGAGGTGTGCAGTTGATCAAAACGTGTATTTTTAATAGAATCGTCACATGTGCTCGATGCCTGAATGCATGCAGTATTTTGTTTTCGATATATGGTAGGAGAGACATGCAGTGAAAATCTTATCGAGTTGTCTACTGGATGAAGTTAGTGGAGCTTTTATAGTTGGTAATATTTCTCTGTTGGATGGTACAGAACAACAAAAACAGATGTGAATGGACGCGGATCTGTAGTACTCGTATGTAGTTTGGGGGCGCACCGCAGTACGGTAGAAAAAATCATTGTTCTTCTAGCAGTTCCAGTTTCCATCGAATGCTCAAAACACAGTCCTGTCGCAGTAACGCAGCTTAGCCTGTTTCTATATGAGTTGCAGAAGGTGGTAGATACATTTTCCCCCGACTCCTACTCAGCCGCAATTTAAATTGGAACGATCAGATTCGTAAAGCTGGAGAAATGGCAGCAGTTGCATGGGGGCTAACTAAAACGAGGTTGGGATTTTACTGTAGAGGATGGACCCAAGAAAGGTGAGTCGTTTCGAGATATGAGAGTGCTAGAAATATGATTCATTAGTGGCTGTAATAAAGGACTTCTCCATAGGATCCTATACAGGTATGTGCTTGAATGCGAGGACTTGATTAAAAATCGGATACTGTATTTCTAGCAGATAGGGTAGCACTAGAGATCTGAAGAGCTAGTGTACATTTCTTACGACCTCAATCAGCACATCATCCACTGTTTGTGATCCTTCTCAATCAAGCATCGCCTATAGTCTAGTTGATATATCACAGAACCTCTGACATGGCATAGAGAGAGAATGTTTTACAAATACTGAATAAATATCTAGCCGCGGTGGCTTGAGGGGGTTGAAAATACCGGTTTCATAACATGTTCGTTAGCAGAATAATTTTCTAAATTGGGAGCATCTGGTTTATAAAGAATGTGTTTGTGTTCTGAGATGAGTAAAGGAGAAGACTATGTTCAATAATGAAGGCTTGGATTTGACGTGGAATACCGTGATAGCAAGGGAAAGAGTATGTCAAGTGATAAGAATGGTACAGATATTTATAGGTTGGTTGGTTGTTTTGGGGAAGGAGACCAGACAGCGAGGTCATCGGTCTCATCGGATTAGGGAAGGATGGGGAAGGAATTCGGCCGTGCCCTTTGAAAGGAACCATCCCGGCATTTGCCTGGAGCGATTTAGGGAAATCACGGAAAACCTAAATCAGGATGGCCGGACGCGGGATTGAACGTCTTCCTCCCGAATGCGGGTCCAGTGTCTAACCACTGCGCCACCTCGCTCGGTACAGATATTTATATTTCCAGAGCCATAAGCAGGGTGTATTGCGAATACTTCGCTCATTGTCGAATGTCATTCAGTTGTAAGTATAGCGATCAAATATATATGTGTTCGATTTGGTACGATGATTCTGTCTATGCGTGGCCTGTGGTGGGAATGATTCAAGTTTCCCACTGATGGTGGGAGACCATCCGAATGGAGAGGGCTGTTGCAATGCGGGAATGTATTTGACTTAACCGTGTAGTCGTCTAGACGACCGAATAGCGAACTAATACTTAGTATGTGTTGGACAGCTTTCGTGATCAAGTGGGAATTTGACAAGATTGAACATGGATGTGTGTTTGTGCTGGGTCATTATTCGGTTATCATGTAAATTGTTCAATCGAGTGCTTCTTCGCATTTGACTTCTTTGTTTAGCTGAGAGGAGGTCGATTGTGGTGTGTGCATCTAGCAGGTGGAAGACACGTTTGCAGTTTGTCTAATTATTAGAAAGACGTTATCTGACTTTGTAAATTATAGGGCGTGATTTGGAATCTGCTAAATCACGGAAATCCATATTTGTGAGTGGAAATATCGGTTTAGACGTAAATATGTTCGCAGAGGTGATAAGTTTCTAAGTCGAACGTGAAAAACTACATAGATTTTTGCTCATAAAACTGGACTTTGTCTATTTTCGTAGGACATTTATTGTGATCGGAAATGTTTTGCTTTATTATAGGAGCGAAGTTGATGTTAAATAAATAATAATCGCACACTGAACGGTGGCTCTCGTCCGGCCTTGCTTGAGCGTAGCCATTAGGGTCAGTACACTTTTAGAGGAACAGGATGCATTTGGAGGGAAAGCGGGGCTTTCGCGGCGAGGAATTTCAGTGAGTCAGGTACCGTGAGACTGTTAGCGTAGTAGCTCGATCTCGTAGATTGTGATTGTATATGGATGAGAAGGCAGTCTTTTAGGACGAGGATCTCCCACTGGCTTTGGTTAGGGAGATTTTTTAGTAGGCGTGTGTAGTAAACTCTGACGTCAAACAGGGATAGATGGTATATGCTTGGAGCCAATAGACTATTTTTTTTTAAACTCATCTCTGTCGAACAGCAGGATCTAGTGAGTTGAATGTTTTTCCCCTAGCTTGTAGGTGTAGGGTAGAGTTTGAGAGTTTCTGCCGTTGGTTCGAGTGGTATAATTTTTTTCCAAACAGGATAACACGAGTTGTCAGTTTTTGCACAGTATTGCGGTTCTTGTGCAGTGTTATGCATATAGTTGTGTGATTAAAGCATGATAAGATGAGTTGAACAGTTAGTTTTTGCCATTTTAAGTTGTCCTTATGCAGCACTATGCATATAGTTGTGTAATTAGGACCGATCTTTTGTAATTAATTATGTAATTAAGATGGATATTTGGTTCAGTTTCCCGAGCAAATTAAATAAAGTAGATTAACCTAACCTTCCTATCCTGCATCTGGAGAGTTTCCATGCGTTAGGGGTGGGGTGCACTTAGGCTTTACATCCAGTAGAATCAGGGTTCGAGTGGTTGATAAGTTGGGCTTTTTAGTTGCAGTAAGTGTTTGTGCATGCATTATTCCGGTGATCTACGAGTAATTGGCACGCCTGCATGGTATGCACTGGATTATTTCGGTAATTTAGGAGTTGGGTTGTTTGAAGGAGGAGACCGAACAGCGAGGTCATCGCTCTCATCGGATTAGGGAAGGGCGGGGGAGGAAGTCCACCATGTCCTTTTAAAGGAACCATCGCGGCATTTGCCTAGAGCGATTTAGGGAAATCACGGAAAACATAAACCGGGATGGGGCAGAACGCGGGATTGAACCGTCGTCCTCCCGAATGCGAGACCAGTATGCTAGCTACTGCGCGACTTCGTAATTTACGAGTTGTTTGCGTCTCGACACATCAGTGTAATGTATTATTATTTAGGAGTAGTTTCGAGGCCTGTAAACTGTATATAGTGACTCTAAGCACGTTAGGGTGAGTGTTTTGCATCAGTGTAATAAATAAATTAGATGAAATGCGTAGCTAAATAAATTGTTAAAAATAAATAAAGTACACTCCCTCCTCTCTCCAGCAGCCCAGAACAGGCTGATTCCTTTTTTCACACCAATTTTTCTCTCCTCCAGACCGCTGGCATATTGAGTGTTTTGTATCAGGGTAATAAACTAGGTGAGATCCGTAATTCGATGTATGTAGGAAATGTGGTTGGATGACCTTGAAAAGTAGTTGAAACTAGGTATTTGGAAGTGCAGAGGACACCTTTTCTTGCCTATATGAATGAGCAGTCTCTAGTGGCGGCGACACCATACTTAACCTCCCTCAGCAAAATCATGCACATTATCCGAGAGGATGGCGAACACATTTGATGGCGGTAGTGGGTCTAATTGTTTAAATAAAGACTTATGTCCAGAGCTGAATGAGTGCATGTAATACAGCTATTAAAACACTGAGAAACGGATATCTAAGCCTCTTGTGGCGGTAGGTAGATATTAAATTCAAACAAATTTAAAGAAATTTACACAAATTTAAAGAAAGTTATACAAATTTAAAGAACTTTATAGAAATTATATTCGAATTGAATGGAAACAGGATAATAACTAGCATCAGCTGTTAGAGCCAATTTCGTGAACAGAGTTGATGGTTGTAGTGGCTCTAATTGTTTAAATAAAGACTTATGTCTAGTGCATACAGCTATCGATATCGCAGCCTCTTGTGGTGGTAATACGAAACTAATATTGTAGGTAGATAATAAATTTAAACAAATTCAGAGAAATTTATACAAATTTAAAGACATTTAAACAAATTTATAGAAATTATATTCAAATTGAATGAGCAGCCTCTAGTGGGGGCGACACAATACCAACTCCGTCGCCCCTCAGCAAAATTCAAGCACATTTTCAATGAGGATGGCGAACACATTTGATGGTGGTACTGTATCTAATTGTTTAAATGAAGACGTATGTCCAGTTCCTAGTTAGAGGTGACTTAGGTTAGTGGAGGTAGCCCAACTGCCCTTTCTTTCCCACCATTTTCTTAGGTTAGTATAGGTAGTTAAATTGACCTATCTTCCTGCCAAAATTCAAACTTTCCGCAAGTTCGTACGATGAGGTGACAGGTTAGTGGAGGTAGCCCAATTGACCTATCTTCCCGCCATTTTTGGATACAGTACTCGCATTATCTGTTGCTGTCACGTGACATTACGTACTTGCGTCACGGCAGCCATATTGGATAACGGTATGGTGACCCACTTGGGGTGGTGTACCCCTGCGGTGGTGCCTCCCCCATAGTGCTTGAGGTACCTGTGGTACAGGTATCACGGGTACACGACTCTTGGGAGCTCTTCCAACACACCAATTCGCAGCAGCTGCCAGTCGTTTGACAGTAGTGAAGGCGATTTGCACATGCTTACGAACGTCAACCAACTCAGAACAGCATTCACAGTAGGGCTGCATTTTAGCTGGGGAATGTATTATAATGCAGTGAAGAAATAACTTTAAATTAAATCCACTGATTATCTTTTAATCTGTTGAGCTAAGAAGTTGCTAATTCCCAGTAAGAAATAGCAAACACCTCCAATAGCCTCATAGATAACATTTTCTCAAATATGTCAACAACTGACATAGAGGTAACAAACAGATTTAGGATTTACTGACCACAATGCTCTCACCATTGAAATCCCTTTAAGGTCAAAGGAAGATAAAGGTGTAAATAATATTCACAAAAGAAACTTCTCTGTGGACAGCTGTCATCAGTTCATAAGTATCTTAGAAAATGAAAATTGGTTAGATGTTATGAAATAAACAGGTACAGATGAGGCATATAGTGTATTTGCATCGATTTATATGATGAACTTTGGGTGTATTTTCTAAAGAAACTGACCAGAATCAAGTCTACTGGACACACAAAGTCAAGTTCTTGGATGACTCTTGGCATTAAGAAATCATGTGAAAACATGAAAAAACTAAATTCAGAGTTGAGGGAGAGTGCAGATACTGATTTTGTAGAATATGTAAAAAGGTATAGGAAAATATACCGCAGAGTAATTGCAAATGCAAAGTTACTAAGAAATGATATGATGATATGGAAATAAAACAGTCCAGAATTAAAATAAAATAGCATGGGAAATTGTGAGAAAAGAAACTGGGGTACCTATCAAAGATAAGGAAATTATTCTAAAAGATGAGGAGAATAAAATGCTAGATAAATATGCCATGACTAATTATATAAATAATTACTTTTTAAATGTACCCAGACATTAAGCAGGAATTTTGGGGAGCAGATTAAGCTGGAAGCACCCAAGACAGCCAACAGTATGATGGCAGTTCCACCAAGCGAAAAGGAAGTTTTAAAAGTGATTAAAACTCTCAAGTCCAAGATGTCAGCAGGAGTAGATGAAGTGCCAATAATACTAGTAAAGAAAACAGCTAATCAAATAGCGAAATCATTGGCGCACATAGCAAACTTGTCAATGGCTGAGGGCGTGTTTCCACAGAAACTGAAAATTTCTAAAGTTGAAAAAGGGTGATAAGCTTAAAATAGAAAACTACAGACCTGTCTCACTTCTCCCAACTTTCTCTAAGGTTTTAGAGATACTAATGAAATTTAGAGTCACACATTATCTTAATATCCACAATTTGATAAACAGTAATCAGCATGGATTACAAGCTGGGAGAAGTACTGAAACAGCTGTACTGGAATACACAAAAGAAATAATCAGTAAATTGGAAGATGGAAAAAGGTAGTTGGGATAAATTTAGATTTGTCAATAGCCTTTGACACTGTTGACCACAGCACACTTTTGGAAAAGCTTGAAGCTATAGGTATCAGAGGACCAGTGAAAAAGTGGTTTGAGTCGTATCTGGAATAGAGGATGCAGGTTGTTGAAATTACAGCAACAAATATTAACCAAAAAATTAAACTAAGATCAGATCCAAGGGAGGTCACAGTAGGAGTACCCCAAGGAAGTGTATTAGGCCCCTTGCTGTTCCTCATTTACATTAATGTTATTCAGGTGTCTGAGAGAAAAGCTAGAATCATGTTATTTGCTGATGATACTAGTTTAATAGTTAGTGATATGAAGCAGTCATTGCACAGTACTGTGGACCATGTCCTACAAGATATACAAAAATGGTTTAGTGCTAACAAGCTAACACTGAATCCAAAAAAACTAATTATGTGCAATATGGAAAAATAAGTGAACATGATGACCTAAATCCCACCATGGAGGGCAAACAACTTAAAAGAGTACAGTGTGCAAAATTCCTGGCTATGCACATTGATGAGAAGATTAACTGGAATGACCATGTGGTGAGCTTAGCACTAAAACTAAATTCAGCATGTTCTGTACTTAGAATAATTTCAAGAGTTTGTAGTAATGACTGTACCAGATTAGTATATTTTGCCTATTTTCAGTCCATTGCATCCTATGGGATAGTATTCTGGGGAAAAACAAATTGTCATCTAAATGAGATTTTCAAATTACAAAAACGTGCTATTCGAATAATGACCCAGAGCCCACATCAAACACATTGTAGGCCCCTTTTTAAAGCACTGAAAATTTTAACGGTTCCATCGTTATACATTCTGAAATGTCTGTTGGTGATAAAAAAAATCAGGACAAAATGAAAACCAATACAGACTACTATAATTACGATACACGGCAATGGAAAGATCTCCACATACAAGCTGTAACAAGGACCCGAAGTCAGAAACATGTATGTAGTCAAGGCATCAAACTTTTTAATGCACTACCAAAACATATCAAAGAGCTGGAAAATGAAGATAAATTTAAAACTGTTATAAAGAATCACATGCCTGACAAATGTTATTACAGTGTAAGTGAATTTTTATGCTCAACTGCATTAGAATATAAAGAACCACATGCTTGACAAATGTTATTACAGCATAAGTGAATATTTCTGTGCAACTGTATATGAATATATGTTTAAGTTAATGTGACACATGAAACTACATCAGTGAATATGTCTGTCAAGCACATAAGAAATTATGTTATAAAAACACTTATTAGTTGTATATTGTATTAAGCATAAGATAGATACATATGAATTCAGCATAGATAAAAATTTTGTAAAGATATTATAAAGTTGTTAAAATGTATCCTGACAAATCCTGTATCACAAATGTGATCACTGGAATGATAATAAATAAATAAGCAAATGCGCAAAACGAGAATTCTATTAACGTAACATCAAAACATATGATGAATGTGGTGTCACCGCCAGACACCACACTTGCTAGGTGGTAGCCTTTAAATCGGCCGCGGTCCGTTAGTATACGTCGGACCCGCGTGTCGCCACTATCAGTGATTGCAGACCTAGCGCCGCCACACGGCAGGTCTAGTCTAGAGAGACTCCCTAGCACTCGCCCAGTTGTACAGCCGAGTTTGCTAGCGATCGTTCACCGTCTACAAACGCTCTCAATTGCAGAGACGACAGTTTAGCATAGCCTTCAGCTACGTCATTTGCTACGACCTAGCAAGGCGCCCTATTCAGTTATTATAATTACTATCTTCAAGAATGTATTCTGTACAGATAATATTGTGAATTATGTACCTTCAAGAGCGACGTTCATCATTAATGGATTAAAATTATGTATCAACTAATTACGTCCGCTTTCTGAATTCTCATTCCTTGTCATGTTCCAGACCTCAAGTCAGTCTAGTTCTTCCCTCCTCACGCCAGCCTGCGTGAGCTAAAACGCGCGCATTTCGGCCTCCACTCGTAAAACGGTGTTGGCTCTTCCGCTAACACAAAAATGAAAACTATCAGTTTCCTAAAACATTTTGAGATTGATTATAGATGTTAGCAAACTTGAAAACAGAGTTAATTTCTGACAGGTGTAGATAATATATAGTGCTACTCCTCTTTAAGGGGACCCTAGATGTAACACAATATGTGAGAAATGAATTACTACCCAAAACACTCGTACCAGTAACTTACGAAAAGCGTCCGGAAACACTCAAAATTGTTTTGAATGAGGGTAGGCCTAATGTTCTCAACAATTTTAAAAGGGCACAATTAAGTCCATCCCTACAATAAACGATAAAAATACGAGTTTATCGCGGCACTCAGCAATGTTTGAAATTTCACAATATATCACAATACAAATATTTCTTGATACAATCAACGAAAGATTACGTAAAAGAAGCAACGCTAACAGTAAAATATCGGAATCTAGAACTTCAAATCGGCATACGATATTGTACACGCATTCTCACACAAAGGAAAATCCCTAAGTCGGCTTTTATTTATAAGTAAACGTGCGTATTATACGGATTTTTCACTTAGCTCTTCCTGTGCACACATCTACACTGGCGTGCCGAAGAAGAACACTGCAGAGGGAGTTTATCTCGATCAAAATCGCTAAAATGTACAGCACCAGCCACTGCGGTTCAACAGATGAAGAAGAATTGGCGGTGATGCGGAGGGAACAGAGCACCTCCAACACACATGCTGCCGAGACAAATGCACTAGGGCCAGCGCCGGTCCACTACTGATGGCAGTTGGGCAGGAACAGCAAGTGCGCTCGGGCTCAGCTACCTTGAGTGGGCTGGAGGCCGCTTACAATGCAAATCATCGATGGGCATTGACAGCCAGTGTCAACAGCGAGTCAAGACACTGATTGTAACTGTCGGAAAAAATAACTAATTCATAATCTTCTTTCACTGGACCTACCGGCGACAATAGGTCAGCACCATCCGTCTGAGGAAAACTGGCAAGGACCAAACCGGGAGAGTGCGTTCTGACACAGACCCATCTCCACTTTCGCCCTCTCAACAGTCGCCTCTTGCAAAATTGGTGTCAAGAAGTGGTCGTGCTTCTCTTTCGTACTGGAGCCACACCAAAAGTTACAACAAGTGTGAGAAATGCTTTCTTGATCATACGAGTATGTTTTGATTGTGATCATTTTCTGAATAGGTTGCACTGAGTTCGGAGTTACTTTTGTAAAGCCTAGTGATCCCATAGATCTACATGACTTCAAATCGAATTAGAGTGTGTGAATTCAGTGGCGACAGATCGTAAAATTTGTAATTTTTCTGGCCACAGTGCACCCTGTGATAAATTTATCCCTGTAATATGTTCCACTTGTGGGAAGTACTGTTGGGTGCCATTGAGGTGAAGTAATAAGTGGTGTATATTGTGTGTGGTTTTACTATGATAGAAAAAGAAATTGTACAAATTTGGCACATACATCAGCTACCACTACAGCGGACACGGCATTAGCTCTGACGAAGTAGGTTAAATTATTAACGAAACAGAACGAGCAAATGGCTCAGCAGTTACATAGTCAAATGAGAGATCCTTTACAATCCGGTACTGGTGAACTTAATCAAGACGGGCAGTACCTTCCCCATCCGTGGGCTGTGGCCACAAAGTCTAATTTCGCTTTTTTTTGGCAAAACGTTGGAAGGATGTCGCTACTTTTATTCCGGACATGGTACCCGCAGCCAGCTTGTGCAACTTGTCTGAACAAACACCATTGCAGAGTGCCAAACTGCGCTTGAAGTTGTCTTACAACCCGAATGCCGGTGCAGTTTTATCGACAGGGGCTGAGGAAAGAGTACCAGATGTGTTCCTAAGAGGGATTTCTCCAGAATTTTCTCGCAGAGCGAGAATGGAAAATGCAAAAGACATAGCAGCAGCGTTGCATGCAACGAGTTATCTGCAAGAGATAGATAGTGCTACTAAGTATCGCAATGATCATAAAATGTTTGAGTCAAACAAAGAATGTTACCGCTTTGGAAGAAAGGGTCATGTAAAAGCACAATGCCGCTAACCAAAATGTTTTCATTGTCGACGAGTTGGTCATAAGGCACAGGAGTTTAGATCAAAGAAATAGGGTAACAGTAACGGGGAAAAGAAGTCGTTAAATGACAACAGGAACCTTCCTTCCGTCAAGAAGCATTTGCATTAAATAGAAGAGCATGCAGAGATGAACTGTTCTTTGGTGGCTTGGTTGGAAGGGAAACAATACGAATTTTAGGTATATACTGGGCACACATATCGGTTGTGAGTCCGGACTTAGTGGATACGAACAGACTACAAGAACCGAGGAATAAGTTGCGTGCAATACATGGCAATGCACTTGATTCAATTGGGACAACACGGCTCGGGTTTAAGATAGGAAATGCAGGGCTTCATGAGCAAATGGAAGTTTTGCCGACTGTGGGGCGTGTCCTGCGCTACTTGGGTTAGACTTTCTGGTTAGGTATCGTGCTAGAATCAATCTTCGGCAATGGACAGTTCAACTCTATAGTAAATTATTTCCATTGGGTACAACAGTTGCAAATGTTTCTATATCACAAGATACAACCATTACAAAGGTGACATTGAATAAACTGTGTATGAGGACATTAAAAGTTGTTTTGCATGAGACACTGCCAGCGGGTACAGGAAAATTAATCTGGGTACCAACATATATTGACATTCCACAGGATATAGTGTGTTTGGGAGGCTCCTAAAGTAATAACTCGTTGAATGAGCAACAATGTTTTGTATGTAGGATCGTAATGCTTGCAAGGGATATTAAGGGTCAGGTTATGGTGTCAATGTGCTTGGTCATTTTTGGGGAGATGAAGCCACATTAATGATTGTTGAAGAGAAAGATATTGAGGTTTATAGGGTACAAGGTAGGACAGAACGAAAAGTTGATATATCTGTACTTTGAGAAAAAGTGAAGCATCTTAAAGGTGAAGATAGATTGTTAATGGAATCTGTGATAATACGATATAAAGATAATCCCGCTACGCCAATCACACAGCACAGAATACCAACCCGCAATCATCCACTGTATTTAGAAGACAGTATCAGTTACCTAATAATTTACAGCCTTTAGCAGTGAAATTTGAAGATCAACAGCTATGTGGTAGTCCACGGTCAGTGAGCATAGTAATTGCGTCAAAAAAGTCAACAGATCCAACAAAGAAATATCGGTTCTGTTGCGACTATAGATTCTTAAAGGAAAAAAAAAAAACAGTAACAGATGCGTACTCGATCTCTAATGGTAACCCTGAGGGTCGGTCTAAAACAGTGTTGACGTCTTCTGGTCACTACCAATATTGTAGGATGCCTTTTGGATTGTTTCACCTTTAATTAGGTGGGGTCCTTAGCGATTTAAAACAAAACAAATGCATGATCTATTTAGATGATATAGCTGTATTCGCAAAAAAGACCAGAAGAGATTGTTCAGCAATTGGAGAAGGTATTTTACAAGTTGGAAAAAGAGACTGCGAAAAGGTATTACGTTTAGCTGGACACCTGACTGTGAGTCAGCATTTCAAAATTTAAAAGATGGTGGTGGTGGTTAGTGTTTAACGTCCCGTCGACATCGAGGTCATTAGAGACGGAGCGCAAGCTCGGGTTAGGGAAGGATTGGGAAGGAAATCGGCCGTGCCCTTTCAAAGGAACCATCCCGGCATTTGCCTGAAACGATTTAGGGAAATCACGGAAAACCTAAATCAGGATGGCCGGAGACGGGATTGAACCGTCGTCCTCCCGAATGCGAGTCCAGTGTGCTAACCACTGCGCACCCTCGCTCGGTTTAAAAGATGGATTAACTTCAAATCCAGTTTTGATTTTTCCAGATTTTGCAGGGTTTCACACACTACATGATCAAAAGTATCCGGACACCCCAAAAACACGCGTTTTTCATATTAAGTGCATTGTGCTGCGACCCACTGCCAGGTACTCCATATCAGCGAGACCTCACCGACCAACATCGATACCTCTCCTCAGTGCAGCACTGTGAAGAATGGGCTGCCATTCCCCAAGAAACATTTCAGCACCTGATTGAACATATGCTTACGAGAGTGGAAGCTGTCATCAAGGGTGGGCCAACACCGTACTGAATTCCACCATTACCGATGGAGGGCGCCACGAACTTGTAACTCATTTTCAGCCTGGTGTCCGGACACTTTTGATCACATAGTGTATTATTGTGTGATGCAAATGGTACAACTTTAGGACCAATTTTTGGGCATATTATTGATGGGAAAGAACAACCAATTGTATATAAGAGGTACGTTAGAAAACTATCCGACCCTTTATTTTCTCAACACCTGATGGATTTGAATCTAGCACACTTGCATGAACTTTTTCCCGCCTGTTGATAGCGTCAGTTGCTGGCAAGCAGTAGTTGAGTGAGGTAGTGTGTAGTGCTTGCGTCTGTTTGTCATTGCAAGGGAAATGACAGAACGACCGGAGCAGCACTGCTCCATCAAATTTTGCCAGAAACTGGGCGACAGCCAGGCGGCAACCATTTAGAAGATTCGGATGGCTTTTGGTGATGCTTTGGGCATCACACGGGTTAAGGAGTGGCACAACAAGTTTAAAGATGGCTGCAAATCAGTAGAGAGCGAGCCATGCTCTGGTCGACCATCAAGGAGCCGAAATGACCAGGCCATTACCAAAGTGAACATTGTGGTGATGTGGGACTCTTGTGAGACTGTCACAGAAATTCTCACTGAAATTTTTCGGCACTTTCCGCTGAGACTGAAGATTTATCAATGAAGGGAGTGTCGGAAAAATTCTTGCCAAAGCTGCCGATGGTGGAACAAAAGCAACTTCACGTTGAAGGCTCACAGGACATGCTGAATTCTGCAAGCAGTGATCCCGAATTTGTGAACGCCATAATCACTGTTGACGAGTCCTGAAGGTACGGAAATGACCTGGAAACCGAATTCCAATTGTCACAGAGGAATCACCAAGACCACAGAAGGCCTGCCAAGTGCAGAGCAATGTCAGAGTGACGATGACTGCTGTCTTTGACTCCTGCAGTGCGGTACACCACAAGTATGCAGCACAGGGTCAGATAGTCCAAAGAGTGCTCAAGGAATGTCCTCTATCGCCTACTTGCTGCTGTGCAGTGCAAAAGACCAGATTCGCGGTCAACAAGTAATTGGCGCCTCCATCACGAAAATGCTCCAGCACATTCCTCGCACTAGATTGAGCCTTTTTTGACGAAAAACCAGATTCACGTGCTTCAACAGGTTCCTTACTCTCCTAATATGGCCCACTGCACCTAATGGATGTTCCCAAAACTCAAGTGGTCACTGAAAAGAATGCAATCTCAGACAAGAGAGGACATTGTAGCAGCAATGACAGCCGAGCTTAACTCCATTCCAAAAAAGAGGCTTTTTTGGCATGCTTGCAACAATAGAGGCACAGCTGGGAGATGAGTGTGGAGCCCAAAGGGAACTACTTTGAGGACGGGTGATTATGTGTCCAATGCTCCAGGTAAGCCAGTTTTTTTTTTCCGGCCAAAGGTCAGGTACTTTTCTAGCAGACCTCGTAACTCTTTGTCAGCTTAATAAAGCTGAACAAAATTATTATACCACTGAAAAGGAGATGCTGGGATTAACACACAGTATTTCTTATTTTACATGTGATCTATAATGGTTACTGATCATGCAGCTTTAAAATGGCTACTAGGGATAAAAAAAATTTAAATCATCTAGAAACATGGGCTTTGAAACTAAATGACCTTCAATATGATGTGATTCGCAAACTGGGTTTTAAGCACACAAATGCTGACGCACTTAGTATGAAGACTGGGTCATTGCAAGTCTATGGGTTTGATCTCAAAGATCTGAAGCAAGTGAGAAAAGTTTATCAGCTGTATTGCAAACAGCCACAGTTTGTCATACAAGATGGGATTTGTGTAGATCAACCAAATGTGGAGCACATGTTGTTGTTCGCGCAGCTTTGTGGAGAGAATTATTACAGCAAGCACATATTTATGTGGCATCAGGTTATGGGGGTCTTAGGACAACAGATAGAAAATTAGCAGCAAAGTTCTGGTGGAGAACAAGAAATGGTGATGTTCAACAGTATGTCAAGAACTGCATTCCATATGAGCAATGTAGTGATGTATACCATCAAAGGATACAATTACAAAGACTACTGGACACTGGCTACCCATTTCAAATGGTAGGAGCTGATATTTCGGGTCATTTCACAGGAGTCAATGAGACAAATAGTTTGTATTATCAAGTATCGATCACTTCTCAAGGTATTTAGTAATGGTAGCAATACTGGACCAGAAAGCGAGCACAGTAGCTCATGCTATGTTAAATCATTGGATAGTTAAATTTTGGGTACCACAAATGTTTATTACAGATCAAGGGATAAACTTCATGTCTGATTTCATTAAGAAGTTGTGTCACTTCAATGAAAGTAAGAGTCGATCCCCCCCCCCCCCCCCCCCCCCCCCCCACAATCACAGGCAAATGGCCACAAGGAAAGAGTTCATAAGATTACATCAAAGATGCTAAGCCATTCTGTGAATTCCCAACACCTAGACTGGGATGTATATTTAGATTTTGTAGTTAGTGCCTATAATTCAAAGATTTTGTAGTTAGTGCCTATAATTCAAAATCTCATACAGGAACAGGGTTATCACCTTCTGAATTTGTAATGGATATAAAATGCCACCTCCATTTGATGTGATTCAGCCAAAGTTTGGAAAAGAAGCTGAACTTGTTAAAATATTTGCAAAAACTAAAGAAAGCCTGGCAAAAGGTAAAACAGGATGACATGAATGTGCTAGAATGTCAAAAGCATAGGGTGTTAAGTAAGAGGGTTTTACCACAGTATCAGACAGCCCAATGGGTATTACTTGTGAACCCTTACACTCTGAAGGTTAAGACATAGAAGTTTTTGATGAAGTTTCAGGCGGTCAAGGTAAAGTCGCCTGTAAATGTAAAGTTACAATTGCCACGATGAACTTCAGTAATTCGTTTCAGTAGAATTAAACCTTTACAAGGGGATATAAATTTCTTTTATCAAGTAGCAGTGCAACTGTCATGTACTAGAACTAAGAAGCAAAAGAGTAAAGAAATACCACAGATTAAGCCATATAGGTTGGGATCACAGAATACATAGTTGGAGATGTAGAGATACATGGGTAATAGTAGCATTTTTTCCATGTTTTTATTGACTAATGTAGTGTACTTAGGAATATTGGTATTTTTGTTGTATTTCCACTTTTCTACAGAGGGGAGAAGTACATGTAAATTATTTCCTCCAAGTCATGGCGAGGACGAAGCCTAGACAGGAGTTTAGCAAGTGTTGTGATCTTGCTCATCTTCGGAGTAGATAGAATTGTCACCGGCCTTTGCAGAAAGGGGTTTCGTTTGCACAGGAGCTGGATGTAGTCCGCACAAATCAAACATGGTCACTGAGACTGACCTTTAACTTCTGGGAGGTATGGTATGAAGTGATAAGGCTACAAGATATGTTCTTGGAAGTGCTAAAGGGAGCAAAAGAGGGCAATATGATAGGGGATGAACAGAGTGAATATTATGAACTTAAGTTTTCCTCTGATAAGTTGAGAGAGCCATTGTAGCAAGTAACAGGTACATATTCTCTAGTACGGAGGAAGAGAGGATGGCTGAATGCAGGTGGTAAATTACTAAAAACTGCGTACAAGACAGCAGATAATGATGATATTTCAACTTTGAATACTACAATAGGTTAAGTGAATGAAGCAGCAAGGCATTCAGAAAAAATTGTGGGTTAGCATATGAAGCAAATTATGGGTATGGAGCAAGGACTGTTAAATATAACTGAAACAATGCATTAAATAACAAATTAATTACAGTAACATGCTAAGGATACAATGAGTACTGTGAGTAAGAATTTAGGTATAACACAGAATCATCCAAAAACATTAGAGAGCAAATTAAGGATAACTAGGCTAATGAGGGAATTAGCAAACAGTTTAAGTGACACTAGAATAGAAATGGAATATATTCAAGATGCCCACCATGCTATGTATAAAGAATTAAGACTATGCTATTAATCCCAAAAAGACTTTTGCAAGTATTACTGCAAGCAGAATAGGATTTCCTGGAGGTCTGCAGCATGTTCCTTCCCCAAATGAGAGCAGCATAGCATTTTACTGTCATGTTTCCATAGTTAAAAGTTTACTCTGATAAAGGAAAATCCAGGGTAGAATAATGACAATATTTTGAAAAGGACAGATTGCTACTCTCCATACAGAAGAGATGGCGAGTTGCAGATAGACACAACAAAAAAACTGTCAAATAAGGGAGCTCTCAGCCAGAAAGGCCTTCATCGGAATTAGACAATACACAACACAACACTACACTACACACACACACACACACACACACACACACACACACACACACAACTCACATACACATGACAACAGTCTCTGGCTGCCAAGGCCAGACTCTGGCACTTGCATAAGTGTGTTTGTGTGTGTGTTTTGTCTAATTCCAATGAAGGCCTTTTTGGCCAAAAGTTTACTTGTTTGACAGTCTTTTTCTTGTGCCACTCAGCATCTCTGGTACATGGTGAATAGCAGTCTATCGTTTTCAAAATACTGTTATTACTCTGATAAAGCATGTATATTTTAATTCACAGTAACTAGCTGTAAGTTACAATTTGAATGTTATACAAGTCATGCATAACCAGCTGGTCTTACTGACAGATGGATTAAATCCTCAGTTAATGAAATATTGCTTGTATCTGAAAAATGGGAAATGCACGTAGTTTTATCGGTAGTAGTTTGGTAGGTGTATTAATGAAATTATTACTATTTGTCCTGCACGAGTAGTTCAATCATATAACTGGTACTGTGGAGTACAACTACTTTTGGGGTATATGAATGCAACAGATAGTAATCAGGTAGGTATAAAGCCACAAACACATTTTCAGTGTGTCGGAAATAACTGGATTTATTCTGTGTACAAGCCACAAATGGTAATAGTGAACTGTTACAAAAACAGGACTTTTACAGGAATGACAAGAGTGGAATTGCAGCTCAGTGGTAAATTAATCAACGGAACAGAATGTGATATAGCGAAAGTAGACTTTCATCTACCAGCAACCATCATGGGTACTACGGTAATTGCTAATGTACAACCAACATTGTGTTGGCCAGAGAAACCCTTCAGCATTTTACATATTCAGAATATTTCCTTTCTAAATTACACTCTGCATGCTATTGTACTACAGGGCATAGATACCTTAAATAATGCACAAAATGTGCAAATTGCTCTTGATCAAACATTAAGACATGTTCAGGAATATTACCATGAACAAAAGCAGAACACAGTTACTATTAGCGTAAGAGCCACTAGCGTAATCACAGTACTAGCAGTCATTTGTGCAATTTATGTTTAGCTAAGATGTAAAATAATGCAAGCAGAGTTAACAACCACAGATGAGGTTCTCTTGGAATAGTTTGTACCAAAAAGAAAACCTGAAATTGTAATACAGGTTAAGCTGGTAAAGAATTTTGTAAGATTTTTATAGTAAAGGTTAAGATTTTTTTGTTTTTTCTAAAATTTGGGATGAAGTTTTTAGAGGATAGGGTATGTTGCAGCCACACTTGTACAAGGCAGACCAAAGCTGTCTTCTTACATTATGGTGGTGTCAACACAAGAGTGGGTCAGTGGAAAACACAACACCGGCACTACTGGTGAGCCTGGTAGCAGACCTGTAGTGGGACAGGATCACGTCACCTTCATTATGTGATGACAGAAATGCCGTAGCTAAGGCAATAACGCCTACCAATAGCTTTTATGAACCAGTTCTGTATGATAACAAACTCATTAAGCAAGCACAGTAGAGTGAGAATTGCTCTGATACCTTTGTAACAGGAAGACTTTTATAGTCATGACAAGTGATGTCGGGTAAACGTTAGCCACTACTTCACTCCATAAATACCCCAGCATTTTAGCCCATAAGGCAGTCGGTCAGATGGATTGATGGCATACATAAAGTTCACACTCTATTTCTTGATTATATTAATGTGACATCTGGCAGAAGTCTGTTGTAGATTTCGTGCATGCTACTGAGCAACGACAGCTACTACTGGGAGAGATGGCTACCTTGCCATAATCACCAGTTGCTAAAAGTTCAATACCACAGCCAATCGTTGTGGCAAATGGGTGGGCCTGGGGGTCTTCCCTATTGTCCAGGGTCAGGACACCAGCATTTGTGATACTGCAGCGGATTGACCAAGGCCTATCTGAACAGCAGACCAAGATCATCATACAAGGCTACATAGCAACCGTCATCATGGTTCAAGAGATGAGGGAGGGTGGCAGTGAGTGAGGAGGCGACGGACTGCCTTTCAAATTGGCATGTGCGAGTCCGACACTGGCATCGCCTTATCTCCCCGCCATGGAATTGCAGTATGGCCAGCGCCGGAGCCACCGTGGGTGGCAAACTGCAATAACAGCAGCTGGCCAGGAATGGCGAAAGCGGCGTCAGCTACCTTGAGCAGGGTGAGGGCTGCTTATGACATGAATCCTCAATGGATATCAACAGCCAATGGCAACGGCAAGTCAAGAAACTGATTGTAGCTTATGGAAATAAATAACCAATACTGAATCTTCTTTCCTTGTTCCCACCTGTAGTAACACATTGCCACCACCATCCTGAGGAAAATTGCCAAGGAGTGAACTGGGAGGATGCCTCCAGACACAGAACCACCTCTACTTTTGCCCTCCCAACAGTCGTCTTTTGCACCACTGAGTCAGAAATTCATAGATTTTGAGAAAGCTGTACTAACAGCTTGTGGCAAGCAAGGTACTGATTCAATCCATGTGAATATTCAGAAAAATTAAAATATCAGTGCACACAGCTTCCACTGGGCTTCACCAAGAGAGATAAATTTAATGCTGAAAGATGAAGAGTTTGAGGAGTAAAGGCAACAACTCACCGAGTAGAGGAGACACTGATCCCTGACAGGCACATAAAAAAGATTGAAAATTACAGCTGGATGGGAGAAGCAGGAAGTGCTCAGTGTAGGGATGTGTCACCGATGAGCTTGTTCCAGTTGCATTTAGGGAAGAGGTGGGGGAGGCATAGGAAGAGGGAGACTATAGAGAGGAGTGTGTGAGTGCAATTGAGTGATGTTAGTGCAATGGGGCAGGGGTGGAGTTGAGTGTAAGGCAGTGGATAATTGATATTGCAGCCAGATGGATTACAGGATCGAAATGTGAGCTACAAAGACAATTTTCATCCATATAATTCCTGAAGCTGGTGTTGGGGGAGGGGAGGAGGTCCATATGGTATGCACCATGAAGCAGCTGTTGAAATCGAGCACATTGTGCCCAGCAATGCGCTCTGCCAGTGGGTGTTGGTTACAGTTTGGTGGCCAGCTGTTTAGTAGATGTGCCCACATAAAATGCTGTGTAGAAATTCCAGCACAGCAGAGCTGGTATATGACTAGATTGCTTTCACATGTGACCCTACCTCTGATAGGATAGGATATATTGGTGACAGGACTTGAGTAGGGTGAAAAAGGGGGGGGGGGGGGGTATCACACAGGTCTTGTGCCTTTGTCTTCCACAGGAGTATGATCCATGTGGTAGGGGGTTAGGCATAAATACAGACTTGGATATTGTTAGATTGACGGGTGGTGGAATACCACTTTGGGAGGGGTGGAAGAATTGTATAGCTGTACAGAATAATGTATGTGTGTATTCTGTAGCTCTGAAGAAGGATTTGTCCAAAAGCTGTCTAAGTTCCCATGCTTTACGTGTGCCTACTGACGACTTGGTGCCTCCATTACTTGCCAAGTTGTAACCTTTCCTGCTCAAGTTATTTATATCCACCAAGAACTTTCCATTAACAAACTGAAAGGTGAATAACATACAAATATTTTGGAAAATACACTTATTTCATGCTATCAATCAGCGTTTTTAGTACGAGAATATTATGAAAAGGATGGACTGCTAGTCACCATATAATGGTGGTGTCAGGGCACAGGCAGACACAACAGCAAAGCAAGTGAGCTTTCAGCCAGAAGGTCCTCTTCTAGAATAGACAACGCGCGCATGCATACACCCACACACAAACAAACACAAGCACAACTCACATACACGTGACCACTGTCTCCGGCTACCGAGGCTGGACTGAGAAAAACAGTGCATGATGGGAGAAGCAGTCTGGGTGGTGTAGATAAGGAGGCTGGGACGGCGAGGTGGAGGGATAGCAGGATATGGGTGGGTGATGGTACAGTGCTGCTTGTGGGAGAATACAGGGACCAGGTGGGGAGGGTGTAGGGCAGCTAGGTGCAGTCGGGAGTCTGGAGGTTGGACAGTGGGGGGAGGGGGGGGGGGGGGGAGAAAATGATGGAAGTAAAAGCACTGTGTATGCACTCATGGAATGGAAGGCTGTTGTGTAGAACTGAGGAGTGGGAACAGGAGAGGAGATGGGTGGGTGAAGGACACTGACTAACGGAGGTTGAGGCCAAGGTGGTTATAGGAATGCAGAATATATTGCAGGATGAGTTCCCACTTGCATAATTCAGAAAAGCTCTTATTGGTACGAGTGTGCTCAGCAACTTGGTGGTCGAGTTGTCTCTTAGCCACAGTTTGTTGGGGGCCATTCATGCCGACAGATAGCTTGTTGGTTGTCATGGCCATGTAGAACATAGCACAGGCAACATAGCATAGTGGTTTCAACTTAACTTGTAAATCACGTTCACAGGTAGCCTTGCCTTTGATAGGATAGATGATGCTTGTGACTGAACTGGGGTAGATGGTGGTGGCAGGATGTATGGGACAGGTCTTGCATCTAGGTGTACGAGGGTGGATCAAATATAAACGGGATTTTATTTTTTACTTAAATTCATTTATTATGTTACACGCATGGGAGAAGCAAGGTTACCCAAGAGACTCATGGGTTTAGCAGTAGAGGGTAGGAGGAGTCAGGGTAGACCAAGGAGAAGGTACCTGGATTCAGTTAAGAATGATTTTGAAGTAATAGACTTAACATCAGAAGATGCACTAATGTTAGCACTGAATAGGGGATCATGGAGGAATTTTATAAGGGGGACTGTGCTCCAGACTGAACGCTGAAAGGCATAATCAGTCTTAAATGATGATGATGATGATTCATTTATTGAAAAACTCAATGCAATTATAATTTATTTTTCCACAGGGGTGCACCTGTTGCTCAGACATCGTGAGCATTACTGACGAAACAGCGGGAAATATCTAACGGCATGCTCTCCTCACTTCTAACTGTCCCGCCTAAGCGTAGGTTTGGAAATGCATTTGTCCCAGCGTATGGGCAGCACCAGCCAGTTGCGCAAGAAGTCTTCCACGCTCTCATCATCTTCAAATCATCACCTTCCTAGAGCTCCTTTAAGCGTTCCGAATAAATGGAAATTGCAGGGCGATAAATCTGGGCTGTAAGGAGGATGATCCCGTGTAGTCCATTGCATTTCCTGTAGCTTGGAGACAGTTAGAGCTGTTAGAGCTGCAGTATGGGGTCGCGTATTGTCGTGGAGGAGGATGACCTGTCGAATCGATTGGTCTCATCTTTTGTGGCGATACGCAAATCTCGCCTCGTTCAACAGTTTGCAGTATAAGCAGCATTGATTGTGTGTTGCTCATGCAAAAAATCAATCATCAAAATGCCTCGCTGATCGAAAGAAATGGTTGAAAGAACCTTGCCAGCTGATAGTCGGGTCTTGGCTTTCACTGGTGCTGCCTTCCCTTTCCTCCGCCACTCCTTACTAGCTTGTTTGCATTCTGGAGTGTAGTGGTGAACCCATGTTTCATCTCAGGTGACGATCCGACTCAAAAATGCATCACCTTCTTCCACAAACCTTGCTGTAAGCCTCTGACAGACCTCCAAAAGTCTCAACTTCAGATTTTTGGTCAAAAGTTTAGGAACCCATCTGGAACATACTTTACGGAACTGTAGGACATTCGTGATGATTGCTTGACAGCTTCCATAACTGATTCTGACTTTTTGTGCAATTTCTGATACACTTGCCCATCGATCGTCGTCAATAATGTCTTTAACCGCACGAATGATTTTGTCTCTGATGCTAGTCCGAGGACGGCGAACGTGTTGCTGATTTTCCACACATTCGTGTCCTTCCTTGAAGTTTTTATGCCAGGCAAACACACACATCCTTGATAAAGTTTTATCACCAAACTGTGCAGTAAATCTTTGGCAGCAAATTTCTGGCAGCTGAAAACCTTCACAAGCAAGAACTTTGATAATTATGCGTTGTGCAATGGAGGGGTGCACCAGTTGCTCAGACATTGTGAGCGTTACTGATGAAACGGCGGGAAATATCTAACAGCACACTCTCCTCACTTCTAATGGTCTCGCTTATGCATAACAGAAGCGTGTGGCCAGTCCTACCAAATGTTGATGATCGGGAACAAAAATCCCATTTATATTTGATCCCCCCTCATATTACAGGAATATGAGCCATGAGGCAAGGGACCGGGAGTGAGAAGGGATGGATACATCGTATTTTGAGATAAAGCAGTAACTGACAGACTGAAAATACGAGTATTTTCTACAAAAGATCACAGATCACTCTCTACTGACAAGTGTGTCCAGTTCAGATAAAGGATATTATTACCAAAATGATAAATAGCAATTGTAGAGGAACTTTTCAGGTGCTTGAACTGGGAATATGAAAGAGTACATATTAACAGAACATACCTGAATCATCTCCATTTTGCTGCTAACAATGTACTTTTTGTCTGTAGTTCAGATAAACTTCAACAGTGAAGGAGTATCTTTAAACAGCAAGTTCAAAAGTAGTCATGAAAATCAATTAAAGTACAACTAACATAATGTATAGGCAACACACTGAAAACAAAACAGTAGAAAATAACATTGAAATTGTAGACCAAGTTTAATTTTTATGTTTAGGGCAGCTGAAAACCGCAACTGTGTGGACAGTGAAAGAGAGAACATTAGAGTAAAAAATGGCCTGGAATGCTTTTGGTTAACTAAATAATGTATCAAAAACTAAGCTTAAAAAGTGTCTGAAAAGGAAAGTTTACAATCTGATAATCTGTTAATTTACAAACTGGTAATATACACATATTACCAGCTCTGACCCAAGGCAGTGAGGCATGGACTTTTAAACGCAAAAGCCATTCAAAAACAGAGTCACTCAGCGAGATGCATGTAGGGAGTTAGTAGGAGAGGCAAGAGAACAAATAAATGGCTCAGGGAACAGATAGGAGTGAAAATGTGATTACGACTCTAATGAAATTCAATTAAGGTATGTGGATAAGTCAATTATTAACCACAAAGTAGTTATAAAATTTTATTGTAATGAAATAGGAAACTTCGAAGAACATCTTTTTTTGACATATTCTCCTTGCGTTTCCAACACACTTGGTCCATCGTTGTGCAAGCTTCCTGATGACCTCATAAAAGAAGTTTCTCGGTTGAGCTGTGAGTCAGGAATGCACCAGTTCTTTCACTGCTTTGTCCAAGGCAAATCAATGGCCCCTTAATGCCTGTTTGAGTGGACCAAACAAGTGATAGTCAGAAGGGGTAAGATCGGGACTATATGGAGGGTGATCCAGTACTACGAATTGAGTTTCTGGAGTGTTTCAGCAATGTGGGCAGCAATATGTGGATCGGCATTGTCATGCAACAAGACACCTTTTGGCAGCAATCCTTGGTGTTTGCTTCGAATTGCAGGCTTTAGCCTGGCAGTAAGCATCTCACTGTAACATACATTGTTCATTGTTGTGCCCCTTTCCCCATAATGTTCCAGTACTGGACCCTGTGCTTCCCAAAAAACCGTAAGCATCAATTTTCCTGCAGACGGTTGGGTCTTGAACTTTTTCTTGCATGGCATATCTGGAAGTTTCCATTCCATGCTCTGCCGTGTACTCTCCGGTTCATAATGATGGATCCATGTTTCGTCACCAGTAATGATCCTGTCTAAGAAGTTGTCCCCTTCGTTACCATAGCGATCCAAATGTTTTTTGCAGATGTCCAAGCTCGTTTCTTTCTGCAACTGTGTGAGTTGCCTTGGGACCCATCTTGTACAAACTTTATGAAACCCAAGTCTGTTGTGGATGATTTCATAGGCAGAACCGTGACTAATTTGTAGATGATGTGCCACTTCGTCACTAGTTAATTGTCTGTCTAAGAGAATCATTTCATGTGAACGCTTGATGGTTTCTTCATTTGAGGCGGTAAATGGTCGTCCGGCTCCTTCATCATACGTAACACTTGTGCGACCATTTCAGAATTTTTCAATCTATTTGTAGACAATGAGTTGTGGCAAAACACTGTTCCTATGCTGTACCTAAAGTCTTCGATGAATCTCAGTCCCTGATACGCCTTCTGACCACAAAAAAATGTATCACTGAACATGTAGCTGGAGAATGTAATTCCTTCAATCAGCAGTAGATGTCAAATGTTTCATGACGAACTTACTGCAGTACATTCATTAGACTGTAATTAACATCCAACTTAGTGCAATTGTATTCTGAGACGAAACCACAATATTGCATTTCAACAGAGCTTTTTTTTTTGTACTTTGTTAACAAATAGTTCAACATCATTCTCACAATTTATACAGTAGGCAACCACATGAAACACTGCTGGGCTGTGAAAATGAATGGTAACCCCACATTCTAGCCAGAGATGCAGACAGTTTCGGATGACACAGCATCCCAGCATGGTCAAGATGACACTGTGCGATTTGATCACATACTGCCAGTGTACTGCTAGCATGAGTACAACAGGAGATTAGTAGACAAAATCCTTTCTGACATGACTGATAGTGACTCTTAATTTTTTCATTTGTTTTCCTTGTACTGAAAAACTGCAGCAATAAAACAGAAGGTAATTTATGGCTTAGTCAGCAGAAAAAGCAACTCCACTGAACAGATTATCTTAGACCAGTGTAATTACAATATTTTTCTGGTTTATTTATCAGTTGAGTTCAAAACATTTTATATTGTGTTTTATCAGTTGTTGTTTCACTTGTAGGACTTCCCACTCAGGGAAGGATGCACAAGATCCACAATTAGTTCTAAAAATATGATACAATTCCTGTGGCATATGAATTTTTCGTGACAAGTGACATGTTTACAACATTTTCTCCTAAAGTGTAAAGTGCAAAGAAGTGTGTGGTATAATAATCTTTTAAACGGAAACTGTATGATGAAAGATATTTTGAATATTAAATCTTATGTTTTGGAGCCAAATTGACGATTCTATTTTAATGAACAGAAACAGAATTGTCAACATGCCTGGATGCCCAAAATCGTAACGTCAGTCAATAACACCACAAAAAAATTCAGAAATAACATTTTGAATGTTTATGAAAGAGCATCAAAACTGAGAACGGACATAAGCACCAGGGTGCAACCCACAACCAAAATACCATGACTTTCTGTCAGCTGTCAAGATGAAAACAACTGGAAGTTTTTGATACAGACTGTCTGTTTAATATCACTACACTGCATACAATTCACTATGAACTTTGGATAATTTTTTAAAAAAATATCATGAAAACATAATTTTACAATAAATATAACACACAACAGAAGCTGTCCTTAATGCGAAAAATGTCATTCACATACACGTAAGATACTTTATAACTTTGCCCACATTATACATGTTGCACTGTACTCTTCATATTTCATTTTATTTACCATCTCTATTCCTGCCACTCCGTTACCTTACTAAATAAGAGTTTCTTTAGCCTCTCCACACAAATAGTGTGTGTGTTTCTTCTATTTACATTTATACAGTTTCAATTAACATACTTATAAACGAATTGAAATATATGCATCTAAATATGGGGATTATTCACACATTCACAATCAGTATTAGGCTCTCAGATTCTAAATAAATGGACAAGAACATAAAATATATGTTTTTAAAAAACTGTCTGCTCAAACAGTAGTTACATAACTAGTAAAATTTAAACTGTGTACGTAGATTTCTCTTCGCATCTTTTTCTGTTGTTTGGTTGTTATCCCCCCCCCCCCCCCTCTCTCTCTCTCTCTCTCTCTCTCTCTCTCACACACACACACACACACACACACACACACACACACAGCGAGTTTATTTCTTCTCTTCTGGTTTTACATAGTAGTTTAAGAGGATACATAAATAAATTATATTGGCATTATTGCACCAATTTTTTGATAAAGTACAACTGGTATAAAATTACTACACTCTCGAATATTATAATTATTATTTTGATTGTTTCTTCGTACTATTGTACAAGACCCCCTAAGTGACGATTTTGATGAAAACTATAAATTACCTTCCAGAAATGTTATCAAAAGTATTATCTTCAAAACTCTGTACGAAAACTGGTGTCGTGTTTCCCTGCTCAAAAATCTATAAATGCTGCAGAAATTATCAACTCCTTCATCATTAGTGCATTTTATCCCTGCAATAAATTAGCAATACAATTGTCTCCGACATAAGTATTTGAAATCACCCATGTTTAGCTGATAACACTGGCATTAGCTGATGGAAGTACTTAAATACTTCTCATGAGCCTGTAAGGTACCTCTTTATGAAATAGTTAGTAACAAGTAAAGAACAAAACTCGTATTTTATTTTAGACCTACAATCATAATGAATGAAAGGCATACCGTGTAGGGTCTAATTATTGTCAGCATTGCAACATAAATAAAATATCTGAATACTATAAAAAGCTTACTGTTCTTTACGAAGTACTTAAACGGCCACTCATACACAAGATTAAATAAACGGTATCCTATTTTCACGGGGTACTATGTGCCAGGGATCAAAACCATACAGAATTAAAAGAAGAACTTCACACAATGAATAAAATAAACTATACAGAGATCTGATGAAACATATTCTCTTTTTATAATTCCAACATTTTATAGATATCATTTAATATAGAAATATACAAACAGGGGGCCACTTAAGGCATAAAAAATCTCGCAAGTGAATATGGTTGTCAGAAAGAACGAAAGAAGGAGGAAAAAGGAGGGAGAGAGGGAGGGAGGGAGAGGGGGAGAGAGAGAGAGAGAGAGAGAGAGAGAGAGAGAGAGAGAGAGAGGATGGAAAGTAAATTCTAAGAAATTATATAAGAATATTAGCTCTTCTGATGAGACTGGATTATATGGAAATTATTTAATGTATAGTGTGTTTCTCTTCATTCAAGATCCAACATTTTGTGATGATCATCACAAATTTATCACATGCTTAAGTATTGCACAAAAATGGGCATGCAGCTCTCGTATCAAGTACAGGATGGAGAGGAACTTCAGGTTCTTCCTAACATAACATAGCTCATCAGCTTTTATGTATGTCAGGAATGTGGCTAGTGAAGATCCCAAGCAAAATCACAATTTCACTAACTAAACAAAGCTAACAAGGATCCATAAGAGAAATCAGCATCATCACAGGTCACTATTGCATGTACTACAATTTCTGATGCCAATACAAGCCATTATTCTTTCTTCCAGTTAATCTTCAAAATATAATAATTTCACAGTTTACATATTGTTAAACCTGGTCTTCATTTACTTGATTTACTTGGTGTGAAAAGACTTATGAAGTTGAAAGAAGCAGGAAATGGTGATTCAAAATTCAAAAAGTTTCCTTGTGATGAATTAAATATTGTAGCAACAGTAACCAAGGCAAGTATTAGAAATAAAGAGTTTCCAAACCACGGTTTTAACACATGGGAAAAATTGACACCCTTCTAGATTTTTACATGAAACAATGGCCGTAAAATTCAGTAAAAATAAAACAGGAAGGCAGTAATCTGCTAGTACAAAAAGCTACAAAATCAAACTTCTGAACCTGCCATCTTTTAGAATTTGATCATCCTTTGATGTATCATACCTGCTGTACCTCTCATTCATGTGCAAAAATATGTCAGTTAAGGGCAAGGCAACCACATGCAAGTCCTCTATAGGTAAGCGATTGCCTTTCTTTTATTTTACATATTTCTCCAGCCAGGATTTTCCATTATTGTTATTCATATACAAGCACGAATCACAGCGAAGAAAACAGTGTACATCAGCACTGATGTAATCTGCTGACCACCTTAAAAGTTGGTCAATTTTCAGGAACTGTTTATGACCTGCTCTCACAAATAATATCAGTCAAGCTATTTTGTGATAATGCATATTACTGTTTGATGCACTTGCATGCTACACAATGGTCTGCAGGACTAGAAGAAGAGTACATGCTAAAGATGTTGACTGCAAGCACCCAAATCTCACAAACAATATTACACATCATTTTCTTCGTACACTGTCCTTTTCAGATTGACAGTAATTGACCACTCCGGTGCAATCTTCATTGCAATAACAGCTACCGAAACATTAGCCGCCATGTTGTCACGATCTTTCTTAGTGCTGGCAAACTGAATGCACACTACATGTACTAACAAATATCACAATAAGAAATTGTGTTGCCTAGTGGCATCTGGTGCAAAGTACATTACGTTTCCACACTACATCATATTCAGCACATCAGGTGGTGGACGTGTTTTCAGGCGACTGTGTGCGCTTTTTAACTATCAGTTTGGTATCAGTAACATGTAGGCCGTGTGGTGACCGTACGGCGAACTTCGCGAGAGCGGCAGCAGTGACGTTTGGTGTGTGGCGGAGGTCTAGTCGAACCAGAGCATCGCAACGTGCCAAATGGTCGAGACTGGAATCAGTCAGCAGCCGACAGGATGAGAGATCCAAAGATGCTAACGTGGAAGTTGTGGCCGCAGGGGGCGCAGCCAACTGCGCCACTCCTGCATCCGTCACACGAACGCACTGCAACACAATTACGGTTGGTTGTAAATACAAGGTACATTATTCAATACTGGAGTGATAGCAATATTAGAAGAAAAATAATGTTCTACTTTCAAAGCTGTTTCTTCAAGCACAAGAAAAATTTACAAAAAATTGCAGTTATATTGTTTATTAAAAGAATCCTCCAAAAATCTAAATTTGATGTAACCACCTTGATTGCAGCCTCCACTCTGGATCTGAATTAAAAGTGTGTCCATTAGATTTGTTTCCTCTCCATTTCTTGGAATAATAGTGTAACAGCTGCTTTGGAGTATGTCATGATGAGACGATGTCCTGTGATCAGCCCTCTCAACAACATTCCAGACAGACATACTGTGTACCGAGCGAGGTGGTGCAGTGGTTAGACACTGGACTCGCATTCGGGAGGACGACGGTTCAATCCCGCGTCCGGCCATCCTGATTTAGGTTTTCCGTGATTTCCCTAAATCGTTCCAGGCAAATGCCGGGATGGTTCCTTTCAAAGGGCACGGCCGACTTCCTTCCCCGTCCTTCCCTAATCCGATGAGACCGATGACCTCGCTGTCTGGTCTCCTTCCCCAAACCAACCAACCAGACATACTGTGTTTATGTCAGGACAGTGTGGGGTCAGGGAGATGGTAAAGTCTTCCAACTACCTATACTGGCATCATCATAGTTCCATTTTGCACCAAAGGATCTGCATGTGCAGAAGTATCATCCTGTGGAAAAATGTGTAGAACCTCCTTCTACCTTTTTGCACCAGGGATTTAACACAAATGATAATTAAACTGTTTTGTGGAAATTTTGCCATTTTTAAAATAAAAGTAAGTATTGTATGTACAATATAAGTTGGCATTGTAATTGCAATACTGATTCCAGTGTGCTGCCTGCCCTGCATGAAAGAGGTGGAGCTGTTTCCCCTGCACATCTGGCCGTCCTACAGCACCACATAAACCAAGCAATGGTCATGTGCTTGTGTTACCAGCATCCCCTGCAAAAAAGCCATGTTATATTGTACATGTACCAGAAAGGGGCCATTACTTGAAATAACATCAAGCATTGTGCATTAGCTGAAACTTGGTGCTAGTCATAACAGGAATATCCTCAGATCATGAGCTATTGATTCATAATCATATAAAAAGATAAAGAAAGACAACTGCCACACTTTTCATGGAATACAGTAACAAACTGCAATATGCAATGCTTTTCATTTTGGCATGTTCTGAAGACATTTGTCATACTGTATGATATATATCTCAGGATTTCCCCCTCAAATCCTACACACAGTTGTCTCATTCTTATTCAAAACTGCAGTCAATTGTCAGAGTGATTGCCTAGGATCCTACAAAATAATTTCTGAGTGTTTATCTCTTTTTCTGGTGTCCATGACAGTTCATACCTGAGGAAGGTCATATGAATTTTTCACAAGGGGAGTTCACCTAGCACGAAAACCTGTGGTAATCACACGTCTTCCGTTAAGCTCCAAAGTCACATTGGTAGAGTGCTGTAAAACACAAAGTAATACAGTCCCAATGCTTTCAACAGCACAAGTCCTTTTCACAAAAGAGATTTACCTGGTCCTTCTCCAGCTACAAACCCACCTTCCTAGAAGCCGTCTTCCACCTTGTCAGGTTCATATCCAAAATTATGTTTACATTAAACCAACCAGTAAGCAACACCATCTCCAGTTTGTCAGCTGTCATCTCTTCCACGTCAAATTCTTCTTCCTTTAAATCTAGATATTTTTAGTAAATAGATCTCCCCCAACATCAAATTTTTCGGTAGTTACACCAATGAATTCTCTCCAGCTTTCCTCTCCTGCAACTAAGCCACTGACTTGTCCTAAAACAGCACACTCATAGGTACTATCCTCTTTGCCCTTACCAGCAGAAAGTTCCCACTTCTAAAGAAGTCAGAAACAGCCGCCGAGTCCTGAAATAAGATCATATAACTCCAAGATATTTTTTTGAACTACCTAAGCTTGCTCTCCATTACTCTGCTAACCTTTGCACCTTCATCAATGCTTATGTCATTCCTACACTCTCATCCATACTTCAACATTTCTAATTCCACAACTTATTTCACTTGTTCCATCAATGACGAGAACCTTCAGGAATGTAGGATGAGTCATGGCATACACTAACAAATGAGAAGCAACAAATCTGTACACTCTACTAACAATAAATATCACTAGACTGTGTAATATTATTTCTATATGAAAAGTAAAAAAGTAACTTAAAAGAAATGCTGCCACTCTTGAGAAAAAAAGCTGCTGCTGCCTCAGTTCTATTAAATAGATGCCATTTACCGTCTATCGGCAGCTTAATATTATTTTATTACTTTGGTGCTTTTCAAGGAAAAAGTTACATTTGTCATAAAACAGACCTGCTTCCAATATACATGCTACCGTGCAATGACCTACTGCTCATCTGCTTATGTACAAGTTGAAAAAGACATTAAAGAACATATTAATGACAAACATTCAAAAAATTATGAAAATGTTAGAATGATATGCTATAAAATACTCTTTAATGTTCAAAAATACTCTCCTGTACTCTTACATACACTGATATTCAGAGATTGTAAAGCTTTACTCAATCATCACATTCTCAATAATACAGCTGTACCTAATTTAGTGAAAGAAAACTTTGCTTTGTATTCACTATACTTCATAATTAGCTAACTTATTCTGCCACAATACATGCATACAAACAGCATTTCTCACCTCTTTGTTTGGTGAGTATATACACAAATCCTTTGGGTTTCCATCCCTATAGCAAGCTACATAAAACTAAATACCTGTGAGAAAAGCACAATTCTTTCAAATTAATATCATAACATCTAAATGTTTGTCTTTGTGCCTTATTTATAGTGACACTGAATACAAATCTTACTGGAAATGACCGTCTTTTGAATTGAAACAGCCATTTGGTAGATATGAGTGAAATCCTTGGAATAAATGCTATTTTTTTGTTCTTTATCTTCTCCTGATATTATTTTTGCTTCAGTTTCATTGTTTAACTGTTCATGACCATTCCTTGTGAATTTTTAAATTAATATTGCCAATTACTTCATTTCTTGCAGCTAAAATGGCTCTTTCAAATAACCAACTTGAGTAATTTTGGATAATGTTTGGAAAAACTTTATCTATTAATTCATTTGGGCTGTTGACAATATTTCATAAATCATTTGTAAGTTGAATCTGTCCAGTCATACAATCAACTGGATGGTCTTCAATAATTTGTAAGAGTTTTTCAACAAAATGTTTTACTTCTCCATCATTGGACAGTTGCACTCTCATATTTGCACAAGCAGATCAGATTTTTGAGTACCAGATGGGTGAGTCGACCTTAGACTAAGTCATAATAGAGAAGTGATCAGCTCGTTTGAGGGAATATATAAGACTAAATTTTACACTGTTCTGAGAATTGGTATATTCAGTTAATTTACATTGTGGAAAACAGAAAGAATTAAACTATTGTGGAGGTTTAAGAATCTTCTCCAAGGAAGGGATATTTAGGTAGGAAAACCTTTAGTGGTCAAAGATGGATCATTTCATTCACAGCCACTCAAATTTGAATTTGTAGTGGTGTACACAACAGAGATTTTGGTTGGAAGGCCCCCCATTTGATCAATGGTGCGAATAGTTCAGCCTTGGCAGAGCCACATCTAGTGAGAAAGATGTCTGCTCATTAATGTAGGAAGGATTTTCATAAGTTTCTGTGGGTGATGCTGACAGGCTCATGCAAGTGTTTGACTGTAGCAGGGGCTACTTTCCAGTTTGAGTTGCTTATGGATAAATTTATCACCCAACAAAAAATATTAATAAGCTGAATTTTCCACATTTATATGTGTTCTTAAGAAACCATTCAAACACAAAGTACAGCATTATTTGTCATGCACCATACCACTGGGCCAATGTAATTAATTACTATTATTGTAGTCAGTTGCTCCACAGCTGGATGAAGTTTTTACATTTTATTATAACTTACAATTGGGATAAATAATTTAGTTAGAAGCCAATGCCTGAAATGTTTGAGAATTGTTGCATCTTTATTAATTTGCAATGGTGGTGGCACTAATACTTTTTTTATATACAAGGCCAAATTAGGAATGGGGATACACTGGAACTGAATTGCAGGGAGTGTACTACTGATTTAAGCGAAAAAATAAAATTTCAGTCTGCCTAAAGTATAAAAGTAGAAAGTTCTGATCTTTTTATTGAGTAGTTTGGCGTGATCATATAAGAATAAAAATATAGTTTTGGTGAAAGAAAAGAAAAACACTTTAGAAAGAAAGGAGTGAAAAGAAATAATATTTCTCACATTCATAAAATCCAATAGCTGCAAGAAATGTTTTAACTAAATGAAGTAATAATTCACAGTCATATTTTAATTAAGACGTTATTCCAGAAAAAAAAGGAAGGAAGAAAGAAACAAACAAACAAAATATTTTACACATACAAAAAACTGCAATGTATCAACATGTATCTTATGATATCAGAGGAAGAAAGGAAGATTGGGTTTACCATCCTGTCGACATCAAGGTTATTGGAGATGGAGCAGCACAAGCTCGGATTGTGTCAAGGCTACAGAAGAAAATTGGTTGTGGCCTTTCAAAGGAAGCACCCCAGCACTTGTCTGGAGCAATTCACAGAGATCACGGAAAATCTAAATCTGGATGGACAGACGCGGGTTTGAACCATCGTCCTCCCAAATATGATATCAGAGGAATATCTTAATAAATTGACCTTATCCTGACTTTAGTATCTTTGGCTAGTGATTTATTACATCTCTGTTAGCTTACTGCTTTTGATAACAATGGAAAGAATATCATTAAAAATCTTCATGTAAAGTTGCTACATGTAAATCTTGTTATATGTGATAATTACATTCTGCGGAAACACTGTGTGTATCGAGAGTCATTTAACAGAAAAATATGGGTTTAGGGTCACTTTTACTCACACATTAAGTTTAAAATAGCTGAGTTTCTTAGCATTTTTACATAAAATAACCATCATATTTCTGAAACACATTTTAATGCAGAATTTATGCACTAAGTAAAAATTTATTACTGAAATGCACCATAATATTCTAAAATAATTTTCACTACGTCTACATCCTAAATAGCCTCTGGATCATCTCCACTAGAAGAATTTGATGGTGCTATAATCAGTTTATTTTCCATGATAAATTTCCTTACATGCAAATCCTTTGTAGCTGGAATGTTCTTGAAACTTCATGGCAGATTAAAACTGTGTGCCAGACCGAGACACGAACTCGATACATTTGTCTTTCGCAGCAAGTGCTCTACCACTGAGCTACCCAAACACGACTCGGACCCCATTCTCACAGCTTCACTTCTGCCAGCACCTCGACTCCTACCTTCCAAACTTCACAGAAGCTCTTCTGCAAATCTTGCAGAACTAGCACTCCTGCAAGAAAGGATGCCCGCAAAAGGCGAAGGTCCCGAGTTCGAGTCTCAGCCATGTCTCTGCATATCCTTTCTTCCATAAGTGCTAGTTCTGCTAGGTTCGCAGGAGAGCTTCTGTGAAGTTTGGAAGGTAGGAGACAAGGTACTGGCAGAAGTGAAGCTGTGAGGACAGGGCCTGAGTCCTACTTGGGTGGCTCAGGTGGTAGAGCACTTGACCGCAAAAGGCAATGGTCCCGAGTTCGAGTCTCGGTCCGGCACACAGTTTTAATCTGCCAGAAAGTTTCACATCAGCACACACTCCGCTGCAAAGTGAAAATTTCATTCTGGCATGTTCTTGCTTAGTACTTTATATTCATTTCAAGTGGCTCACTGTTTTGCAAACAAATCTTCAATTGTTAGCTGTGTAAGTTTTCGTTGCCACTCGATTGTACAGCTCTTTGTAACATTTAAGGGACTGTTCAACTTCTCTCTTCACTATAGCACTCCTTACTTTTTCAGGATCACATTCCTCAAAACTTTTCACTGCCGCATCAATCATTCTGAAGGACTCAGCCATTTTCTTCATTGTCAGCTTTCTAACCGGCTGAACTACCTCATCCTCTGTTTCTTATTTATTGCCATTCTCAGGGGAGATTATCAAACCTTTGTTACTCAGATACTCAGAATGGGAATTCAGGAAGTCACACACATTCTCTTCATCAACATCAGTGAATCGAATCTGTTGTGCCATGACTGCAATCTCTCAGCTGCAGCAGTGATGTCAGTGAGCCCCTCATCTTCTAGCACTCGTATGGTATCAGGACACAGTTTCCTCCATACATCATTAACGCATTTTGGAGTGATGTCAGCCCACACATCTCTAATAGCAGCTGTAGCCTCTGAACTTTAACCTACCGCCAGAAAATCATAATGGTAAGCTCGTCACTCAAATCACACTCTTCTATGTGATTGGACAAACTTTTATGCAGATACTATTCCTTAAATGTAGAAATAACTCCCTGGTTCATGGGCTGCAGGACAGATGTAGTGTTTTGTGGTGGAAACAGAACTCGAGTATTTTTATTTGAATCAATACTGGAAAGTTGGTGGTTCAGAACATTATGAAGGAGAATAATTCTGAAACAGATTTTTTTCTTTCTGAGAGAAAGCCTTCAGTTGTCTATTCAGTTCATTAAAAATAGTCACTGAAAATAGTGCCCAATCTTTTTCATTTCATCTCAATGAACTCATAACCTGCTCTTGTCACAATCCTTTAGTGTCCTAGAGTTTTCAGATTACTAGATCATAAGGGGTTTTAATTTGCAATCCCGAGACATTTCCTCTGAAAAGACGGGTGCATTGGTCACTAGCAGCCCGAAATACTGTCGCTGTTTTTTCTTCAATAGGAAGTCAACAGGTGACCAGACATTTGTTTTGAAAACCTGGTTCACAGTGTAGTCTCTTTCTGTCACAATTTATTGAAACATATTCCTCAGCTCCAATTTCATTTGTCGCAGCTGCCTCTCCTGTTATTTTAACATTATGAAAGGTAAAACAATGCTTTAAAGGATCAAACCAACAACCGAGAAAGATGCTGGATCGTCCTCTTCTTTAGTTAAATCTGCATACAAGGTCTTGAAGAGTAGCTCCAAGGAGAGGAATGTGCTGTTGGTTGTGATGGCCTTTCCATTAACGTACCATATTTTCCATTCTTTCCATCACCTCCCAGCAAGATCTGGTCTCTCTAGTCACAGTCATGTTAGCTGAAGACTGAAGAGCTTTTCGAATTGATTCTGCATTGTCACAAATAGTTCTCATAGTGGAACATCACTGCATATCTAGTGATCCAAAACTTCCAACTTTGATTCTACTGAATATGACAACTAAAATCACACATATGCGAAAATGTGTATAACGAATCTGCATATAATGGGGTCAATAATAATAATAATAATAATAATAATAATAATAATAATAATGTGTGTGTAAGGTAGGCAAGCTGCGAGCTAGTCAGTTTATTACAGAACGGTATAACATTCTTAAGTAAAGATAATTAACTATTGTTACAGAACTATGATGGAACTTGCTGCACTTCTTTGGATCTTCTCTATTTCATCTATCACTCCTATGAGGTGAGGGTTCCTGAATGACAAGCAATATTCAATTATCAGTCAAATTATGGTTTTGTACACTACCTTCATAGGTGGATTATGCTTCTTGAGGATTCTTCGACTGAATCTCAGTCTGGCATCTGCCTTTCCTACAGTTAGTTTGAAGTGATCGTTTCACTTGTATTCGCTCTGAACACATACTCCCAGATATGTAAAGGATGTGGCTTCCAGCCACTGTTCAGCAATTACAAAATCACACAATAATAAGTCTTCCAAATTCTCTATATACAACAGTATTATTATTTGCGAACGGTCTCCTGGAGCTTCTGACATTATCCACAATGTCGTTTATGTATATTGTGGATAGTAATAGTCCTATAACACTTCCTTGGGACACACCCAAACTTACTTTTACTTCTAAAGATTTCTCTCCATTAAGAACAACATGCTGTGTTCAACTTGCAAGGAAGTCTTCAATACAGTCACAAAGCTGGTCTGATTTTATATATGCAGGTATTTTGTTTATTAGTTGACAGTGCAGAACTGTATTAAACATCTTCCTGAAGCCAAGGAACATGGCATCAACATGGGTGATAGTTTCTACTGCCTTCTCAGTTTCCAGAGCAAATAGAGCGAGCTGGGTTTCACACGATCGTTGTTTATCGTTTTTCTGTTGAACCTACAGAGGAGAGTTTCAAACTCCAGGAATGTCATAATACACAAGCATAAAACGTTTTCCAAAATTCTACTACAGTTTGAAGTCAGTGTAGAATCAGATAGGTAACCGAACAGGTTCCAGTTGTCTTTTATCTGTTTAGTGCTCTTGGTTGATTTTCTGTCGCTCTTGGTTGATTTTCTATCTCACAGTCAGTTATTTCAATATCTGTCATTTCTGCTACAATTTAACTTAGGAAACTCAGAATGACATTCCTCAGTGAAAGACTGCTGCACATATCCTCACAGGGTGACAGGAGAGTGATGCACATATCCTCACAAGGCGACAGGTGCTAACACGTAATGCACCCAGGAACACTGTCAAACATGATCGTTTTGATGGTCCAGGTATTAAGGTGTGGTGAGGCATAATGTTACATGGGCACACTGACCTCCAAATCTTTGAACACACTACATTCACCGGTCAACATTATGATGACACTGTACTCCTTCCCCACATGCATCTTTTCAGAGGTGTATTTGGCCCTGACTTCATTTTTATGGATGACAATGCATGATCACATTGAACTGTGCAAGCTCTTGGAATGAGAAGATATCTGACAAATGGACTGGCCTGTCTGTTCCACTGACTTAAACCCCAAAAACAAATGGACTGGCCTGTCTGTTCCACTGACTTAAACCCCAACAAGCACATGAGGGGATGCGTTGAGGACATACTGCAGCATATTCACACGCAACAGCTACCATCCAGTAGTTGTCAACTGCACTTGTAGAGTGGTGGAAGGCTCCACTACAAGAATTCCTTACTAACATTGTGGCCGGCAGGGTAGCATGTTACAGAAAATGCATTGCCATTCATGGTGATCACACACCACATTAAGAACCACCTCCTGCATTTTGTAATGTCAAAGGGACCATATTATATCACAATGACCTCAGTGTAGTTATTGTCTTTGAATGAAAGTGTCATTTCTGCTCGTCTCATTGTGCATTCCTTTCGGTTACCTTCTTTACTGTACTGTACTATAGCAGTTCTTTCTTTGTACGGTCCAAGTTTCATCGAACTATGTTTCTTGACAATGATACATCATGCAAAAATTACTTTAGTCCTAAGTTTTGCACACCAGAGCTCCCTCTGCACGTTGCCCGAGGGAGCTGTGACATGCAATTACTGCCTGTCTCTCCCTCCCAACCATCAGTCGGCCTTCCTCCCAACACTCCCTCTTACTGCCTGCCTCTTCTCTTCTCTTGCTCCTCCCCCCCCCCCCCCCCCCCCCCCCACTGTAAACCTCAGAATGAGATGAACTGAGTAATCTTAACCCTCTTTAAAAATAATGGAATGGGGGAAGAACGTTCAATATTGGAACAGAAGTTAATGCGTAAGATAAAAATAAAAATCTACACACATTATTTTGACCTGCTTAACACAAAAATTGTTACATACCTGTGATATATCTAACTCCACAAGTTTTGGTAAGTGCTGTGTTATGTAGCGCAGAGCCACATCTGAGATGTCACATCCCGCCAAGCGGAGCGTACGCAGGCCTTTCAGTCGTGAACGAGACCCTACTAGACCTGGTCGTGAATCTGGTGGTGGGCTCAGCAGTTCTCGCAAGGACGCGTCATTGAGTCCCAAAACAAAGCTGTTGAGAAAGGAATCAGTATTACTGACCACCAGAATTAATACCATCGTGGAAAGTCCTTGGTGGAATACAAATGATGAAACTACTAAAGGTAGCAGCTCACTGCGTAGTTGAGGCACTGAGTTGGCGATAAGCACATAAACAAAACTGAAAATGTTGCTCGGGTTTGAGACGATGTCCTTCTTCAGAGCTAACTACAGAACACAAATGCATCTGCACGACTACATTGTACTGGAACTGCAGCTCGTCTGGGATGATGGTGCTTATTTGGATAGAATGGGCGAGCGGAGGAAGGGGGCGGGGAGAGGCACAGTAGGTTAGAGGGAATGGTGACTGAGAGTTGGGAGGGAGATGTAGCAACCACGCACGCTAGGAACGTGGCAGCAGTGAGCTCACTTTGGTGCAAGGATGAGGAGCTGCACGTTGCCAGAGGGAGCTATCCCATACACTTACTGCCTGTCTCTCCCTCCCAGCCATCAGCCGCCCTTCCTTCCAACCCTCTCTCTTACTCCCTAACTCTTTCCTTGCCGCACCCACTCCACCCAACGCAAGCATATCACATATACTGGCAGATAAGACGATAGCGGAAGCATAAAAAAGGCATCCAAAATCGTGGTCGTCTTACATGACGGATATAAATCATAGAGTCAAATTTATATACATTTAAAACCATTATAAAATCAAATAAATCACTCACCAGTGCAATTAAAATTCTGCAAAAATCCTCACAATCATCATCTCAGGAAAGCAGTTCCTCAAGTACATCCTCACTTTCGTTGTTGAGAAGTTCATCGTATGGGTCCCATTCTGCACCTTGTGACTCGATTTCCATTTCATCATCAGTATCCTAATAAATTGTCCTCTATGCCAGCCACAGCACTGGAAATCCCACACTTCTTGAAGGACTTGATCACAGTTTCCAGTTCCACTTTTGATCTGATCACAAAATTACACAAAACATCAAGTGATGCAGCCCGCATAGCTCCACCTTTCGTATAAGACTTTTCACCATTCATGATTCAGTTATTCCATTGTTCACACATGTCGTCTTTGAATGGTTTATTCAGAAGAGAGGTGTCTAAATGTCGTAGCATCAAAGTCAAACCATCCAGTGTAACAGCAATCTTAGTATTGCTTCATGCTATGCAATTTTGGTATTCTCCATTATGTGACCACAAAACATATCCCACACCAACAAACTTGGTTGATTTCGTAGAGCACATGGTCACCTCTGCCACACATTTTCCATCTACAATTTTACACCATTCTTGTTCACCCATCCCTTTTTATGAAAATGTATAAAATACCTGGCAAAAATTTTATTTTAGGAATGGTTTTCTGCTTGGAAATGACCATATGTTTTAACTTTGTTCCATCTGCCACAAATATTAATACTACTGTAAACTTGGTCTTTTGATTACCTGTACTTATGATTTGAACAATTTTTACACTTTTTGTTTCCACAGTTTTAGGGTTCATCATATCGACGTTCATCAGTATTTCTTCCATACTTGCAATATGAAGAGTGGAAACTTGTATTTTTGCCTCACATGAACAACAAACTAACGAAAACTCATAACTTTTTAATGTAAAGATCTTTTGGTAACTTCTGCAAATTTTTTGTTTTCTGCCATATTCCACGTTTTTTCTGTTCATAAAACGATTGCACCAACCTACTGTTGCTTCAAATTCTTTCCCTGGATTGGCTCATGCCCACTTCATTGTATAAGCCCTAATCATATTTATTGTGACAATGCAACAGTTCTGCCTCTGTTCTTGTACCCATTCTGCAATACTATTTTCTGCATCTGGCAAACAAACTGTTCCCCTCCTAAGAGAACACTTTCCCTTTGGCATTTTTTAATAGCATCTTCATTCTTTCGTCAATCTCTTACCATCTTTTGTGTTATATCGAAAGCCCCTACAGCAGCACAGTTGTTTGATTCTTTAGTCTGATTTATGACCTTTGAGTCTTGCTTCATATTTCCTTCTTTTTGTTGGTTTCAGCATTGTGCACACACACTTCACAAATTTTACGCCAATTACACTTACCGTTTGAACACACAACACACCTTACACCAAAATTTGTTAGCTGTACATATGAGTTCATTATTCAACATGTTCTTCTAAAAGGAAAACCATAACAATGCTGAAGGAGGCTTTTGCTTTATGATATTTGCAACTGCACCAGTTGTTCAGTAGTACACAGCAGATATGTGTGCTAAACTGAATAGACAATATGATGCTTTCATAAATACTCAAGGTATATCCAGATGATCACTGTTCTGAACTAAATTTACAAGCCGTCGATAGTTTGGAAATCATCTTATAGGACAGGCATACTGTAAAACTACATATCTTTGATGAAAATTTATACTTTGTCTTATCTGTAGGTTTTCTTAACTGCCGAAATATACAGTACCCCCCCAGCCTAGCCTAGCTGCAGTGCTGGTACAATGTAGCCATGTAGGCATATGAGTGTATATGTATATTCCGTTAGCACTGAAAGAAAATTTGCCCAAAAGCTTAGCAATGTATTGTGTTTGCTTATGCATTTTTTGACCATTTAACACCCCTTCCACAGAGTGAGGTGTTGCTTTACTACTTCAACTATTTATCTTCCATCATTTTCAGGGCATAGTCAGGTAAACTGAAGCAATAGTGATGAGTAGAAAAAGAAATTCCAAAGATCTGTATGCAAACAGTACTTTTATTACAAAAACAGTTATTTATATTCTTGCCAACTTGCCAGCAATGTGTTCTATTACTCAGTTTTTTAATATTGTGTGTGTGTGTGTGTGTGTGTGTGTGTGAGAGAGAGAGAGAGAGAGAGAGAGAGAGAGAGAGAGAGAGCGCCAAGTACTGCATAGCTGGTAATAAAATACATATTAACAATAACAATATTTTTCTTTTAGCAGAAAATTGTATATGAATTTATAGGACTGAAAAAATAAATAAGTTACTTTATTTTATTTATTTTTTATTTTATGGCGTTCATTGGGTGATTCATCAGTTATACAGAGGTTTATACAAGTTGTTGTTATTCAATAATATTTCTTCTTCATTCTTTCAGATATATTATTTCTTTCTTCATCTGAGATCACTCTTCCTGTAGCCCTTTAATTGATCTTCATTTGTAGTTGGTTCGGGTGTCTTGCAGTATTCTGGTTTTTTTTGTTTTTTGTCTTCTACTGTAATTTCGAGTTCTCGTATGTCTTCGTTAATTTCTGTGATCTGTTTAATGTTGCCCTTACTATTTACAATTTTTCTATCATTCCCTTATTAATTCTGTTTTCTGGTGTTCTCATTAGATGTCCAAAGAATGAGATATTTTTCTTCCTGATAGTGCTCATTATTGGTTCTATTTTCTTGTACACAGTTTCATTTGAAGCTATTCTCCACTTCCCATTTACTTGACACTGTTTATTTATGCATGTCCTAATTATTCATCTTTCTATCATCAATATTTTATAAATTTCTGTTGTATTAGTTGTTCTGAAGGTTGTTTCAGTTGCGTAACTTACTTTATTATCGTCCAGGAAACATTTTTTTCAGTTAATGAGTATTAGACCTTCTACATCTACAACAGACAAGAGTGTATGGAGAGAAGTATGGGTAAGCACTTGGCTTTTATTAATTTTGAGAAGGCTTACAATATCACATCCTTCAAAATGCTATGCAAATAAGACATGTCAGGGCAGTCTACAACATGTTTGTAGCAGCCAAATGCTAACTGAAATGGGAATAAATATTCTGAGACTTTCCCAAGTATTCTTCTCCTTTTCCAGCATTACAGCCCATGATGGTCCTGGGGTGTTGTCAACCACCTGTCTCCTTCAATCATCTCTTGACTTTGTCAGCCCTCTCCAGTTCCATACACCTTACTTTCTCAGATATCTGTGTCTACAATATCAGTCATTGAAATTTCGGTCTCGCCAATGAGTGGCTTCCCTCTGGCTTTGCAGTTAGCACCTTCTTTGGCACTCGTCGTCCTTCCATCCTCTGCATATGTTCTAACCACTGTATTCTTCATGCCTTTACATCTACAGTGACTGGTGGATTTTTTTTATAGAGTTCATACAATTCTGCAATGGTCCTAATTCTCCAGGCACCATTGCCCCATATATCTTGTACAGTACTTTGCGTTCCCATGCATCCGAGGCGTATTTGACCTGTTGTGCTATTGTCCACATTTTGGACCCGTACCTAGCAACTGGTTTTATAATTGTTTTGTAAACTGTCATCTTCAGCTGTCTTGAAATGTTGGAGGATCACAATGAGTTAGGAAGCTGTAATAGCACGTGTTATCTGCAGGTATTCTTGTCTTTATCTCTGTTGGTGCCATATTATCTTCTGTAACCATTCCTCCCTAATACTTAAACTGGTTTACTATTTCAAACCCTTCAAATTGCTCAACACCTCTCCACCTTGTTTACTTTCTGGTGTTCTTCATATATTTTGTTTTTTCCTTACTTAAGAACAAGTGAAGTGCGACCACTTCACATTCCAAACCTGCATAGTTTTCCAGCAAATATTCCTTAGTTATCCCAAGCATGGCTATGTCTTCTGCAAATGCCATATTCTGAGCCTGTTGAAAATCGTGTAATCTGTTCTGATTGGCAGTTTTTGCACGACAGCCTCCAGACCTAAGTTAAATAATGTCAGTCTTTGAAAGATTGGAAAATTATTGAAATATTTGTCCTTAGTTCTTGCTTTGCAGCTGGTGTTACTTCAAGTCATTTTTACGGGTCTTATTAGCTTTGGTGGTATCCCCAGCTTCCATAACACCTTGAGAAGACAATTTCTGTTGATACTGTCATAAGCTGCTTTAAAATACACACACAGTTGGTGCACAATTATATTGTACACATGACATTTTTTTCATTATTAATCCAAGGGCGAATACCTGATCTGTTGCTGCCCGTTTCTTCCTGTAACCACACTGGTACTCCTCAATTGTGGCTTCAACATGTGGTCATAATTTCTTGTGCCATATCCTAGCCAATACTCTGTAGGCAGCATTCACCAGTACTATTCCTCTATGATTATTGTGATTTGTTCTATAGCCCTTTTTATGTATTGCTATAATGATGGTTGTCTTCTGGGTTGTTGATTTTTCATTCTCTTATACTACTTCTGCACCATCATACTTGAACATTTAACTTTGTATCTTATCTTCTCCCACAGCTCAATAGTTCTTCATCTCCTTAACAGCTACAATCACTTCTTACAACACTGGTTCCTCTTCTTCACCACTAGCTACCAGCTTGCTCCACCAGTTCCTCTTCTTCAAAATCCTGGATTTCCCCAGATTTCAACAGTTCTTTAAAATATTCTTCCCATCTTTCTATGATTTTGGTTTCATAGCCAAACAACTTTATCCCTGCATATCGTTGTCTGTGGCTGCCATCCTTGTTTTGTCTCATTTATTCCCCTGAACATTCTTGTATTATCATTTTTACTCCCACATTCCCCAATGTCCTACAATCTATTTTTTTCAAATTTTCTTTTTTCCCTTCTGAAAATAACTGTTGCTTTCTCTCTCATCTGTCCATAATTTTGTCTGGTGGCAAGCACGTGTTGTTGGAGCATCTTTTTCCCTGTGTTTTTCCACTCCTCAATAGTGTTCTTACAATTATCACTGGACCACTCACTTCACCTCACTGTTTTCCAATTCCAGCTTGACTTCCACCATCTACTGAATTGTTCTTTCTATTAGCTGACACTCCTCCTCAGCACTAGCTTACTCCTTAATTACAATTGCTCTCATGACTTCATCCATTGAATTCTGCTCTTTTGAATTCTGCTCTTTCCTTCTCATTGGTAATGACAAATATTCTGAGACTTTCTTATACATTAAATAATTAAAAAGGGGTTGTTGTCCCCCTATGCTGCTTATCATGTTTATGTAGTCTGAAAAGTTTCAGACCTCAACATGATGATAGCAGTACTTGTCAAAAAAAGTTCGGGAATTTGTTTGCACATGTATAGTAAGGCGCTCACCAAAATTTCAGCCTTTTTGGTCATGCAGTTGTTGTTTGATAGTTGTTTCAGTGAGTTGATGCAAGTGCTTTTGTGAAAATGGAAAAAATGAGTATCAAGCAGTCATCACATATGTATTTTGCAAAGGCAGTACACCTACGCACATTAAACACAAGTTGTACACTGTGTACAGGGACTCTGCACCATCATTTACCACAATGAAATTCAGGGCAGCTGAGTTTAATCGTGGCTGTGCCAGCTTGGGTGATAATGAACATTCAGGACAGCCAAAAACTGCAATAATTGACAACAATATTGCTCGAGATCACCAAATGGTGTTACAGAACCATCGAATTAAGGTGAGAGAGATAGCAGTGGCTATGAGCATATCTAAAGAATGTGTTTGTCACATATTGATTCAAAGCTGGCCGTGTATTAGATGCTACGATTGCTTACTCTGTGCCGTCTCACACCTCAGTGGTTTCCACTGCGAAAATCGAAGAATTGCAGTTTCAACTGGTTGGGCGCCCTCCTTACTCACCACATCTACCCCAAAGTGATGTTTTTTTGTTCCCTCAGCTAAAACTTGAGCTTGGATGACAGAAATGTTCATCGAATGAAGAGACCATCACCTTTGTAAAAAACTATTTTGCAAAGAAAGACAGTAACTATTATCTGGACAGGTTAAAAAGATGGAGGCATCACTGGGAGAGATGTATAGGCTTATGGGGAGATTATGCTGAAAAATAAAAATAAATTAGAAGAAAAAATAAATTATTTCTTTGTTCTGTTTGAAATGTTACTACTCTAGTGTATTAAGAAAGTGAATGAGAATAGATGGGAGGAAGGCTTACCAATTCAGATTACTGCTTGCTGGTGATTAATTGATGATAGCAAATGATAATGAAGATATTTCATTCATGCTATAAAAGTTAAAGATGATGTTCAAGCAAGGAGACTAAGATCAATATGCACAACCTGAGTATGTTGCAGTAGGAGAGCAAATCAGCAGATTTTGACATAAGCAATTAGACACAATGAATAATACCAGTGTCTCTAGTCTGACAACAGATGGGAAATGTGAAGACATTTGCGTAAGAGAGTTGCCTTGGCTTAGGGATCAACAAGAAATCTCAACTCTTTGTTATCATCATCTAAGATGGAATTGGGTCATGTGTAACGTGAAGCTAATATCTCATGGCTGCAGTGTATGAAAAACATTGACAAAACATCATTGGATTCTCTGGTCACCAATGTTGACAAAACCAGGAGTCACCAACTTTTTTGGTATGGCAATGTTAGGAAAATGAATGACAAAAAAAAAAAAAACCCAAGAAGATTTTAAAGTATAGTCCAGAAAGAAGCAGATCAATAGCAGGTTAAAAGGGGGGCTTGCAGGAAGGGGACAGCAAAAACAGACAGAGTAGTGTTCAACATGCGAGGAACAGAATAATTTGTAAGCTCCCCATCTGAGGGAAGGGGCAAGAGGAGAGAAACAATGGTCTCTCCAAACCAACTCACACATCAATGCACTTTTCTTTAGTTTCCTTAATCCTGCGACGCATAGTGTCCACTACAGAGGACAGCTATGGTCGCTTCTTTGGCATTTTCAATCAGTCCTGAGGCTGCAAATGGACACAGTTCACTGCAGTGGGCACTCCCTACTGGTGTTGTGTCCTGCATGCATTTGCAGCCTCATGACTCACTGAAAATGCCAGAAAACTGACCATTATAAGTTGTCCACTGCAGTGAAATTCATGCACCACAGGGTTAAGTTTTCAAGAATATTGTGAATCAAAACAAGGAAAGTGCCTTTGGCATGAACAGAACGAAACGTGGTAGCAAAATATACAAGCAGAGGTGATGGTACAATGATAAGATGAAGTAATGGTTCAAGGATAATATGCTTTATGAAAGACTGGTCACTCCCCACTCTAAATGCTATTAGAACTTTACTTTAACATGCAGTTAACTAACTGCTGAATGTAATCAAGAACACATGAAAGAAAATGAAAAGAAATGAACTGTAACAGCAAAAGGTGGCAGAGAAAATGTTCAGTATAAAATCTGCCTAATCAATAGTGATCAGTTTAAAAAGTAACATCATGATGTGTTTCATGGTTTAGGCCTGCAATCCTGTTCTAGCCCACCAGTTTATTTCTTCCTCAGTTTTCTCAAACACATTTTACCTATCAGTCAGTGTTAAATTGCTTGCTCCTTCAAATGATATGGTTAGACACTTTGGTCTGTATTTTTTTTTTTTTTTTTTTTTTTTTTTTTCTGGTGCTGAGAAGATCTTCATCTCTCTTTCTGAGGTCTATATTGTGGATGTGAACCAGCCTACTATGATGTCTTGATTCTTCGCAGAAATTTCAATACTCTGGCTTTAATTCAGTTTCAGTTATTAGCCTTCATGATCCATACATCTGCTGGTGAACACCTACCTTTCTGTGATGAAATTTTGAATTGGCCTGTGCAGAAGATAGCCAAGACAACGAGTGACACTAATTACTGATGTAGAACAATACATTAGTACTGTGAAATGTAGAACTGTACATGTCATATTGTATGCAATCAAGGTAATGTTAATTTGATTAAAAAGGAGTGTGCAATTTCAGTGTCTTTCACATGTATTTTCTTTAAAAAGATATCCTTTTCCAGCTTTTAACGATTAATTGCATTACCAAAATATAACATTAGAAATTCAGTTTCTTGTCTGACAATCACATTTGAATCATATAAAAAAGCAATGCCAATAAAGATACCCATATAAAGTTAATATACAACTTAAACCGTTTTTATCAATTTCCCGCAAATGAGTGTGGGTTGACTTAAACCCCTTTAAAATTAGCAGTTCAATTACACTGATGTCCAAAATTAAAGCAACAACCGGAAATTTTGCAAGGTTGTGTTTTTTTCCCACAAAACATTATAAACATACAATAGTAAAGTGGAAACAACGTAAAGAATACAGAACATCATCAATTGCAACATGTATAATGATAGACAAAAATATTCTTAGTTTTTTTCCAACTTAACGGATTTGAACACTATTCCAACAACTGTTTAATGCGCTCATTATGGAGTGTGACCACCTCTGGCACCAATACAGGCCTGACAATGATGGGACATGCTGTGAATGATGTCATCAATCTCAGGTTGAAGCAATAATTACCATTCTTCCTACAGAGCTGCTCACAAGTCTTGGAGAATGGTCGGTGGATGCTGATGTGATGCAAGCTGTCTTCCTAGTGCATCCCTGACATGCGACCAGACCACACCATGTGTGCAATATCTTCTGTTTCCAAAAAAACATCAACCACACATGATCTATTAGGCTGAGCAATATCATCCATCAATACGAAGTCCAGGCCCACAGCATCTTGCAACAACCGCGCATGAGAAGATCTCCACATGGTACCTGACAGCAGTTAAATCTTGATTCACAAGTGCAATTTCATGAAGAGTGTTCGAGTGGTCAACATAATCCCTATCCACAGCACTAGGGATCCTCCTCAATATCGGTCTCTTTCCACAATGTTTGGGTCCCGAAATCATGTTCCACGTGGCCTCCAGATGTGAATCTGTTGAGAATAACTCTCCAGACCAAATCGGTACTCATTTGTGAAAAAACATTGGTCCACCATTCGACCTTCCAGGTGGCATATTGACGGCTCCACACTAAACATTCCCTTCTGTGACGACATGCAAGAGGTAAAGATACAGCAGCTCTCCAACAATTCTGTTTGCCTTGCTACAAAACGTCCAGGGAATGCTGCAAGGTCAGATGCCAGTTGCATTGCAGTACTAAGGTGGCACTGTCACGCCCTTACAACCAAATAACGGTTCACTCTTTCTGATGTCACACGTGGTCAGCCCTGCCCTGGTCTCCTGGATACAGTTTCAGTCTCTATAAACTGTCACCTCATCCACATCAGTTTGCTACTGTCCTGCTTCCATTCTTCTTCACCACAGAGTCTGGTAGGCGTCTTCCATGTGCCATACTGCACTGTCTGTGACAGTTTACACAGCGATTGTGGATATGGGACTACCGTATTTACTCGAATCTAAGCCGCACCTGAAAAATGAGACTTGAAATCAAGGAAAAAAATTTTTCCCGAATCTAAGCCGCACCTGAAATTTGAGACTCGAAATTCAAGGTGAAAGAAAAGTTTTAGGCTGCATCACCAAATCGAAACAAAGTTGGTCCATTGTAACATGAGACACAATTTAGGTCGAATGAATGCGAAACAGCTACAGTAGTTTGGTTCGAGTCGTAAGCTTAGCAGTTAAGCTTTACCAGGTAGCCATTGCTATGCGTCAGGCGCTCCGTCCGTATTTATACGGGTACCCTTCCTTTTTCACGTGCTTTGTGTGGTTTGAATTGATTGCTTATTTTTCTTTGATCTGCTAAGTGCCGTTCTCTTTGTTATAGATGTTTACGTCACTCTAAGCTGAAAATGCATTACTGTGCTGTGTCATGCATTGTTTGTCGCATTCTGATAATGAGTGTTTACAATCTGTCGCCGCTCGCGGCATGACTTGTTTTGTGCGCGCTACCGCAGCTAACAATAAGAAAAAAGAGAGGAATTGTCTCATTAGCAAAACAATGGCAAGAGACTGCTATTTGTTGTTACTTACACTGCTGATTTCTTTGATAATGATCAACAAGAACCAAATAATAGACTGTGTATGGTAGAAGATGTTCTGAACAAGAGTTTAGCGAAAAATTTTCTCCGTTTGAAAATCTTTGCGGATGCCTCTTTAGTACATTACATTCTGCACAGATATTAGAGTCATCTTAGATTTAAAAATCTAGTCAATTGCCGTGCTTCATTTCTGACTGTATCACTATTACGCATAAGAATAATATGAATATAAACATGACATGATATGTATATTCTTCCGTGTTTACTGTTGTCTCACTCTAGTTTTGTAGTTTATTAGGCAGACAGGATTTAAATGAGATAGCAGCAAACACAAAAGAATACATGGCAAAATGTTTATATTCATATTATTCTTATGATGAAAAGAATACTGCATGTGATAACAATTCATAAAAAGTTCCTATTAGCAACCATCTCTTCTCACAGGTAGGGAAAAATTCAGAACGTAGAGTTGGCCATATTGACAAACATCCCAAACAGCCTTGCCAGTTGGATTTTCATAGTACATTGAAATGATGCTACATTCAAAGATGAACAATACGGAATTTGTATTTACTTCATTGGATAATGTACAAAAATGCAGTGGTCGAAACTTGGGGCGGAGAAACAAGCTCGTCTTCCACCTTTTTTTTTTTTTTTTTTTTTTTTTTTAACTGACGCAGAGGTTTTGGCGCCAGTATTTATCTTTGTGCCTGCAAAGCATGCCTGTGTAGCGCTACATATATTCGACGGCAGAAGTTAGTTTTGGCGGCACCTACCAACATTTTTTTTTCAGAACTTCCGCTTACTTTGCACTCAATTCTAAGCCACAGGCGGTTTTTTGGATTACAAAAACCGGAAGAAAAGTGCGGCTTAGATTCGAGTAAATATGGTACCTTGGAAACAGTACCCCACTTGAAAAGTACCTTAACGTCATTGCTGGCATGTTTGTCCGTTGATCGGAATGCAATCTTCCCTGCAGAACACGATGGTAATAAAATCTGTTGACAGTTTGTATGATTTTACTGTGAATCAATCACAGGATGAGGAAATAGCAGCTTGTTGCTTTAATTTCGGCCAGCAGTATATTTTATAGAACAGCCTACAATTTGATGAGAAATTGTGTTGAGACTGACCTGAGATCAAGCACAGAGAGGGGAGGACAAGTGCACGAGCGGAGAGCCGAGGCACCGGCCCAGGAACACCCTTGCAGTGACAGTTCTCGTAGCTGCGGGAGCCTCGCGATGAGCCACGCAAGATGCCGTTTTGCTGGTGGCGGTGTGGTCCAGTCGAGGTGCAATGCCTCAGGTTGCCGGCGTACGATTCCCGCCAGAAGTACACCTGAGAGATGCCGCCTCGATAAGTCGGTACGCCTCCACAGCAGAGGGTCGATGGATGCTCTGGACCACGCTCGACATACCGAGGCACACCGACCGAGATCCTCCACAGACAGAAACCTTAAATACAGAGAAAAATCTATAGTGTGTCATCAAAATGACTGCTACTTAAGAAATGTTATCTTTTTAACATTATTGAAAGAAAACTGCATTACAAAATCTGTTTCAATAAAAATGAAAGATGTTTTGTGTTCCTTTCTCTCTCTTAATCATTGTTGGTCTTTGTAATGTGGTAATCCCATCCTTTGCTTTAAATGTTCAGAAATGTAAAACTGTGCACTTCACAAACATAAAAATATATACTGCTAGGAAAAAATGCACCACCCCCCACAGATGTGTTCAGTGGCGCCAGATTATAATATGTGGATATCAAGTGGTTATAGTGTTAAATCATTCACATCTCACAGTCATTTGCAATCGTGGTGAGAAGTTGCAGCATTAGAAAATTGCAGCGAAATGCAGGAAGATCTGCAGCGGATAGGCTCTTGGTGCGGGGAGTGACAACTGACCCTTAACATAGACAAATGTAATGTATTGCGAATACATAGAAAGAAGGATCCTTTATTGTATGATTATATGATAGCGGAACAAACACTGGTAGCAGTTACTTCTGTAAAATATTTGGGAGTATGCGTACGGAACGATTTGAAGTGGAATGATCATATAAAATTAATTGTTGGTAAGGCGGGTGCCAGATTCAGATTCATTGGGAGACTCCTTAGAAAATGTAGTCCATCAACAAAGGAGGTGGCTTACAAAACGCTCGTTCGACCTATACTTGAGTATTGCTCATCAGTGTGGGATCCGTACCAGGTCGGGTTGACAGAGGAGATAGAGAAGATCCAAAGAAGAGCGGTGCGTTTCGTCACAGAGTTATTTGGTAAGTGTGATAGCGTTACGGAGATGTTTAGCAAACTCAAGTGGCAGACTCTGCAAGAGAGGTGCTCTGCATTGCGGTGTAGCTTGCTGTCCAGGTTTCGAGAGGGTGCGTTTCTGGATGAGGTATCGAATATATTGCTTCCCCCTACTTATACCTCCCGAGGAGATCACAAATATAAAATTAGAGAGATTCGAGCACGCACGGAGGCTTTCCAGCAGTCGTTCTTCCCGCGAACCATACGCGACTGGAACAGGAAAGGGAGGTAAGGGCAGTGGCACGTAAAGTGCCCTCCGCCACACACCATTGGGTGGCTTGCAGAGTATAAATGTAGATGTAGATGTAGACATGGTGCTGGAGGCTTGCCAGTGCACTCTCTTGTTTTGACCCTGCAGGCAGTAATTTTGCTAAGTTTTGAGGTGAACAGTGTTTGCAACATTCATTCTAGTGTACAACCATGCCTCACAAATGAGTATATACTCTTATTGAACATCTTCAGCCATCTGAACGGAGTTGCATTGTGGGCTCATGGGAAGCTGGATGGACAACGGCAGATTGCTGCACATGCTTGGCATTTGGTATCGGTGGTGTGTTGCTGTTTTCGGCAGTAGTCTGTGGCACATTCCCACAACTATGGACCAGTTTCTGGATATCTACACAATAACAGATGCATATCAAGATCAATACATTGCGTGCGCAGCAATGGCTAAATGAACATTATCCAGGGAAGAGATCCGAGCATATATTGCACTTTACGTGTCATCAAGGATCACTGGGAATCATCTGCTTGCACAGCACAAAGATCACGTGAGCCTCTGGCCAGGCTACCACTTACACCAAGACAACACGAAGCACGGCTACTCCAGTGCCATGAAAGATTTGACTGGAGACTGGAAAGGCATTCTGTTGCCTTCAGTGATGAGAGCAAGTTCTGTCTGTATGTGAGTAACAAACATACACTCCAGTGGTGCAGACCTGGTGAGCTGCTTATTCCAGAGTGCATCTGCTCACGACACACAGGTCTCACCACAGACTTCATCGAGTGGGGACTATCAGTTACAACTTGCTGTCACATTTGGTGTTTCTGTAGGATAAAGCAATCAGTGCCCACTACATTGCACATGTTTATTCACATGCTACTGTCCTTTCTTCAACAGGGAGATGATGTGCTTTTTCAGCAGGACAATACACGCCCACATACATCTGTGTCACAACGTACTCTTCATGGTGTACAACAACTGCCAAGGCCAGCAAGATCACCATATCTCTCACTAAATAAACAAGTGATGGACATGGTGAAGTGGGAACTTACTCATTCTCCAAAGCCTGCAAAAACCATTGCCGAACTCCAACAAAAGGTGCAAAATGCCTGGGACAATCTGTTGGTGCCTCTATGATTATTTACATGCGAGAACACACGGCTGCGTCGCCACCAGAGAGGGGTTACACTGTGTACTGATACAAATGTTTGAGCACCCTTTACTGTGAAATGCGCATTTCATTTGATCTGGATTTGTTATCATACACTCCTACAATGATGAACTGCCAGTCACATCACTTGTTAATAAAATGACCTTGTCCTTGGGGATTTTGCATTTTTATTTTCCGGCTGTGTAGTATCCTATGACAACAACATCAATGAGCTGCCACTAAAATCAATCAGCTCATAAAAAGACCTGAATGTTGACAGTTAGTGGAAATATGACACGGAATGATCATGTAGGTTCAACTGTATGTAGACTACCTTTGTTGGTAGGATACTGTGAAAATAAGATTAGTCTACAGAAGAGATTGCTTGCAGAACACTCATGGACCCCATCCTAGGATATTGTTCAAATGTGTCTGTGTATGTGTGGATGGATATGTGTGTGTGTGCGAGTGTATACCTGTCCTTTTTTCCCCCTAAGGTAAGTCTTTCCGCTCCCGGGATTGGAATGACTCCTTACCCTCTCCCTTAAAACCCATATCCTTTTGTCTTTCCTTCTCCTTCCCTCTTTCCTGACGAGGCAACCATTGGTTGCGAAAGCTAGAATTTTGTGTGTATGTTTGTGTTTGTTTGTGTGTCTATCGACCTGCTAGCGCTTTTGTTTGGTAAGTTTCATCATCTTTCTTTTTAGATATATTTTTCCCACGTGGAATGTTTCCCTCTATTTTTATATATATATATATATATATATATATATATATATATATATATATATATATATATATATATATATATATAGTTTGTTCACAAAGAGAGGAATGAGAGCTCCCTGTTTCGGATCGGCAAAAGTCAGTCAACTTCAGCCTGCACATATGTTACAGAAATGACATAAGCCTGCACTGGCGGATGCTTGAAGACAGATGTCAGTTATTCCACGAAGGCCTTCTTACAAAGCTTCCAGAAACAGAATTACGTGAGGAATCGAGAAATATATATATACATATAGTTTGTTCACAAAGAGAAGAATGAGAGCTCCCTCTTTCGGATCGGCAAAAGTCTGTCAACTTCAGCCTGCACATGTTTTCATGTTTTGTGTCCAGCACAGCCAACCTCAATGGTTTACTCCAAAACCTTCTATATGTAGCCAATACAAGGTGACTGTCGTACAGTGTTGCGCTGTGATACAAATCAGTATACTTCTTGATGAGCTGATGAGAAGAACAGTGATGTGCCCAGGAGCCCTGTGAGAAAACTCAGAATTTTTGCAAAGATAATCTCGGTCCAACAATGATTGTAAACTGCCTTCCCCTTTGCCTGAATTACTTTGAAATTGTCATTTTGTTTGTGTTTATTTATTGTAGAAGCTCCTGGTACTATTTCCCTTACAAAGAGAGGTCCCCAGAGTGGCGGCAACTTTTTGAAACCGCACATGTGGCAGAGTTAATTACGGTTCCAGGTATTATATTACACCTTCAAATCATTTACCTTTTGTGGGCCTCTGTTTCTGAGTAATCAACAACAATGAATTTTCTGTTATTCACTTAATGACTGAAGCTGCAATAACATTGATTTCTGAACCCCCTCTCTAGCTTAGAGTTTGTTAGTTGGCTGGTATGCTCAAGGTAATGGAACTAATCCTGAGCCACATGTGAACTTTTTTTTACATCTTCATAGAAATTACTTATTATTTTTATTCAATTAATTGTGGCTGCACTGTGAATATGATTCTCCCAAATCTTCCTCCAAAGGCAGTACTGTGATGGATAATACTCCAAATGTAACAGACAAGTGGACAGACACAGTATGATACCTAAGTGAGGAAGTTGTAATTACTGTAAAAGAGGTGTCTTGCCTGCAATTAGAACATGAGGAGGCAGGCTCTATTTTCTTTAATTCAAGAACACAGACCTGTTAAAAAGTCATGTAGTCAACCGAAATGTCTGAAGATATAGGCCACGAGGTTGTCTACTTGCTGTCATATAGCTGTGATGGAAGTACAGTACAGTTGGCACAGTCAAAAGTGAAAAAGTTGTTTAGGGCGTACAACATTTCATGGGAAATGCCCAATGACAACAATACCCTTAAGACTGCCAGTGGATCCCTTACGTGAGTAATTGCTGACAACTGGGAAGGGTACTGCAGATAGATCCACCAAGAGGAAGAAGACTACTGGATGTGTGATGGATTCGTTGAACTCCCCAAGAGACAAAATCATTACTGATACTGCACAATCAATAAGATAGCAGCGACAATGATAATGCATTATGCAGAAATGAGGAATACAATGAGACTGATTCTAGGTGACTAATGTGTGCTTACAACTAATTGTTACATATGTTAATAAATGATCAAAATTTTAATAATTCTTTGTATTGCCGCAGTGTAAGTTTTACTATTTGTTCTTTTGAATTTTGAACTGTCGATGAGAACTGATATGGAATTAGTAGCAACAAGCACCAACATTCAACAGGAAAATATCAATTTCGATTCCTCGAAGCCTCTAAACTCTTTTTATACCCCTGTCTCAGTTTTTACTTACATAGACACACAATACATAGCAGTGGCCAGAAGATGGTACTATCAATGCTGCTTGGAGCATAAACTGATGTGTCAGTCCAAATGTAGTGCCAGCACTGTCTAAAGTAAGCATGGCTAGTTCCCCCCACACTGTCCCTCACCCCTCTGCAGCCGAAATGCCAGCAGGCGGTGAGCAGAGCTCGCTTCCTCTGCTCCCCGCACACTGGTCAGAACTCGTTCATCTCCTTGTGAACAGATTATACCACAGCCACCTGGATAATTCTCCAGTAGGGACTGCAAGATATAATCAGACATTTCAGTGCACTGCATTTAATAAGTGAAACAGGTACAAAAACTCTAATATGTTGTACAATGGAAAGTAACCCATCACGCACTCTACAGTGGTTTACAGTGTAGGGATGTGGATGAAATGCAGCAATTATCTCTTTTACATCATCTGCTATGACAAGTTTACTTTCATAGTGTGAATGCAAATACTTGGTGCTAAAAATACTGAGCTGTGGGAGTCAGCTGAGAGCTCATGAATGCGGTTTTGGGGTCTCGTGGACTCAAAAAAATTGTTCAAATGGCTCTGAGCACTATGGGACTTAACATCTATGGTCATCAGTCCCCTAGAACTTAGAACTACTTAAACCTAACTAACCTAAGGACATCACACAACACCCAGTCATCATGAGGCAGAGAAAATCCCTGACCCCGCCGGGAATCAAACCCGGGAACCCGGGCGCGGGAAGCGAGACCGCTACCGCACGACCACGAGCTGCGGACTCTCGTGTGGACTCACATCACTGCTGTTGTCAGATTGAAAGGAAGTGTCACAAACTACTAGAACATGTTGTTCATGAAGCTATTACTAAACTGCACACCACACTGCACCTACCATAGTTCTACTGCCTTAACCTTTACACTGGGAACTGGGAAGTTTCTGAAAGTTATGAGAGAGCTACTGGCAGATTTAAACAGTGAGTTTGGACCACATAGAACTTTAAAAAAATCTCTTTATTTCAGTGCAGCAAGCCATTTTAATATTTTCAGGTAGTATCAAGGATAAGATAACATGCTTCACAGCGTTCCACTGCCAATTTCTCTGTCTTGATCTATCTACTGACCCCCGATGCTGACTTCATTTTATTTTCTGCAAGCTGTTATTCACTTTTGCAAATGAAGTAGCTGCTAGTTGCTAAAGTTCATATGTTTTAGTAATTTTCAGGAAACACAATGCTGTTTCATATCTCATAAATTGTTAATTGTTATATCAGATTTGTGCTTGTGTGAAAGTTTGTATGTTTTCTACTTCAGAAGAAGGCTTTTTGACCAAAAGTTAAAATGTATAGCATTCTCCGCCTATATACGAATGAGCGTCTTCTCTATATGGTGAATAGCAGACTATCCTTTTCATAATATTGTTCTTAACTGTCGTACACTTTTTAAAAACAAAAACAAAATACTATAATTAACAAACAGCTTTTATCACATACCTGAAAACTTGTACAAGTGCAGCTGGATCTAATATAGGGTTCGTAATAGGTGCAACGTGGGGTGGTGGCGGCGTTGGTCGAACTACGTGGGTAGGTTTGCGTAACTGCTTTGTGGAGTTGGCCGACAGTTGATGGGCAAGCTGTGTGCGAAGGGCGAGCTTTCGCGGTTCAGAGGAGGCCGAAAGAGGGGATGGAGGTGGGACGGATCGCGAAGGGGGCGGTTGATCCGCTCCATCTGATGTTGAACCCCGTCCTCCTCCTCCTCCTCCTCCACCACCACCATCACCACCACCACCGCCGCCGCCGCCTCCTGCATCTTGCGGTTCACCTTCTGAGGGAGACTGTTGAGGTTTCCCTCCTGTCTCAGGTCCTCCTTCCCTTTTATCATTTTTCTCTTGTTGGTGCCCGTCACCATTTAATGACTCTTCCTGCAAGAAAATATTACACTAAATGTCACATTACTTACAAGCACAGTCAGACTGAGCCACATGAGCTCAAATACCAAATTGTACAACTTCATTACCCCTAATCTCTGCAAATTGCACAGACTGAGAATAAATTAGGGGAAAACTTATCTTTATATTACTAACAGTTTTACTTACTTACCTCATGGTTCCTCTCAACCCACCAACATTACCCCATCTTAACTTTGCCCAGTGGAACACAACCACACATTTCACAATATTCCTAAAATTGAATGAATACAAAATTGCAGCAGTTTTCTATACAAATTTTAAATAAGGATGTTTATCTATATCAGTGATCAAACATTTTTGTGCTTTTACTACCATTTAATTCCAGCACGTTTTCATGAAAAATAAGTAAGTGGCTGCAGAAATGGTAATTCAATCATATAGTCTGTATTAGAACAAGAAATTCAATAAAAACTCTCTGGAGAAAAGTAGGATATATTTTTAAAGTAGCAAACATTAACAACACAATAAAACCCCGTTGTCTGTGTGTGCGTGTGTGTGTGTGTGTGTGTGTGTGTGTGTGTGTGCGCATGTACATGAACAAGTGTGCTACTAGCAACAATCTTGGTCAGGTTCTTTATCAGACTCTAGGTCCACTGTTGACAAGAAGTATTGAGATTCATAAGTCAACTAATTTATTCACTATCTTCCCCAAGTACATAAAACAATATTGCATGCAAAGAGGCACGCATACAAAAAACCAAGGGGAAGAATATTCATCAACTCCAAAATAAGCTGCTTTGACATTCACCTACAGCAAGCACTGTACTAAAAGCATTATGTGGTGACAGTTCTGTAGATTCTTTCACCACCCTACATAGACCTCATATCTGACAGTGAAGAATGCCAAGGGACTGTATTAGTTGTGAGCAGATAAATGAGGATTCACCACTTTCTATAAATGACTCAAATTCTCTCTCTCTCCCTCTCTCTCTCTCTCTGTTACACGGCACACCAACCAGCTGTTCTTCCTCCTGGTACCTGACATGGCATCCTAAATGTGGGAACATTTTCTCCTTCTGACAAGAGGCCTGAGGTGTTGACTACTGCAGACAAGATCCAGAGTCAGCAGGGACCACTTTACCTGCTGGGACTGGAGCTGATCTTCCTGCAAAGTCTGGACTGAAGAGACTGGCTGACACTAAGGGTCTCAATGTGATATGGGTGATAGAAACTCTCAAGGAAATAGCAGTCAGGTCAGGAAGGGAGATCAGTGTGGACTCACTACATTTGCTGAGGGGATTTCTTGTGACATATGGACAAGACGCTATTGGTAGCTGCAAAATGCAATGGAAGAAGCAGGTTGCAAATGGTTCACGTTTACACCCAAGATACTTGTCACTGGGATTCAGAGCCCATCCTTCGCTCATCTTTGTGGCCACCTTAAATGGTGACGACTGCTACTCACAAACACAAGGTAAAAACATAGCTTACAAGTTGCAGTGTCATAATTGGGACACACTGCCGTTCTCAGGTTTTCAAATGCTCCGTCAGTTCTGTGATGATCTGGAATACCGATTTCTTAGCCTGTACTATCAGGTGAATAATTTTTCATTCCCCTTGACTAGGGCGGGAGTGCATTACACACATGAAGCAACTTCTCTTGTAGCAGAATTCGAGATAATTCAGCAGAAGATAAGCACGAAACATGAATCAAATTTAGTATTCGGATGTTTCTATAACACACCAGCATCAAGGATTGGAGCACTAGGAAGTGTGGAAAACACCATGTATAAATTTTCTGATTGCGCATCAGTGATAGTGCAGATGAGATTCTGCCAGCTATAGACTGGGAGATACACAAGTTCAGAAATAGAGGAAACAAAAACGATTCTTGTGATTTTCTACATATATTATGAATATTATCTGAACAGTTGGATCACAAACTCATTCACAAGGGAGAAAAATATTATACCTGCTTACAACATACTTTCTCAAACTTCTTGATTCAGTCAGTGTAGGGATGGAATCAGTGATTATAAAGCTATTTACCACACCACGGACCACTCAAACTTATACAAAAGGAAGGTAGGAAGGTATATACACTCCTGGAAATGGAAAAAAGAACACATTGACACCGGTGTGTCAGACCCACCATACTTGCTCCGGACACTGCGAGAGGGCTGTGCAAGCAATGATCACACGCACGGCACGGCACGGCACAGCGGACACACCAGGAACCGCGGTGATGGCCGTCGAATGGCGCTAGCTGCGCAGCATTTGTGCACCGCCGCCGTCAGTGTCAGGCAGTTTTCCGTGGCATACGGAGCTCCATCGCAGTCTTTAACACTGGTAGCATGCCGCGACAGTGTGGACGTGAACCGTATGTGCAGTTGACGGACTTTGAGCGAGGGCGTATAGTGGGCATGCGGGAGGCCGGGTGGACGTACCGCCGAATTGCTCAACACGTGGGGCGTGAGGTCTCCACAGTACATCGATGTTGTCGCCAGTGGTCGGCGGAAGGTGCACGTGCCCGTCGACCTGGGACCGGACCGCAGCGACGTACGGATGCACGCCAAGACCGTAGGATCCTACGCAGTGCCGTAGGGGACCGCACCGCCACTTCCCAGCAAATTAGGGACACTGTTGCTCCTGGGGTATCGGCGAGGACCATTTGCAACCGTCTCCATGAAGCTGGGCTACGGTCCCGCACACCGTTAGGCCGTCTTCTGCTCACGCCCCAACATCGTGCAGCCCGCCTCCAGTGGTGTCGCGACAGGCGTGAATGGAGGGACGAATGGAGACGTGTCGTCTTCAGCGATGAGAGTCGCTTCTGCCTTGGTGCCAATGATGGTCGTATGCGTGTTTGGCGCCGTGCAGGTGAGCGCCACAATCAGGACTGCATACGACCGAGGCACACAGGGCCAACACCCGGCATCATGGTGTGGGGAGCGATCTCCTACACTGACCGTACACCACTGGTGATCGTCAAGGGGACACTGAATAGTGCACGGTACATCCAAACCGTCATCGAACCCATCGTTCTACCATTCCTAGACCGGCAAGGGAACTTGCTGTTCCAGCAGGACAATGCATGTCCGCATGTATCCCGTGCCACCCAACGTGCTCTAGAAGGTGTAAGTCAACTACCCTGGCCAGCAAGATCTCCGGATCTGTCCCCCATTGAGCATGTTTGGGACTGGATGAAGCGTCGTCTCACGCGGTCTGCACGTCCAGCACGAACGCTGGTCCAACTGAGGCGCCAGGTGGAAATGGCATGGCAAGCCGTTCCACAGGACTACATCCAGCATATCTACGATCGTCTTCATTGGAGAATAGCAGCCTGCATTGCTGCAAAAGGTGGATATACACTGTACTAGTGCCGACATTGTGCATGCTCTGTTGCCTATGTCTATGTGCCTGTGGTTCTGTCAGTGTGATCATGTGATGTATCTGACCCCAGGAATGTGTCAATAAAGTTTCCCCTTCCTGGGACAATGAATTCACGGTGTTCGTATTTCAATTTCCAGGAGTGTATGTTTAACCAGGGTGACGAGAAACTAACTCGAAACTACCTCAGACATCAATAGCAAACATCTGTCTCTAAGGAGGAGTTATGGACAATTGCAGCTTAATGTGGAAATTAGATCAAGAAGCAACTATACTAGGCATGAAACTCATGCAGAACAATACAGATACCTAGCACCTGATGATTACTAGGCCTAAAATCAAATGTGATTTCACTTGATCATTTTTAACTTTGGAGGAACTTGGTTCATTTTGAGCTACACCTAGAATATAAACAGCATGTCGTAAAAAAAGAATGTTACGTCAGTTGGGTGACAGTCAGTCTGTCAAAAGCGACATGTCGGGGAATCCGCACCAGCTCCACACGGAAGCCCAGGAACCAGCCCATAAAAACCATCCTAATAAAGGGCCTAACTCTCCACAGACAAGCGGGTTCAGCTGTTGGACACTAGAAAAAACCGTGTGCTGCTGGCCCTGAGGAACTACATAGTGCTGCAAAAGTGTTTGTGCAGTGATACTGAAACCAGCATCTGAGCTGGTCAGATCTGTCCACTGTCGAGTCCACGTCACCCAAATACAAGTGCTTTGTGTCAGCAACAGTCCTCTCCTCATACCGGACAAGTTGCTGTAACGAATGTTTGTGTGTTACATCTGCCAAACATTTCTGCTGGTAGTGTGTGACTGTAACTCCATAAAAGAGATGAGGTAGTCTACATACAACTTTTATTCATGCAGTTAGCTAAAGACCTCAGATACAAACAGGGGTCAGCAACTCAAATCACTAACCACATCATTTAATCGCAGGTCTGTTGTGCTCGTACCATCTCTCCTACCTCCTCTGACAAGTCACTACCGAGGAAGCTTTACCTCTTATCACACATTTTCTGTCGGACCACACCATTTATACATCGATTAGATAGTCATCAAACAACTTAATCAATGAAAGCCATGCAGTCTTTCCTGTGGGTTAATTGTGGCCTAAAGAACTCTTGGGTAGTAGAGAATCTCAAGGTATATGGCCTGATGCTTCAAGTGGCTGTACTAGTGAGCCCCCCATTTTAATTTCAATATCTGGCTTCTATTACACTAAAGGTGTTTCACTATTCATGTAACAAGTATTCTCTTCCACTCAGCTTCTACCAACAATAATTGGGCTCCAACAATCTTAATTATTACCCTGACATTAGGAAGGATTTGTAGAACTCAACACCAATCATCTAGACTTCTTTTCACTAATGTAATCCAAACTATTCCAATGGTAGTGAAAAAACAACATTAAGTTTCTCATATATGTCTTTACAAAAAAAAAATCTCATTCCAATACATTTTTCACAACAGTACAGCATAAGTTACACAATGTAGCCACCACATTTATCTAATGTTTTGGGATGATGTTTACAACAGTTAAAAGCAGGAGCTGGATTGTACATATTATAAAAGTATTTGTGACATTGTTTAAATTTTCTTTGAAACAAGTCAAAACACTTGACTGTAATCAGCCAAGTATTAAAACATACAAAGTGACAATTTCATCTCATATAACAAGAAGCACTATCATTACAGGTCAATCTCCTCAAGCTCCAAAAGTTATTTTGTAGTACTCTTGTAATTTTCTCTCTTTTATCTGCTACTGTGACAGACTTTTTCTTTCATAACTCTAAATATGAAGCTCACAATCAGTCTCTAACTTCAGTATCTATTTATAACTGGTATAAAGTCACTGTCATGAAATTAATATTTTTTTAAAAGGATTATATTTAAAACATTGCTTTGTTGTAATTTTATAGATTTTATTTTAAATAGAGCCAAAACTGTTTATGGATTTAGATCAGTTAATTCAGTCATTCTCAGATGTATTCTTTGTCATAGGTCTCATTCATTAGAATGGTATTTCAACAGTCTAATGACATCATACACAACAAAAATGCATAAGAATGACTTAATAAATTGAAGATAAACTCTTAAAATCAGTTTAATGTACTTTATGGGTACTGTAGGTCACTGTGGCTGTATTTTGATTGACTGCAAATAAAGGTAACAGTGACCAGACACTTATGATATATTTTTTTTACTTCCACTAATTAGTTTTCAAACCTTTTCGGGCTCACCTTCAAATGGGATAAGCAAAAGTTACAGTCATAATTGCAATATAATGCTGGATATTGGTTTGCGGCGTATGCCCCTGAGTCGCTGACTATCATAAATAAAGTCAATACTTTTAATAATCTGCTAGAAGTAACTTCATAGCCAACAGAATTCCCACTTTCTAGTGACAAAATTAGTTTTGTAATCTCCTGACAGGTTAGCCTTTTGAAGCTGTCTGTTATGATGAATGCAATATCTGCTGAAGTAAATTTAATGCAATGGTATTTATTGATTTATTAACAATGCAATGTTTGCTGCTACTATCAAACGATAGCTAAATTTTTATCTTCTCTCTCTGCTTTGTCTTTTCTCACTGTTCTTCCTGTATTTTTCCTCTGCAGTCTGAACCTAACTGGTTAGTATACTGTACTGTTAACATTTGAACATCATTGTCACACTGACTATTACTTTTACATCTACATCACCAATAGTAGCTGTCTCTCGAACCAAATCACCAATGGCTGTTGCAGTATGTTCTTCAATCCTTGATGGGAATTTTATGATGGGAAACAATCTAAAGCCAAACAAGTACTACTTCACCAATGCTATCTGACAGAAAATCAGTACTAAAGCTTCGAAAACAGAGATTCGCAAATTAAGTTTACATAACCGTATTAAAACCATCTAGCTGCTTTATGAAGCTTAAGATATTTATTTCTGGTAGCCTTAAAATGGCTTATACTACTAAATTGTTACTTTCCTGATTCACTATTAAATAACTGAAGCCTGCATTCTGTTAACTCTTGGTTGGAAGGGGGAAAATAAAAAGTTTCCCACATGGATCACACACACATTCCCAACATTTTCTTCCATTCCTAATAATGTATAAAGATGTATTAGAGGGAGAGGGGGGAGGGGGAGGGGGAGAGGGAGGGAAGGAAGGAGGAGCTGAATAGATTAGTTTGGCATATCACATGACTGCTCAGTTATCAGATCTTGCAAAGCCAAGTGCTAGATAGGAACCACACAATATTAGTGCATTTGATCAAGGCCAGATTATAGGTGCCCAACATCTGGGACAGCACTAGGCTTTTCTTGTACTACCATCAACAGACTGTATTGTGAGTTTCTTGATTCAAAAAACTGCACAAGGGCTGTAAGCTGTGGGCAACAACAAATCAACAGGTTTTGCTATGAAAAATTATGGATTATAATTGTGGATAAATGGGCAACAGCACCACAGATCACTAATAATCCAGTTCTAGGACAACTGGTGGCTAGCCAAATTGTCTGGAAAAACCTCCTTGCTATGGTGTATATAATCCACTGTCCCAAACATCCACCTCTGCTCACTGTACACCGCAAAAGAAGACATTATCATGGGTATTGACATTACCACAGGTGTTTTTGTTTGCACATGGAACACTTCTCAGGCAGTTTGTGGAAATATTCTCTTATGGCAGAAGTGTATATGGGTTGAATAAGGTCCCCGTTACATCTGTCATTATGTCTCGTAGGCGAACAACACAGAAATCTATTGTATTGTATGATCATTTACATCTTTTTATTTGGCTACAGCATCCACCTTACAGGTAAACTGTTAATTCAGCAAGACAATGCACCACCACTTTATTACCCTCAAATTGTCTTGTAATGATTTAAAGAACATTCCATGGACACGAGGGTGCTTGTCGCATCCCCCAAATCACCTGACCTCAATGCTACTGAGCACATCTGGAATGCTATTGCAGTGAAATTTGTCCAGCCATTCCTCTCAGGCTTTGGGACATATTAAAATCAAACAATGGAAAATCCAGGATGGAATGTAACAATATTATGAAAAGGAAAGTTGCTACTCACCATATAGCAGAGATGCTGAGTCCCAGAGAGGCACAACAAAAAGACTGTCACAAATAAAGCTTTTGGCCAGTAAGGTCTTCGTCAAAAATAATTGATAGACACACATACACACACTCACATAAACACAACTCACACACACAACTGCAGTCTCAGGCAACTGAAACCATACTCAGTGTGGTTTCAGTTGCCTGAGGCTGCAGTCATGTGTGTGAGTTGTGTTTGGGGAGTGTGTGTGTATGTGTGTCTGTCATCTATTTTTGATGAAGGCCTTATTGGCCAAAAAACTTTTTGTTGTCCCTATTTGTGACTCAGCCTCTCTGCTATTTGAGACTGGTTAACTTTTTGTAGATACGTATGGTCTCCTGACATTTTGTGTGTCCTGTGGAATCCAAGTAACATTTCACGGGGGGGGGGGGGGGGGGGGGGGGGGGGGGGGGGGTCAAATAGGGGCAGAGGGAGCCCCACACCACTAGGTAGCTGTGCCAATTCAACTACTCATGCTTGCATAAAATGTGACTGTCACTATTCTTCTCTGAACTACTTGTGACTGCATACAATGTGAATGTCACTATCCCTCTCTGAAAGAAAGGGAGACTATAGAAGCACTACCTCTATTAATGAAAATACCTCTATTAATGAAAATTCCTCTATTACAAGAAAAGCTAAGACAGAAGAGACCAAATGCCTACTTACTCTCAGTCTATGAGAGAGTGTATTTTGTTCAAAAACAAAACTATAAATGAGTAAGTTAACAAGCCAATGACTTTGCTAATTCTTTCACTGCTCCTGATGAGTTAACTACAGTCAGATGCTTTCAGTAAACCCCCTAATGTTATAACATGACTGGGATACGAACTGTTATTTAAATGTTCACTGCTAACGTCTGTACAATGCTGTATGCCTTCCGTGCAAAATCACAATGGATGGCTGTAGTAGCTAACCAGTGCTTTACCAATTACTCCAATGTAGTGCAGCTGAAAGCTAGAGAGTGGATTGTGTTTTGTATAATATGTTACTACAACTGTTCATATATTAGTGTTTGTGATGATCATCATGAAGTGCAATCAAAGGAAAGTTGTCGGGAGGTAAGTTAGAGCAGAAAGTATACAGCTGAGGAGATCTTCTCTGCTAATGGATGTTGACTTAGAGTTTTCTTCCAATTCTGATGTCAAAATGTCTTCTTGTATTGTGCACTGAGTCTTCTTCTGAATAATATCACACAAAGAAATATAACAAAATAAAAATTTTACTTAAATGTTCAATTTTGTTTCAGTCTTACAATAATGCAGCTTTACGGCGTCTTTCAATAATATGCTTTGTTACATGATCTATCCAGTTTGTGATTAAAACAGGGAAGAGTGAGTGGTGAACATAAGACAGTCCAAATATTACATGGAGAACGCTCACAAAACAAATTATTGTGTTGAATAAGGGTGCATGTATAAAATAATAGAGCCCCTGCTGGTGAACACTGCTGTTTTACATACTGGACCTCACGCTTGGAATGTACTACTGGAAAGTAGGTAATGGAAGGATTAAACGTAATACAGTAAATTTCTGCAGCTTCGGCAATAAAGCAAACAACACATTTCATCAATATTGTCTATGGCTGCAGGGGAGAAACTGTAACAGATGGGAGCACTGTATCAATCCCTGAAATGTAATTAGATAACCAAATTAATAAATGCATTCTTCACAAGCAGCACATATTAAGGTTTGAGTTCTGGTCTGACATGCATGTGGTATTACCACGTTCTGGATCTCAATGGACAGGTAGTTTTTACAGGTTCAGCTGCTGGTAAGAAACTAAAATCATCACCATTGATTAAAATTAATTATAGCATATTATGAAAATTAATTTAATGAAATGAGGGAATCTCTTTCCATTCAAAACTGATTTTCTTTGCTTTTCCAGACTTGCCACGTGCAGTCACAGAACATCATCTACATTCTGTCTCCTCATTCATGTCTCGGCAACTAGCTCATTCTTTTCAGCCACCCTTAATAATTACACTTCCTCTTACGTGTATGGAACATACATGTTCCAAAGGTAATAATTGTATTTCCTATTAATGATACTTGGAATTAATGCTTCTGAAGGTCAGTACGAAGGACCCATTCTGCCTCATCCTGAATTTCACTCTACCTTTTGTACATTTCTCTCACCACAGGAGTTACTTAACTTCTGTATTCTGGAAACTGTCTCATGTTCTCATTTAATTTCTTCTAGACATTACCTGATGCCAACACTTCTTCCTAGTCTTTCAGTTATTTACATTAATATATGGGACCTCCACTTTGTTGCACTTCATATTACACTGAGTTTTTACCTGTACAATTTTTTCAACACAAATACCCTATAATCATTTACATTCCAGCAATTAATATGTTGTTCTTAGTTTCACAAGATTATCATCAAAACATAAAGTCAACATGCTCTTAAATTTCAGAAGTATATTGTGATAGTATTATTTAATGATATGACAAATGGCTACCAATTTCTTGTTTTAAGAAATTATGGTTTGTAATGCATCAACATGTCAGAACACATGATAATGACTGATACTTTGCTGTGCCATCACAATCACAGAACTGTTCGAGATATGCAAAAATGTTGTGACCAATAGATATTACTGAGCGGGTTAAAAGAAAAGAGTTTTCTATATCACATAGAATTCTTTTTCCCACTTCAATCTGCTACAATACTTTTCTAGTTCACCGTCTCCTCGTACACACTCCCTCTGAGCTATAGCATTAAAACATTTAGACAAAAAGTATGGCATAGAGAACAATTTACTACAGGCCATATTGGTTTCAGAAGGAAAGCTTCCTGTGCCGCGGTGTAGTATTTGAGCGCACACAACTAGATATGTATCCAAATCTGGCATGTAGTTTAATCTGGCATGTAGTTTAATCTGTCATTATTAATTCCTACACATACTCCAACACAGGTATTAACCCCCACCCTCTCCCCAGTTTTGGAGTTATCCGTCATCCAGTGCCTGAGTTCTTGTCTCTCATATCTTCTCTCAGAGGTTATTGTTCTGCACTCTAACCTCTATGGGTCTCTTAAATGCATAATACTGCTCTGCAGATATTTACAAAAGAAGGAAATGCAAAAAAAGTGCAGAAAATACACAAATACAGCAATATAAGTCACTTAGGAATGAAATAAACAAGAAATGCATGGTGGACCAGGGGATCAAGTAGAAGAGTCAGAGCTCAGCACACCTTTACAAGACATGTAGTCAAATAAGTCAGATGGGATACATAACATCACTTCGGCATTTCTGTAAGTAGCAAACAAATAACTAGACAAGTTATGGTGTAGAACCTACAGACTGAACACATACCCTCTGACTTTTGGAAAAAGTTCATCCACACAAACCTGAAAACAGGAAGGGCAGATAAATGTGACAACTACTGTTGCAAAATCAGCTTAAACAGTTCAGTCATCCTTGTTGCTAACAACAATAAAATACAGAAGAGTGGAAAAGCAGATTGTGGGTGTATTACATGAGAACAAGTTTGGCTTCAAGAACAGTAAAGGCACCAGGAAGGCAGTTCTGACATTGCACTTGATAATGCAAGCAAGACACAAAAATTGATGAACATTTGTAGGATTTTTTGAACTAGAAAAAGCATTTGACAATGTAAAATGGTGCAAGATGTTTTAAATGACCAGATAAATTGCTATAAGCTATAGGAAAAGATCGGTAATACACAATACGTGCAAGAACCAAGAGATAAATATGACTGGAAGACCAATAAAGTAGCAGTTAGATTGAAAATGTTGAGAGGCAGTAATACAGTCGTTTTTACCTACTGTTCATTTTGTACATCACAGAAGCAATGATGTAAATAAATTAAATGCTTAGGACTAGCACTAAAATTCAAGTTGAAAGGGTATCCACAACTAAGATTTGCTGCTGATGACAGTGCTATCCTCAGTGAAAGCAAGGAAGAATTACAGGACTGGTAATGAGGAGCACCAGAAATAAGATTAGCAATTACGCTAACATAAAAATTGGGGATTGGGGAGCACACTGTAGAAAGTAGAGGAATTTTGTGACATTGGAAGCAAAATAACACACGAAGAAGGGAAACATGTAAGCAGATCTGAACACACAAAACGAGCATCCTTTGCTAAAAGAAGTCTACTAGCCTCAAATGCAAGCACTAATCCGAGGAAAAAATTCTGAAGGCTTGTACATGGAACATACCATGGCCTGGAAGTGAAACGTGGACCGAGAGCAAAACCAGAAAAAATGAGAATCTAAGTGTTTGAGAAATGGAGCCATAATAAATGAGGACAATTAATGCAGAATCGATCAAAGAAGGAATCTGTGGAAAACACTGATGAGAAGAAAGAAGAGGATGATAGAGGCTTGTGTTATATCAGGGAATAATTTCCAGGGAACTAGAGAGAGGCATAAAGGGCAGGAACTGTATGGGAAGATCGATATTGGAATACATCCAAAAAATAATTGGGTGTAATTAAACAACGGAAAGGCCATAGTGGAATATCAACAACGTTATGAAAAGGGTAGATTGCTACCCGCTGTAAAGTTGACACATTTAGTTGCAGACAGGCACAATGAGAAGACTGTTGCACATCAGCTTTTGGCCAAAGCCTTCTTCAGAAAAGAAAATGCATACACATTCACACAAATAGGCAAATCTCATACACCCTTGACAATTATCTCCAGCCACTATGGCCAGAATGCAACTCTTGCATTGAACAAAAGCAGCTATCCTGAATGGGGGTGATGAAGTGGGAGGGATTGCTATCCCTGCTGTGTGTGGGGGGAGAGAAGATCACTGTCTGGTAGAGCATGCAGGGCTAGATGGCAGCAAGACAAGACTGCCAGGTGTAGCACTGGGAGGTTGTGGGAGAGGAAAACAGGGAGTGGAAGAGGGGAGGAGCAGAGAAGAGGAAAGACCAGTGAGGGTGAGGGGATGTGAATTGGGAGGGGGTGACAGAACAAGAGGTAGGTGGTGGTGGAACTGTTGGGTGGATAGTGTGGGATCCGTAGGTTACCACAGGTTGAGGCCGGAATATTTTCAGGAGCAGAGGATGTGCTTAAAGAATACATCTGCAGTTCAGAAAAGCTGGTGATTGAGGGAGGATTCAGATGGCCTGGGTTATGAAGCAGCCATTGAAATGAATGTAATGTTCAGCTGCATGTTGTACCACAGGGTGGTCCGCTTTGTTCTTGGCCACAATTTGATAGTGGACATTCATCCTGGTGGACAGCTGGTTGGTAGTCACAATATATTACGTTCTGCAATCACTGCAGCAGACCTGGAATATGACACAGCTGCTTTCACATGTGGCCCTGGCTCTGATGGTATAGGATAAATCTGTGACAGGACTGGAACTGGAATAGGAAGCGCTAGATGGGTGGACTGGGCTTGTGAGCCTAGAAACTGTTAGGCACGGAGTGGAAGTCAGCATTACGGGCAGTTTGTGCCAAGCGTATAGAAAACAAATCTGGCTCACCACTGGCATCATTGGAGAGACAGTGTGACCTTACCCTCCTGTAAGCTTAACATCAAAAGTGACAATTTCTTTAATCACACTATACGCTACACATTTTTTTTCCACAAAGTAAGGCATTTGTGAAACACATTTGGTAGTAACTGCACCATATGCCCCATACAGTTTCAGTAAGGCACCAAATGTAGTCTTTTCTGTCTCCGTATTCTATCTTATTTCAGTTTGACAAAACCATTACACCATCTAACACAAAATATTTCTAATAATCAAGTAATATTGATGTTTATAGTCCCATTAATTATGTTCTTGTTCTTCTTCCTTTACAGCAATCAGTTCATTTCAATCTAACTTTTGTTTCCCTTAGTAACTCTGGGTCATTCAGTCTTTCAAACCATCAACACCAGGCCTTTTTCACATGCACTGCTGGATGAAGGCCTTTGACATACATTATAGCATTCAGCTACATTCAGTCAATTTATTTAAGACTGAAAATGACACATAGATCACTGCTAAAAAAGAACATCTGTTTTGTCTTACACCCACTTTTAGGTCTAGCACTTTATCAACATTTTTGTAATAAAACGTGCAATTCACAGTAGGAATAGAAAAGCAACTGGAATCACTCAATAGAGGAAAGTCCACTGGACCTGACGGGATACCAATTCGATTCTACACAGAGTACGCGAAAGAACTTGCCCCCCTTCTAACAGCCGTGTACCGCAAGTCTCTAGAGGAACGGAGGGTTCCAAACGATTGGAAAAGAGCGCAAATAGTCCCAGTCTTCAAGAAGGGTCGTCGAGCAGATGCGCAAAACTATAGACCTATATCTCTTACGTCGATCTCTTGTAGAATTTTAGAACATGTTTTTTGCTCGCGTATCATGTCATTTTTGGAAACCCAGAATCTACTATGTAGGAATCAACATGGATTCCGGAAACAGCGATCGTGTGAGACCCAACTCGCCTTATTTGTTCATGAGACCCAGAAAATATTAGATACAGGCTCCCAGGTAGATGCTATTTTTCTTGACTTCCGGAAGGCGTTCGATACAGTTCCGCACTGTCGCCTGATAAACAAAGTAAGAGCCTACGGAATATCAGACCAGCTGTGTGGCTGGATTGAAGAGTTTTTAGCAAACAGAACACAGCATGTTGTTATCAATGGAGAGACGTCTACAGACGTTAAAGTAACCTCTGGTGTGCCACAGGGGAGTGTTATGGGACCATTGCTTTTCACAATATATGTAAATGACTTAGTAGATAGTGTCGGAAGTTCCATGCGGCTTTTCGCGGATGATGCTGTAGTATACAGAGAAGTTGCAGCATTAGAAAATTGTAGCGAAATGCAGGAAGATCTGCAGCGGATAGGCACTTGGTGCAGGGAGTGGCAACTGACCCTTAACATAGACAAATGTAATGTATTGCGAATACATAGAAAGAAGGATCCTTTATTGTATGATTATATGATAGCGGAACAAACACTGGTAGCAGTTACTTCTGTAAAATATCTGGGAGTATGCGTGCGGAACGATTTGAAGTGGAATGATCATATAAAATTAATTGTTGGTAAGGCGGGTACCAGGTTGAGATTCATTGGGAGAGTGCTTAGAAAATGTAGTCCATCAACAAAGGAGGTGGCTTACAAAACACTCGTTCGACCTATACATGAGTATTGCTCATCAGTGTGGGATCCGTACCAGATCGGTCTGACGGAGGAGATAGAGAAGATCCAAAGAAGAGCGGCGCGTTTCGTCACAGGGTTATTTGGTAACCGTGATAGCGTTACGGAGATGTTTAATAAACTCAAGTGGCAGACTCTGCAAGAGAGGCGCTCTGCATCGCGGTGTAGCTTGCTCGCCAGGTTTCGAAAGGGTGCGTTTCTGGATGAGGTATCGAATATATTGCTTCCCCCTACTTATACCTCCCGAGGAGATCACGAATGTAAAATTAGAGAGATTAGAGCACGCACGGAGGCTTTCAGACAGTCGTTTTTCCCGCGAACCATACGCGACTGGAACAGGAAAGGGAGGTAATGACAGTGGCACGTAAAGTGCCCTCCGCCACACTCCGTTGGGTGGCTTGCGGAGTATCAATGTAGATGTAGATGTAGATGTAGATCTCGACAATAATGTGTTAATCTGGAAGAATTGCAAAACTTCCACCTACAGATGCCACAAGTGCTATGATGAACACGTATTCTAGTAAAAAAATTTCTTTCGATTTATGAATGGGTGGCAATTGGAAGTTGTCAAACGTTGTGTCTAAGGTAGACACTCCACCAACTTATACTTCAAACTTCCACAGTGAAACTATCTCTATAGCAGATGTACTTTCCTGATGGAGGAAGAGCGCTCCCCCCCCCCCCCAATATCGGGCTATAATCATCCACAACAACAGGCTGGCACATAAAAGTATTTGGACGGTGTCTAAAACAACTTAAAGATTGGTGAAAATTTTGTTTTTGCACTTCTTTTGAGCAGAATACAAGAAGCGTAGCACGCCCATCTTGGACAAAATATATTGACAGCCAATTCGTCCTGCTGTGTTTCACATGAAATGCACATGTAGTTATCTATACCATACTCCAGTAATAGCAAATTGTCCAAATGCAATATTATACACTTTCTTGATATTTTCATCTATGGCTGCACATTATGCCATCCTTCACATGTACAATTTTTAACATGTCTGAATTCAACTTACTATTTATTTAATACTGCAGACTCATCAAAACCTCACAAGCTTTGAATAAATTTCTGTTGGCAATAAACCCATTATAAAAAAATTATTAAAATAATAATATTTGACATTACACTGCTTCAGTTTATCGTTTTAATGTTAACACTTACAAATGCATTACTTCAAATATCTGCAGGTAAAACACTTACAAATGCATTACTTCCAATATCTGCAGGTAAACAATATTATTCTGCAGTTCCAGTTGAGACTTAAGTCATTACACAATGTCTACCAACATAACAAGAACAAAATTTAACTAACATCAGTACCACATTTGACAAATAAAGAAATTTTCTCTTTTCTCTTATGCTGTAAATGTATCATAGCAAATAGCTGGTTTGCACACCAAACATGATCTGCTAGTTCATCAGTTGATGCTGCAGAGTGTGCCTATGCTTCTCACTGTATTTTTCTTGATTTAGATTGAGCGAGGTGGCGCAGTGGATAGCACGCTGGGCTTTCATTCAGGACGACGATGGTTCAATCCCACGTCCGACCATCCTGATTTAGGTTTTCTGTGATTTCCCTAAAATCGCTCCAGGCAAATGCCGGGATGGTTCCTTTGAAAGGGCATGGCCGACTTCCTTCCCCATCCTTCACTAATCCAATGAGACCGATGACGTCACTGTCTGGTCTCCTCCCCCAAACAACCCAACCCCCTCTTGATTTAGCAAGTAATTACTCTTCTTTGAACTGTTCTCTGTCACTCAACCTATTTAGAAGTTCTTATAAATCTTTCTTACATTCAGCCAGAAGGGCTATAGCATTTGCAAACATTAGCAAAACTTTGTTACCCTTACATTTCATTTCTGTTTTTAGATTAACTTCTTTCACTATCTCTTCCACATTCTAGATAAAAAGCAGCTTTGATATATAGTCAGCTGCGATCTTGCCTGTTGCACTTCAGATGTGTGTTTATACATTACACCAAATCGAAGAGGCACCCAACACATTCCTAGCATAAAACCTGTCAGAGTGCTTTTATCTGATCCTGCAATCCACTGACATTAATAACTGGCAGGTACATAAACTTACTGGTGAATGACCATAAATAATACGAATTCCTTAAACGTGACAATTCGGTCATCAGATTACAAAAGAAGCATTGTGTGATGAACTGCAGAGGTTACACATCATTTCAAGGTACAGTATAGCCCCGCTTTTACGTTCCCGGAATTAATGTTTTCCCGCCGTTTACGACATTTATTGTTCCCGTCAAATTTCCTATGACCACAATGTTAATCTGCACCCGATTTTGCATCAAAATATTTATAATTTTCCCACAATTTATGCATTATGAAAAAATATTTGTCAAGAAAAAAAATAATGCTGGCATGTTGGCCGTCCAGTAGTGTTTACAAATATTACGTGTTTAAGTTTCTTGACACCAGGGCACTCTACTCAGCGTATTTGAACTGGTAAACGTGTAAAAGTTGGAACAATTCATGCCGTATCTCCCGCTGCTGCCAAGCACTACTTGGCATGATGGCTGATGGGAGTAATTAGGCCCGTTCGAATAAAGATATCATGACCATTCACAACCATTTCCAAACTCTCTACCGTGCAAATGCAGTTTCATGATTTTTGTGATCATCGTGACACCTTTGTCGAACCATATGTAGCGTATTTGGGGTTTGGCCTCTTGTAGGGCTAGTTGACACTATCGTTCACTTTGTGTTGCTCAAATGTTTTTAAGTTTAAACACAATGCCAGATACAAATTTTTTTCATGCAGAGCAAAAAGTGTTTTGAGAATTTATTCTCTTTGTCAGGTGCAGTATTTTCGTATAATTTTTTGTGATGTTACACAAGCAATGTGAGTGATAGTTAAGTAGAAAACCATGCACACGCAAACTGAGGTGGTACAGTACCTGATAACCTCAAAAAGACGACTACAGTGCATGAGAGGCAGAATAACACATATTCAAACACCACACAAAATACTTACGTACATATTTGCACTTGACAATGAGAAAAACTTGTCGTCAAGCATGAAAAAATATGTAACTAGCGGAGTATTTCATTATCTAAACAATGAATTACAGCTGTGGGCTTTCCAACAACATCGATTATGACATTTGAATTTAAAAATTCTCGAAGTGCGACATTAAGCATTAAAAAAAATGTGACTAGTGCAATATTTCATTATTTAAATAATTGATGACAACTGCAGGCTTTCCAAAAACATTATGACATCTGAAATTAAGTCAAATGTTTCTACTTCCCAGACACATGTCAATTCCAGTTACATCAGAGGTTTTTATTAAATAATAAACCTTTAATAGATAGTAAAAAAAGTCCCTGACAAGTCTTTTGATGCCTGTTATGTTCATATATCATACATAAAGTGCGAAGATGCAAGGAGGTATCAAATACGTAACTTTTACAGCTTAAAACGTTATTTGCCACATTTTACATCATTTTTCTGAAGTCCCTTGAAATGTATAAAAGCAGGTTTCACTGTATTTTGATGTTGATATAGTTATTGTCTTTATTTCTGTTCAATAATACTGCCAGCAACACAAGGAAAGAATGATACAACTTTCGCCTTTGTGGCTGCCTCTGAGAAACACATGCTTGAGCCTGAGAGAATAAACATTCACACTCAAGTGCACAATTTGTTGTAATCAACTGGGATAGTCAGGATGTTATTGGATGACATCTGAGAACCAAACTGCTATAAACTGTTGTTTTATTTTAGAGAGAAACTGCCAAGAAGGCAAGTTAAGATCGGCCTATGCTCAACAACTCATTAATATGTAATATTATTGTACATCCACTCAATTCAATAATAAACTGAAAATTGTATGACACGGTGGCTTTATAAATAGTTTTATGTTCTACAAGTAATGAAGTTAGAGTGACAAAAAAATTATTATTGTTGTAATTTGTGTCAAAGATATCATTTGTTCTGCCCCATTCCTCCTCCCTTGATGAGGCTTCTTATCATGCACCATAATACTACTGCATTGTTTGACTAAGTAAAACATTTCAAAACTTACTTCCTGGTCTGCATAGAAATCACCCATTTTGCACGGAACATAACCATAATCACAAATGCACAGTTTGTTGTCCAAGACCTTTTCTCTACCATTTCACAACATATTTCCAAATTCATTTTTGTGATGTGTAGATGGATTTTTTTAAAAAGAAATAAGAAGACAGGTTGCTTATCTGTGTGACCATGGAGTAGCATGTCTTTGTGACCATGGAGTACACTGAGCAACTCAAATTGTGTACAAATAGTCATGGTCAGTTGGTTTGGGCAACCATATCAACATCTAAGGGTGAAGTTATGTAATTTTCAATTACATAACTTAAAAATGAAAATCATAAATAAAGATAGCTGAGTGGAATATTCCTAACACATATTACTTAAAGGGTACATGAGTGACATGTCAGATTTACAGCTGACTGTTTCAGTCAGTATAGGAATGTTATGAAGATGCAAAAGGATCTTATAATGTGTTTATTGTGAAACGCGCAATGGCAATTTATGAAAACCACAATTTAAAGGCACACTCACTGTGAAGACATTCTACTGCTATCTCACATCTCAAGTGAGGTTAATAAGGACAAAGCAAGCAAGATGTAAATCTCTTTGAAGGCACAAACATTTTTCCCTTGTTCCATTCAAATATGGAATAAGAAATGAGAAAAAATTTTAACCCTTTTGCTGCTGCGAGCATGTATGCACATTCTGCTATGCTGTTTCCAACATGCTGTGGACATGTATACACACGCTGCTTGGGTTTCCCTAGTGCTGTTGGCGCCTGTATGCACACTCAGCCACCGACCACTCACTGCTGCACGCAAGTTATTTCCACATCTCGGTGAATAAAAAATTTTAGAGTATTTATGACAAAATGTATGTGCCTCAGCGTGTACTATCATTTGCAAAAAACCTTATTATGATATCTTGATTCATTTATGATCTGTGACAATTGTTATGACCACGATTCGCAATACCCAAGGACATGAATGGGTGCATCATGTATGACTGTCCTTTGGACATAAAACCCAATAACTTGATAATGAAATGTGATATTGTTCTGACATTTTGGTATCTTGTCTACTTTTCATCTGCTTCAATATATGAGCTAAAATCAACCATACACAAAGTTCACGTGATGCGTTTTTACCTCTGCAAAATCTTTAAAATTTCATGCTACATTTTACTTAATTTGATGCAGCACAGTTAAGTACGACTGATAACAAAAAGAAATTCACTTCTTTATCAAGTGGAAATACCAGACGCAAGACACACAAAAATCGAATGTTCACCCAAATAGGTCTCTGCAAGTCATAAAAGTATTTCACATCGGTCAGAATGCTGTCTCCCAGTGCAGACACCAGTATTTGGCGAGCAGAAATCATCATGCAATATAGAGAGCACGTCTGTGGCAACAAAAGGGTTAAGTGCCCATGAACTACCCAGTTCCCTGCAGATTATTCAGACAGACATAGATGCATGAAGCATGGAAGACAGGCAGCAACCAAAGCGCTGCCACTATCACCTCTCACCTCTTCTCAAATGTGAAGGCTTGTTATTTGCTTCTGATCAGTGTTCACTTCAGTAGATGCCCTCCATTTTTTGGTGAAATTATCCTCACTTATTCAATGCTAGACGGCTCTTACTACCAGACACCAATATAATTTAATACAAGCGAGAAATCAAGGGTCGTCAGTATCCATTTTGGATCTATTCTCCATGCAACGATCCACCACAGCAAATAAGCTGCAGTCACTTTATTTTCGGTAGTGCATATGGTCGGACTATGTGCTCAAGTGCTTATATTCTGTAATGGTAGCTGCCTCACAAAGCAAATATTTTGAACACTTTACTGGGAATATAACAATAACAGTATACTTTTATCCATGCAAATTTAGTGATTACTAAGCAAGAATTTAAAGTCCACAAGTTGTGAGACAGTCACGATGAAGTTTACCGTGATCCTGGAAAGTATTTGCTTCATTATAATTCCAGTCTTGGATCAAAATGTTAATCACAATATTAATTTTAGTTGGTCATGACCCTCTTCAGACCTAAGCAGAGATGTGTTGCATTATACATATCATGCTATTACATCTGGAAGTGCAATCAAGGGCCATTTCGGATCTGTCACACTAAATTGTATTGTGGTACTGTGGTGCCTACCAGAATTTTATTTGCTTGACGAAGCCGAAACAGTTAACAATTTTGAATGCACAGCCACACACAATGGCATGATTTGTATACTGCAACATGTTTATACTCAGGTCTGAAGATGGTTATTACCGACTGAAATTAATAACATGATAGATTAAACATTTTGATTCCAGGCTGGAATTATAATAAATTTAAAACCTATGGAAATTAAAAAAAGTGAACAACTTCCTCAGGAGAGGAGGATTGAAAAGTACTTTGGTGCTCAATAAGGTAAACAAAATCAACTGTGCTTCATGGTCTTTTTAGGCCTGACTTTGTGGTCTTCAGCAGCATTCGTGTGACACCACAATACGGGGGTTATAGCACGGACACCAGTATGCTGTTCAGCTATTCTTGTTATCACTGCTAGCACTAGGCAAAGAACTCACTTTCTTTGAAAGCAACTGATGTTTTAAGAATTGAAACATCTACCTGCATGACCTAAGAAGACATCTCCTACAGCAAGAGATGAACAGTAATGAGGGAATTACGCCCGAGAACACAGCCTATACTCATAAATCAGATGGCACCATCAAGGAGGCGACAATGGCTAAAAAAACCTGAATTTTTGTTAGTTGGCAGTAAGCAATATCACTTACGACAAGGATCTGACACATTAACATTTGCAGTAAATGCAAATATAGATGCAAATTGTGCCTCAAAATGTGAATTTACCTGAATGCTATTTCATAGTGAACTGCATCTTAAGGGTCTATTTTATCAATGACAGTTTTAAATTGCTCTACTTTCTGCAGATAGATATTGAAGAAGATTGGTTACTGGTACTCCGCAATATCTGGCGAAACCCAATTCAGAAAGAGAATGTGTGCAGGGATGTGTTCCCAAAATTAAAGAGTGCATTTACGCATTAATACAGTAATGTATCAGTGCGCTTGTAAGTTACGCTCATGCAATCATCAACTGCGGACGGCTGCATTGCTTCAGCCACGGGACCTCTCATCTTAGAACAAAGGAATGTCTGTCTGACAGCTAGCTACAGTTGGTATTATGCGGACATTTTATTGTGGCAGTTTCAGGCGACAAGCAATTCACAGTAGCTGTTTAGAAAAGGCTTTGTTCACTCTGCTTTGTTTTGGATTGTACATTGCCCTTTTTCTTTTCTTATTCTGAAATGAGACTAATAGTGGAATATCACAGGGTACAAGTACAGCTCTCACATGTGCTTTAGCAGAAACACGGAATATGGTTGTAAGCTGACTGCCCTGCAACACGGAGGTGAGGGTTGTCCCACATGCAGTCAATGTTCTCATTTGTTTACACTCATGGCCCACTGTGACCTAATATTGTATGCACTGTCGCAACCAGAGAACAAAACTGGTGCATGTATTTCGATCAGACAGAGAAAAATTGCTGCTGCTTCTTAACAAAAGCAATCATTCATTGAAAGCTTAAATCGAGCCAAAAGTAGAAAATGAGCAAAGACCTTTTGGGGAAAACTGTTGAAGTCAAACAAATGCATAATTTTGCTCCAAATATAAGTACTTCATTTTGAGGTTCCTACTTATCATTAATAACTAAAGAAAGTACTATTTAACATGAAGATGCCCTTCTGGAAAATGGAAAAGATAAGGAATGCACAGAAACACCAATAAAATATTAATAGTGAGCACAGTCAAAATAAGAGTAAAATAAGCCGATTAACTGCTATTCATTAGTGTAAACATACTGTAAATATTAGGCTGAAAACTGACAAAGTTTTCGTGAAACCAAGTAAAATATACCTGATGTTAAAAGCTTGATATTAAGACAGAAAAAGAGAGTGACAAGTTAAATAGAAATATACTGCAAAGGAGGATGTTAACACATTGGACTGGGCCATTAATGGAAAGGATGTGTTGAAACAGTGCATGCAAGAGAGGTTCTTCGCCCCATTTTAAGGAAATATTATGCCTTTACATTTTCAAGCTACAATATGCTGCTGATTATTTGTAGTGCCATTCATAAAATGACATACTTCGCCTAACAAATTTGTCTGTACATGCAGTCTTTCATCACCGAATGCTTAACCAAACGCCCACCACATGCAAAAAAATCAAATGCAAACCAAATGTAAAAAAAATCAAATGCAAACCAAATGTAAAAAAAATCAAATGCAAACCAAATGTAAAAAAAATCAAATGCAAACCAAATGTAAAAAAAATCAAATGCCCACCAAATGTAAAAAAATCAAATGCCCACCAAATGTAAAAAAATAAAACGCCCGCGACATGTTTAAAAAAAAAAAAAAAAAAAAAAAAAAAAAAAAAAAAAAAAAAACAGACTAAGTGCAAATAAAATTGTATTAAACTGTATTAGTAAATTATTGACAACTGTATCCAAGTATTTAATCCATTTACAGTGTCAGGTGACAGTGAACACAGCGCTAATAAACAACCTTTTCTCCTGTATTATTTCCCATAATAATCACATTACATAACGTTTTTTTGGTTGACAGCTAATTAGTTGTATATATGTAGCATGTAAATTGCAAGGTGTATTAGATGTAGCTACACAATGCATCAATATGGCATTGCACTTTTCAATGCACATCTACAAGCAGGCAGCAAAAATAAGCACTTAATTCTAGTACATGGGAATGCAAGCAATAATTGAGTACATTGAATGTTTCCAGACAGTAGAAAATTTTATTTACATTATAATGTACACAATAGAAATTGACTTAAAATACACATTTTCAAAATTTTTAATAATTTGTACTGAATATAAAAATATCACCTGTATATTTACATCTATATATTTTATTACATTAGTAATTGCACAATGAACAAAATGCTTTTATTCTTTCAATTATTATTTGAACAGAACGCATTAATTAAGTAGGTATCTTCAACATTATATTTCAGCTGATCCAATCCTCTATGTACTGGAACCAAAGGTGTACATTGAGGGCTGTGCTATCGTTGTTGTTGTTCCTTTATGTTACAGGTGACTATGTAAACACTCAGCACACAGGCTGTGGTGCGGAGAAAGCAGGGGATGAAGAAGAGAGAGGAGGGAGGGGGTGGAAGAAGGGGAGGGAGGAGAGGCGGAGAGCTGTTTTAGGATATATATTTCTGTGAAACTTTCAGAAAAGGTACCATCTTTCGAGTACTATCGGGCTGCTGCAGCCCCTTACACCTATCATTCCTTCTGGACAAACATTGCTATCTAATCCATGCTTAATATCAGTATCATGCTGTTAATCAAGGAAAATTAAAGCCATGCACAGAAGTTGGTGAGTAACAGCAAAGTACATACAGAAGTGCCTAAAAGTAAGCATGATGGTAAATCATCATATACAAATGATGACTTTCAGTTTTTAATATTTTATTTTCAAAAGTGTCCTTTAAAGTATGTATACTACTGAAGTTATCAGACTATCATAAGCACTAGTAACACTACCAACTCTAATTCGAAATTATTTAGTAAAATGTTATGAGCTGATAACTACACTTCTCAAGGTGAATTCTGTTGAGCAGCAATCATTTGATAACTTGTAACAGCATTTGAGTAACTGTGCAACAGAACAAAAAGAATCAAAGAAAAATAAATTACTGTAGGAACATTGTTTTATAGCTTGTTTATTCTCCCCATTCTCTCCATTGTCAATATGCCTAATTTGAAAATCCATTGTCAATAGCCTAATTTGAAAGTCACAGGAATTACGAATATTTACTAAGTTTTTTTTCTCTACATTCATCCATTTTGAAACTAATGAGGATACCTTCCTTTGTATCATGCCCTTCCAATGGATTAACTAAATAATTGTTTTAAGTTTCATTTGAGTCTACCCAACATATTCAGTCATGGTAACAATTTAAAGAACAGAACTGTCCAATAATGTCAAAAGCTGCAGTAATTGAAAGGTAAACGTCTTTATATTCTGCAAATCTTTGTTTTCTCAAGGCAGTGGAAAAAATCCAAAACTGAAGAAGAGTATAATGAATATATTCACAACAAAACAGTATATACTAGCTAAATCAGATTCTAACCACACACAGCAGCAGGTGGTGTACACCACCTACAGCTCACCAACAAAAGAGGGCTGTCCCACAATAATAATTCCATACAAAATGGATTTCTTATTGCAGAAAAAAATCATAAAAGTTTTGATCCTTCAGGAGAGGCTAACACATAACGGAGAGAAAATTCTCAAATGAATATCCAAACAGGATTTTCAAAACTATTTTGTGGACACCATCAATATATCAAAGAAACTTTACATCAAGAATCTATAAAGTCCAAATCAGCACAATGAAATACGTTTGTGACATCACTTTGCTAAAATGCTAATTAGTTATCATATAGTGCTTTCACAGTAACAAAAAAGTAATAAGAGCTATAAATATCTATAATACCAAAGTTTTTGTTACCCCCAAGCAACTGAAGACATAACAAAATCTCACCATATATTAAAGCGTGACTATTGCGACAAACTTCATCTGGCAGAACATAGCTCACATACGAAACCTCAGATTAAAAAAAATCAAAATCGGAAAACTTTACAAATGTGCAACAGAATCTGTTCACATATGTTGAGGTTGATAAAGATACAATACTGGAAAAGTAGTATGTACAACCTCCAGAAATTTTTATTGCATGAATTCTGACTAGACATGGAACATTCACTATTAATTAAATATATGACTTAACATTTGACTTGCATTCCTCTGACACTTGTATGTTAGGTTTTAGGAGTCAACTAAGTCAACAATTTCAATAGCAAAATTTTTCTATTTGTTTATGAATTCCAGTAATATCTTTATCGTAATGGCTCATTCCAATATTGTGTTGTAAAGGCACAACTGTATTTTTCTTTCACACAATGTCCCCAATTACAAAAAAAAGATATTGATAAAGTATATAAATCTGAAATACTGTATGTCCAAAGTTGAAAGGTTCTGCAAATGTCTTATAACAGGCATACTGCTTGACTCACACTGAACTGCACAACTTTGTGCATTTCCCTGATAAACTGGTGAGTGGTGCTTTCACTCCAGTTGTAGACTGGCAAAAAGAGAAATGAATAGGATATAGAACGCACTCACCCTTAAATTTTTTTCAGTTAGAACACTCAGTGTGTATAACAAACTGATTCACAGCTTTTAAATCAACTTAATGAAGCTATTTTTTCCTTGCAAGTTAGCAAGACACACATTCACAATTAGTTTAACGGATCTTCCACAATTTGTGGCCCTCCAACACTTGCACGAAGCACTCGTCTTCAGTCTACTTGCAGAGTCCTCTCATTCTTCTGAATAGATTTCTTCATTACTCAATTACGGTATTTACAAGCCTACGAAGTCAATGCGACTAGAAAAGAAAAATGCACTGTTTTCTTAGATGTCGAGGAAATGAGATCAATCTTTTAATAATACATGTTCCAATTATAAATTAAAACTTTCTCATAAAAGTATGAAAGGTCTTTTTGAGTGGCACTGGAAACACAATTACACAAACTGAATGCAAAAGAAGCCATTAGCTGAAGTTCAACACACATTATTATTATTATTATTATTATTATTATTATTTTTTACTGGCATTAAACTTCAACTATTTAGGCAAACTCATTCTTGCATATGAAGAATGTAGAGAGAATATCACAGTACCTCTTATTATGTATGGCAGTAGGAAAGACACATCACCATTTGTTTTTGCAGATGAAGCTCAAGCAGAATGTAATATAGGCTGAAAATCTTTATGTCTTTTTAGGTCACTGAATTCCAGTGACTCTTTCCTGGACAACCATTCTGCCTCAGAAGCTGATGACAACATGTACACTACTTATGTCAGTTAAGAATTGCTCAGTGTATACATGGTGACCTATCCTTCCAACTGGTTCACATCTAACTTTGCAGTGTGTTTCTATTTTACCAATAACCTAGTAAATGTAAAACTGTATCAAAAGGTAAATTCAATTTAGAAAACTGTAAAATTACAAGGAAATAGAATGGCTGGCCAGTACTTACCTTAAAGGGAGAAAATTCCAAGTACTGCCAATACCCATATCTAAAAGTAGAAAAAATTATCCACTTTTAAATCTATATATCAACAGCACTTACAATTTCACTTCCTGTATGTATGTACTGAAAAGCCATTCTGTCTTCTTGTAAATGTAAAACTGGTTATTAGAAAAAATATCCACAGTTTTTGATGCAGCAAAAATTAGTAACAGCAATACAATGATCCAATGAATAAAAGACATCCTCCAATTGGTAATTTTCTATTTACAACTAAACGACCAATCAAATCTTCTGTTCAACATTTAAATGAATCATCAGATGACATGAGTTAACATTAAAGTAATTCAACTGATGACATGAGAATGAGATGTGTAAATGAGTCTTCCAAATGATGAAAAACCAAATCACAAATGTTTTCATTCTCCGGCTTTTAACTGAAGGATGTCACTACGGTTCAGTCATATATGAAAATATGTCAAACATAAAAAAGCACTGCCAATTTCTGAAATTTGTGTGGAGTTTAGTAATAAACACTGCCAGGTAATAAGTTCCTAGTCAATCAATCAAAAACAGACATCTGAAAGTTCTTTGTGAAGATGCAAGCAATAGGATCACCTAAATGCACTGCCAAATGTTATAACACAGTCAAAAGTCCACTCTGAAGACACTTTCATTCACTCAGAATTTTCTGTATATTAAGGATGAGAACTACATCAAGACAATCCAAGAATAATGTATATGGTCATGACATGGAACAATCAGTGAAGGAAGGAGCATTTTAAGCGTTGGTAGTGGGTACATAGAAACTACATGGAAATATTTTATGTTTGTAGATGAACAACAGAAATTGTGTCTGAAGAAACTAATGGGGATGGGAGGAACATAAAATGTAGAACAACAATCACAAAGACTACGTCCAAGTGAAAAATTACAAGCCGGAAGAAGAGCAATGGGGGCAACTCGTACCTTTCTCTTGTCATACGAAGGACCATCTAAAATATAACACTAAAATTTTTGTCACTTCGTGTTTCTGTTTGTTGTTGATTGGAAAGTAATAATTCTCCAGACCTGACCACAGTTTTAATACTCCTATGAGAGTAAATCACTATTCATCTAATAGAAGAGGCATTCTGGTTGTTTGTGTGTGTGTAGGGGGGGATGCGATGGGGGAAGTAATCTATCAATTTATTTTGATTGAAGATTCATTTTGAAGGATTCTCCTCCTTAGAGTAATTTTGTTTTTAGTTACGTAATTGAAAATATTATTTTCAATTTGCTGCTCAACATACAATTACTAATTCAAGAAATTATAAACCAATTACCACGTGCCCAAAAATTGTTAGTTTTTAGTATTTATTCAATGTAGCTAACAAACCTACTCCCTACAGCATAGTCTAGAAATACAGCACTGCTTATTATGAACTCCACAAAAATGTAAAACATGAATATTGTGGATAACCTGTTACAATATATCCATAAATTGTCCTTACACAACATATGTTTTACAACTAATGATTTATTTTCTTTATGTTGTATTTGTCAATGAATACGAAGAGGGAGAATGAATTACTAATTATTCACGAAGATGCATAGCCCACGACATAAATGGCCAATGCTTAACTCTACCACGTTCGCATATTAATTTCACCCAAATGCTTTTCGTAATACATTCATTCCAAGAAGTGACTGTTGGACTGATCCTGTTATTGAGCTTTTATGATTTTGATATGCTATGGTGGAAAGCCAAAAGATACAAATTGCTAAGTATTTGACATATTGTTACTGTGTGTTTTCATTCAAAAACATTGATGGCAAGGGGCTCTTCTTTTTGAAACATCAATGTTTGTTATGTTTCATTCCAGCAAGCTGCTCTACAAATAAACTATTTGTAGATTTATAAACGAAAAAAAGAAGTTTATAACAAAATATCAGTTGTCAGTACAGATCAAAATGTACTGATATCTCATCAATCAGTTTTCAATACCAAAGAAGAGTGAATTTAGGTGTTGGTATCAATTTTTCTGAACAGGGAAATAGAACTATCTTGCACAATCATTATAGAATAGATCTGAGCACTTCACATCCTTCTGATCAGACATTTACTGCCCACAGGCTGATTCACAGACAGATTGATACAAAAAAAAAACTGAACATGCAACAATGCTTATATGAAAACAGAGAAATTGTTCCCAAAACTGCTGTCCCACAAATAATCTCACTCTTTAAAAACAAACAAGCTAACAGGACCATACACCAGTGTCCACAAACAAAAGTTAAGATGTGCTCCGATTCAATAACCAGATACGGTGCCAGGTGGGGATGATGGCATGACGCTATGATAAGAGGGTGCATTTCCTTTGATATCAAAAGAGAAGTTGGAATTTTGTATTTATTTTATCTGATGACAGTGTAAAATAATGAAAATCACTTGTTACATCAGACAATGGATACTCAAAACCAATGCTGACAGTCTCATACTGTTCCCAATATACAAATGTTCACCATCTACTAAATCTGAAAGCAGAAGTGCTTGTGAAACACAAACAATATTATGCACATTAGTACCACAAGTAATAATGTGAATGTGAATACTGATGCAAGGTCGCATAATTTGCCACTGTGAGGCACAGGGTAAAGCTGAATAACTGCTTTCTTCACTAATACATGCCACTCACCTTCACAGGTATCACAGGTGCCGTTGGTTGAGGTGGAGGACTGTTATCTGGACCATCCAATGGCTCATTTTTTACTACAACTACAGAATCTAGCATTGGCTCCAAACGTGGCTTCTTCTCCATTGGTTGTTCTTCATCATCATCCTCTCCTTCTCCGTCCATTTCACCATCCATATCCCCTTTCACATCTTGGAGCATATGATTGTCTTTTGAGTCTAACATAGAGCTATTATCACTGCTGACTGACATGCGACGAATGTCTGATGACTTCGCCCGAGCCCGGAAGTGACGTGGCTGTAAAGAAGCATGACGCTGTACATACTTCATACATGAAAGAAAAACTGCACCAAGTATGTAAAATATTTAGATTCTGAATGAGAATAATTAACTGAGCTCCTCTGAAAATCCTTCCGTAATAAATGCTGGATGCAGCAACCATTAAACAATCACAGTGTAAAGTGTAACACGGAAATTTGAATTAACAAAAGAATGTATTAGCCATGGATGTCTTTAAAATAAGGGAAGTAGAAGTAACTGCAAAATGGAACATCATGATCTTCGGGCAACTTTAAGGAATGAGTGGGAACAGGTAAAGAGAGAAAGTATTCAAATATCTCTTGGAAAAGACATCAACACCCATGTTCAAAGAGATCAGCAAAGAAGTAATACTTAAGAATCAGTGATAATGGAAATTTCTTTAGAAAAAAGACATTTATCTTCAAAGAGTTCCAAGGGGAACAGCAAGGAAACGAGCAATATGGGCAAAAGAAAAAAACTAACAAAAACAGGATGTATACATGGACAAGCAAAAAATTTGCTGAATGTTTCTCGGATTACACAGTTAAAAATACACTTTTTCCTGGGTGAAAATACACACTTTTTCCCCAGTGAAAATACACATTCTCCATGTTAAGTGACAGTAAACTTTCCCTCGGAACTATGAAACTTATCATTCCTTTGAATGGTAAGTTTTTATACACCAGTGTAGAAATTCTTGCACTTAAGGAAACGAAACCCAGCAAAAAAAATATAAAAAATATGCATTTTGAAAAGATTTTTGACGTGCAGCAGTATGTTTGGTCGTATTTTTGTATTGCGAAAGTATAAATATGAGTTCGACCAAAAACAGGACGTTAAGTTTCCGAAGCAACAGTTGTGATGCCATGCTTACTGAAACCAGTCTGTTGTGAAGTATTGCTTAGTCTTCGTCCTAAAGCCTTAGATACATTTTGCTATCGGTGGATGCTTGTGCACATACTGTGGTTTGTCATTGTAAATGACATTTTCTTTGCAACTAAAAATTTACTTTGGTGCTTTTCTCTCGTTTATGTTTTATTGCTGGAGTATTATTCTGCAAAAGCGGGCTGAAGAAAAATTCTTAGTTAGAGTTATCAGTTCTTACCAGTTAAAAAAAAAAAAATTGACTCAAAACTAACACAATCAAAAATTCCCAGAATTCTAAAAGGTTCCCGGGTTTTCTCCCAGATGAAAAAATTCCCGGGTTTTTCCCAGTTGTCCCGGGGCATATACACCCTGCAAAAAATTGGCCACGTGCGAGTAGAACTAGCACAGAGTGTTCCATACAAGCTTAATTATGTATATGGATAGTTCACCCATTCTGGGAATGAGAATCTCTACCATTTTTGCCTGTTATCAACATTGATACTGGCAGGATGTCAATCCCAGGGGTTCCAAGAATATTTTAATTTCAATAATACAAATGTGACACAAAATCATCCAGGAGACACGTGGCCAATATTATAATAATCTGCAGTCCTGCACTCATGTTGACTGGGTCGCAATGGCAAACGTCAAAGACCAGAAAGGAATGACTTTATTGCTCTTATGATGTGTTTTGGAATTTATCCATCATCAGATATCCAGGAACGATAATTAAACGTAGATATGGTGTTCCACATACAACGCCATATCTACACGTAACAATAGCTCCTGGATACCTGATGATGGATAAAATCTGAAATACATCATATGAACAAAGAGGTCGTTCCTTGCCCTGATGTCTGACTTCTACCAATGTCAACATGAGTGCACGACTACTGACTGTCGTAATTTCAAGTTTGAGGTTGGATAACAAATGAAAAAAGAAATATTTTTTGTGTGATATAATTACATATTAAAAGTTTTCGTTTTTCTTCTTCTTCTTCTTTACTTGTACTGTGAAGCCTTGCTTCTAGCTGAATTTCATGATTCTAACCCAATGGGAAGTACCCTCTAGGTTCTGATGAGCAAGTTTGTGAGTATCAGAATTCATAGATAGCCGTAGCCTTTGGCTGATCTGAGTTAGTTTATATTTATTACACCACCAAGGACATATAGATTTAAATATGTGACATTAAGTTCAACTTCATATGTGTGTACCTGTTCCAGGGAGAAGAGTCAGATAAGAAACTATAATTTTTTTTGCATGATGTGACTACAAATTTACAGTTTTCGAATTTTTTTTTTTTACTTTGGTTTCACTGTGAGACCTTTCTTGTTGGCAAATTTTATGATTCTAGGCCAGCAGAACGTACTCTGTTTAAGTTTTGATGGGTGAGTTTGTGACTATCAAAAAATGTGTCTCACAGAAGTATGTTCTGACTGTATTGGCTTACAAGCTTCCCTTTATGTCGCCAAGGGACAATAGGCCTTAGTATTTGAGATACATTTCAACTTGATACATCTACATGTTTCCGAGGAAAAGGGTTTCAACAGTTGGAAAGAAAACATGGTGATCCTGTATGGCTTCCATTTTTACCGACTGAAGCATCAAATACCAACAAGAAAGAGGAAGAAAAATTAAAACTTAATGTTCCACTGACGATGGAGATGAGAGATGGCACAAAAAGAGCAGACTGTGGCCAGGTAAGAAGGAAGACTGGCTGTGTAGCTTCCAAAATAACCACCTTGGCATTTGCTTTTAGCAATTTAGTGCAACAATGGGAAACCCAAATCCTGGAAGGCCAAACAAGGAGCTTAACAACTGTCCTTCCAAACATAAGTCCTGTACCTCACTACTGTGTCAGGAAGAATTGCAAACAAGGAAGGAAGATGATTCATAATGGTCAACATGAAATGAGAAACAAGTGTCGAAATTGAGCTAAGCAGATAAAGATATAGTAGAAGTTATCAAGAATGCTAGTGAGGCATAAGGGAACTGATTCTTGCAAGAGGTACCAAAGTGTCAAGTTTTCATAACTAGCAGAGCCATCATTCGACACAAATTGACAAATGCAGGTGAGACACAGCAGATCTTGATAAGACAGTTGTAAGTTTGATTACAAGATATCTCATCAGTGTTTACACTACATCTAAACTTATCTATATTTCAGGCATATTTCTTAGCATTAACATGCTATAACACTTTGTTAAGAAATGAAAAATATTCATGTGCTGTGGAACTTCGATTTTACGTTTTTCGTGGTTCTACGCCATAAATTCGTAGCTACTGTGAAAAACCTTTAAGACCAATGCTAAAAATTCTCCGATTTTACATTTCTTCCTAGTAAGGTTTATCTCAATTCTACATTCTTACTCAAAGTCTCGCTTGACATCGACCCGTTTTCTTCCTTCTGACATTTGATGTGAACTAACGATTATAAGTGGTACAAAAGACACGATTCGCACTGCAGTTGGTGGTGGAGGTAGGGAATATTTTAGGCTGTTGAGGAGAGGGTAGATGGGAGAGAGGAAATGCTCACATAATCCACAATCGGCATTACCAACACAAATTGCAATGTTTAGCTTCACCTCGCAATTATGATACAACTATTGCAAGGTTGCTGCAGCAATGGAAAAACAGGACAATCAGTGAGAAGTGTTCCGGACCAAGTCAATAAGTGACGATGGGGTGCAACAGCCACCTTCTCTTGCACCACTTATAACTCAGTCTCGTCCTTCTGCATGTATTTCTGACACTATATTAAGCAACAATATTGGTCTTCACCCTCTTAAATTCAAACACTGAATCTCTAAGAACATGCTCTGTCAGAATGAAGAAAAACTGGCCATTTCTGGCTAGTGGTTGGTTGGTTTGTGGGGGTTAAAGTGATCAGACTGCGATGGTCATCGGTCCCTTTTTCCAAAAAAACTAAAATCACCCACAGAGAATAAAAAAACGTCAGACGACACAGGACAAGAAAGACTCAGACAGAGATCAGACAAAACAAATTAAAATCACACAGAGTGTGACGGTGGTTGGCCGACCAAAGATATAAAAAAGGGAAAAGCCAACCACCAAGAACACATTAAAAACTCAGTTTAAAACCGTAGGCCAAAGGCCAGAATCAACACAAAACAATAAAATAAAACATAAACACTCAGATTAAATGACAAAAAACCCCTGCCCAAATAAAACGCAAAACTAAGCCAGCCATAGCAGGGTCATCAGTTAAAAGGGCAGGGAGCGTATCAGGCAGCACAAATGTCTGCCTGACCACTGATAAAAGGGGACAGGCCAACAAAATGTGGGCCACTGTCAAAGCCGCCCCGCAACGACATAGAGGAGGGTCCTCCCGATGCAGTAAATAACTGTGTGTCAGCCGGGTGTGGCCAATAAGGAGCCGACAAAGAACAACTGAATCTCTAGGAGTGGCTCGCATGGATGACTGCCACACACCCATCGTCGCCTTGATAGGGCGGAGTTTGTTTCGCATGGGCAGGTTGTGCCATTCAGTGTCCCACACGTCGAAAATTTTGCGGCATAAGATTGCCCGCAAATCATTCGCCGGGAGACCAATCTCCAGAGATGGTGCACTGGTGGCCTCTTTCGCCAGGCGGTCAACAGTTTCATTGCCGTGTATCCCAACATGGCCGGGGGTCCATACAAAGACCACAGAGCGGCCGCAACGGGCAAGAGTATGCAGGGACTCCTGGATAGCCATCGCAAGACGAGAACGAGGGAAACACTAGTCGAGAGCTCGTAAACCGCTCAGGGTATCGCTACAAATAACGAAGGACTCACCTGAGCAGGAGCGGATATACTCTAGGGCTCGAAAGATGGCGACCAGCTCAGCAGTGTAAACACTACAGCCAGCCGGCAATGAACGTTGTTCGGAATGGTCCTCTAGAGTACGAGCATAACCGACACGACCAGCAACCATCGAACTGTCAGTGTAAAACATGCTAGAGCCCTGATACGTGGCTAGGATGGAGAGAAAGCGGTGGCGGAAGGCCTCCGGAGGGACTGAGTCCTTTGGGCCCTGTGCCAATTCCAGCTGAAGGCAAGGGCGAGGCACACACCATGGTGGTGTTCGCAAAGGGGCCCGGAAAGGAGGTGGAACAGGGAAAACCCCAAGCCCGGAGAGAAGCTCTCGGACGCGGACCGCGATCGTACATCCCGACCAGGGCCGACGTTCTATGAGATGGACGACGGACTGTGGGAACAGGAGACAATAATTTGCATGCCTGGGCAAGCTAAAAACATGGGCAGCATAAGCAGCCAGTAATTGTTGGCGTCGTAACCGCAGTGGAGGGACAAGTATGCTGGCCACAGGGCTGGTCCTGAAGGCACCAGTGGCAAGGCGTATCCCACTGTGGAGGATAGGGTCCAGCACCCGCAACGCAGATGCTGAGCCATAAGCCAGGCTCCCATAATCCAGACGGGACTGGATTAACGCATGGTAGAGCCGTAACAGGGTAGATCGGTTGGCGCCCCAGTAGGTGTGGCTCAAGCATCACAGAGCGTTTAAATGCCGCCAACACATCTGTTTAAGCTGCAGAATATGAGGCAGCCAAGTCAACCGAGCATCGAAGACCACCCCCAAAAACCTATGTGACTCCACCACTGCCAGGAGTTCGCCATCAAGATAAAGCCGCGGCTCCGGGTGGACAGTGCGTCGCCGGCAGAAATGCATAATGCAGGTCTTGGCTGCCGAAAACTGAAACCCATGAGCTACAGCCCAAGACTGCGCCTTACGGATAGCGCCCTGTAGCTGACGTTCAGCAGCTGGAATGCCAATAGAGCTGTAATAAAGGCAGAAGTCATCAGCATACAAGGACACTGAGACAGACGTTCCTACCGCCGCAGCGAGCCTGTTAATGGCTATTAAAAACAGGCAGACACTGAAAACTGAACCCTGTGGCACACCGTTCTCCTATGGGAGGCCGCGACTTGCACGCGGAAGGTACGACACGACAGAATATTGCGGGTAAAGATCGGCAGAGGGCCCCGAAGACCCCATCCATGAAGTGTAGAAAGGATGTGATGACGCCATGTTGTATCGTACACCTTCCGCATGTCGAAAAAGACAGCGACCAGGTGCTGACGGCGGGCAAAGGCAGTACGGATGGCCGACTCCAGGCTCACCAGATTGTCGGCGGCAGAGCGGCCTTTACAGAACCCACCCTGAGACGGAGCCAGAAGGCCCCAAGACTCCAGTACCCAGTTCAACCGCCGGCTCACCATTCGTTCAAGCAACTTGCAAAGAACGTTGGTGAGGCTAATGGGACGGTAGCTGTCCACCTCCAAAGGGTTCTTGCCTGGTTTCAGAATGGGGATAACAATACTTTCCTGACATTGCGACGGAAACTCACCCTCGACCCAAATACGGTTGTAAAGGTCGAGGAGCCGTCGCTGGCAGTCCACTGAAAGGCGTTTCAGCATCTGACAGTGGATGCGATCTGGCCTAGGAGCGGTATCAGGGCAAGTCGCTAGGGCACTGCGAAATTCCCACTCACTGAATGGAACATTGTACGATTCTGGATGGTGGGTGCGAAACGAAAGGCTCCGACGTTCCATCCGCTCTTTAATGGAGCGGAAGGCCACTGGGTAATTGGCAGAACTGGAACTCAGAGCAAAATGCTCTGCCAAGCGGCTGGCAATTACGTCGCAGTTAGTACAAACTGCTCCATTCAGTGAGAGCGCAGGGACGCTGACAGGGGTCCGATAGCCATAGAGGCGTCGAATCTTGGCCCAGACCTGTGATGGAGTGACATGGAGGCCAAAGGTGGACACATACTGCTCCCAGCACTCTTGCTTGCATTGGCGGATAAGGCGGCGGGCTCTTGCACTCAGAAGTTTGAAGGCGATAAGGTGTACGATGGAGGGATGTCGCTTGTGACACTGGAGCACCCGCCGGCGATCTTTAATCGCTTCAGCGATCTCAGGCGACCACCAAGGCACAGTCCGCCGCCGAGGGGACCCAGAAGAACTTGGAATGGCAGATTCTGCGGCAGTAACGACGCTGGTGGTGACTGAGTGAACCACCGCATCAATGTCGTCATTAGAGAGAGGCTCAATAGCGGCAATGGAGGAAAACAAGTCCCAGTCAGCCTTATTCATAGCCCATCTGCTGGGGCGTCCAGAAGAGTGATGCCGTGGCAGTGACAGAAAGATCAGAAAGTGGTCACTACCACACAGGTCGTCATGCACACTCCATTGGACAGATGGTAAGAGGCTAGGGCTACAGATCGAAAGGTCAATGGCGGAGTATCTGCCATGCGCCACACTGAAGTGTGTGAAGACATCATCATTTAAAATTGAGAGATCGAGCTGCACCAATAAATGCTCAATGGTGGCGCCTCGACCTGTTGCCACTGACCCTCCCCACAGAGGGTTATGGGCGTTGAAGTCGTCCAGTAACAAGAAAGGTGGCGGCAATTATGCTATCAGCGCAGCCAGGACATGCTGCGCGACATCACCATCCGGTGGCAGGTAAAGGCTGCAGACGGTAACAGCCTGTGGCGTCCACACCCGAACAGCGACAGCCTCTAAAGCTGTTTGTAGAGGGACAGACTCGCTGTGAAGAGAGTTAAGGACATAGATGCAGACGCCACCAGACACCCTTTCATAAGCTTTCCAGTTCTTATAATAACCCCCGATAGCCATGGAGGGCAGGGGTTCGCATTGCTGGAAGAGCAATGCAGAAGAAATGGTGAAAGCTGAGAAGTTGTCGGAGCTCAGCAAGATGGTGGAAGAAACCGCTGCAGTTCCACTAGAGGATGATATTGTCCATTGCTGAGAAGGGCGTGAAGGGACTGAGGAGGCAAATTAAGTTGCTGGGCCACCTGCCACCACCGACTGAGCACCTGTGCCAGTGCTATCCATGGTGTCTGAGGGACCGGGGAGATCGAGGTCCTCAGCGGACGCCAGAATCTCCACCTCGTCCTCAGACGCACAGCTTGTAGGAAGCAGTGGGACAGGTGCCACCGCACTGTCGTTAGTCTTGGGGACTTTCTTCTTCTTCTTCTACTTCTTCTTCTTCTGCTTCTCTTGCTGTGCCTTCGGTTGTTCAGACTTGGAGGGCTTCACTGGGTCAGTCTCAGGGACAGACGACGACCATGAGGCCCTACGACCAGGGACTGGCGGTTGTTTCAGCCACTTGCGGGTGTCTGCTTTTCCGCTGGTCGGAACTTGCAAAGGGAGGTCCCCTAGGGCCCCCTTCCTGGCGAGAGTAGCTGAAGAAGCCTTACTCTTCTCCGGCTGGGAAGGGGGAACTGATGTCCCCGATGGTTGGGGGTGTGTTGCTCCTGAAGGAGATGGAGCAGGAGCAACAGGGAGTGAAGTGCCCCCCACAACCAAGGGGGGCGGTGGATTTTGACCGATCTTAGAGCTGATATGTGACAATGGGAGAACCGTTGTCGCAGCAGCAGCGTAGGTCGACATCATTGCCACAGGATGGAGCCTCTCATACTTTCGTTTAGCATCGGTGTAGGTCAAGCGGTCCAGGGTCTTATATTCCATTATCTTTCGTTCTTTATAGAATATCCTACAATCCGGCGAGCAGGGGGAATGGTGTTCTCCGAAGTTAACACAGATGGGAGGCGGAGCACATGGAGTATTGGGATGCGAAGGACGTCCACAATCTCGACATGTGATGCTGGAAGTACAGTGGGATGACATGTGCCCGGACTTCCAGCATTTAAAACACCGCATCAGAGGAGGGATATATGGCTTCACATCGCAGCGGTAAACCATCACCGTGACCTTTTCGGGTAATACATCACCTTCAAAGGCCAAGATGAAGGCACCGGTGGCTACCTGATTATCCCTCGGACCCCGATGGACGCGCCGGACGAAGTGAACACCTCGTCGTTCTAGATTGACGCGTAGTTCATCGTCGGACTGCAGAAGAAGATCCCTGTGGAATATAATACCCTGGACCATGTTTAAACTCTTATGGGGAGTGATGGTGACGGAAATATCCCCCAACCTGTCACAAGTGAGCAACCTCCGGGACTGGGCAGAGGATGCTGTTTTGATGAGAACTGATGCAGAGCGCATTTTGGACAAGCCCTCCACCTCCCCAAACTTGTCCTCTAAATGCTTCACAAAAAACCGAGGCTTGGTTGGCATAAAAGATTCACCATCGATCTGCGTACAGACAAGGTACCGGGGTGAATAATCTCCACTGCTGTCTTGAGCCATGCGTTCCTCCCATGGAGTGGCCAGGGAGGGAAATGATCTTGGATTGTATTGCTTGCCGTTGCGGTTAGACCTCGATCGCTTAGAGACTGCTGGTGGAGGCCCACCAGCGAGAGATGATGTACCACGCTTCATTGCGGGTCATCCGCCCTGATGCCACCCACTCTGACCAAGGGCTCTCCCCACGGGCGCCACCCAGCCGCAGCAAAGACCACCTGGCAGGATGGCCTTTGCTGGGAGTCCCGATGCCCCACAGGGATAGGCATCTACTCCTCGGCATACGTGGGGAGGTAGCAGCTAAGGCATCAGCAGTGCGATCCCTGTGTAGTCAGGGGGCTACCACCAAGAGGGTACATGACGACCCCATCACAACGGACTGGCTACCGTGCTGGTTGTCAGGTGCCGAATATCCGTTAGTAAAGGGAGCAAAGATAGAAGTGCACAATGGAGGGAATGTATGCTACCCGGAACACACTGCAGCCGATGTGGCCGGAAGCTCAGTTTAAGATCAATTCCACGACAGTAGCGAATATGCCAGATCTTAGGGCAAGATGGATATAGAATGCACCACGTAAGGCGTCCTTCCCCAAATGGTACGCACTAATGGGAAAATTTGGAAATAGAGTGGTCAAACCCCTTAGGGGACCATCACATTAAAGGCCGAAACAGTTGAGACTCCTTTTAGTCACCTCTTACGACAGGCAGGAATACCGCGGGCCTATTCTTACCCCCGAACCCGCAGGGGGGTTCTGGCTAGTGAGCTCTTACTGGCTGGTGAATTGTTATATCACCTAACAGCATTCTGCAGTATTGCCAATGTGTGCCATTTGCAGTTCAAATTCGGCATTTGCAGGTTTCGTGAAAGCACATATTCACATACAAGTTTTCCTTCACACGTGGCACTTATTTATACCTATGAATATGAAATGAAGTTAGCCTGATGTGATATCAGTGTTTCTCTGTCCCAGCAATCTGTTACATTTATAACACTCTGTCTGCCATCACAACACATTAAACACCACTGAGGACTGCAACACAGACAAACAAGCCTTCGCACAACTGCTCACTGAACTTATCTTGTTAATTGTGGTGGCACACATGGCAAATGGAGCAGCCTACGTTGGCAATTTTTGGTGAGTTTTTTCTTGCTGTTACACATCTTTGAGTTTTTAAGAACTGATGAAACTCATTATCACAAATTATTATATAAACATTGGATTGTTCATTTAATTTCCTTCACTTATGCAGTCTGGGCCGTATGAAAACATAAAGTAGAGGTTTCACTGTGATTGGGAAAATTTCACTTGTTACCCCAATGCACTGGTCACGGCATTCTTCAAAATTAAACGTGGAGAAGTAACTGCTTACTGGAGGATGACGATCCTTGGGAACTTTTACACCGTGACTTGGAACAGATTAACCAAACAAATATTCAAATATTCCTCGGATTAGAGAGCATCAAATGTTAATTTATTGCTTCTGAACGTTTGGAGTAGTTGTGAAGTGACTGGTCGGAAAAAGTGAACGAAAGAGCTGACAACAACATATTTTAGCATGGCAAAATGCCAAAAGAAAATTTTTAAAGGTACGAATGCTATTTGTAACAGAATAAGTAAAAATGGAAAGATTTTAAAAAGTCGTAAGAAGTACAGACTACTCCAATGCATCATTTTGTGAAGAGAGCACCGTACACACAAGTTAGGTTCTTCTATCACATACAGTAACTACCACAAGGCGGCACTGGTCCAAGTCCAAAGTCCAGACAGCAAAAGTCTATGTGTGGTTTATGATAAGGTCTTTAAGGCAGTAACTGATAGCAGCTATCCCACAGCTAAACTATCACTATAAAAAGATGTAATTAGTAAGGCTTTAATATCAGCTACATGCTCTGCCATTTCTGATACTCATACATTTCTGCTAAAGCATCGGAGACTATCAGCAGGATACAATGAAATCTAAGCTTTTTCGTTCATTAATCTGTTCTACAGATTAAATCAACAATGAGAATCTTCAGGGATGTGGAACAAATCTAGGTATAATTAACAAGAAACAAAAACATCAGAAAGTTAATTTGTATATTGTATTAACAATGAACTAACCCTATTCTGCCTAATGTTATTCACATTTATGCCATCCAAAATTAATTGAGTAAATTAATAAGAAAGCCTTTCCTTTTAAAAAAGATGTTCCCTGTTCAGTTTTAGCCATTATATAGCTGCTGTTTTTACCTGCTATTAGTAGTTTAACATTTTCTCAACTGCAATGGTATTTTTCAGAGAAGTTTTTTCTCTCTATAAATACTGAGTTCTATTTATAATACATTATCACTTGCCATAGAGCTCTAACAAAAATTGTTAAATGCCATGTAGCTAACAGAAATTTTCTATCTGTATTTAGATATTCTGATAATTGTAGGAATGGTAGCTAATGAGGTATGTTCTTAATTTTCTTTTCAATTGATAAGGATTTCCAGTTCCTTGCTTTATGGTAAACAGGAGCTTGCTGAACATCTTACCACCAAAGTATATGATTCCACTGTGAACACTGGAAAGGGAAGCAAGATCATGAAAATTATTTTTGTGGCTTACATTGTGACTATGTATATCAAGTGTAAGCTGAAACAGATATTTATTATCAACAACAAAAACCTTTAACTAGTAGATGTATTTGGAAGTAAGTAATAATTCTAAGATCCTTGATGGGCTTCTGAAAGATGTACAGTAACTGACTTTAGACAATATTCTTACTTTTCACTTCTGCTGATCAAATGCTTTACTTTCTTTAGATGCCTAGAAGATAATTCTGTAAGATAACAGGGAATGAATATACGCAAAATGAGCTAACACTAATGTCTATAGATCAACACAATGAAAGATCCTTCTAAGGGCGCAACACTGTGGAATGAGCTTCACCATTACTTTAGGAGTCCAAGGAATTTTACACACTGCACTTCAATCAGTGTATGACTGTAAACATTTAATTTTATTGATAAAAGGTCATTACTGCTTACTTCAAATTGCATGACAAGAGTTTTTTTTAGGAATACGATTGCTTTTAACTACATGTAGGCTTGTTCAGCTACCATCTGAGCTGCATCTGATAAAAATGAGTTTAGACCCTTGATTAGTATGCTTGTGTCGATAGCAAGCATTACACTTTTTGAACTGACCTTTAAAGTCATTCTTGATTATTTATGTAGGTTTGAAACACAAATGGGCACAGAACTGATTCCTGTGGCAATCAACGTTATGTTCCCACATTTCGAGGTTTATTCATGCCCGAGATACGGTCTGTGAATGAGATGCTTTGCATTCTGTTATGGAGGAGAGATTCCATCCGTGCAGGAGGGATGCCATTAATGACATAAAGCTGATCCCAATGTGAAAGTTGTTTTACTAGGCATTGTCTTACTGCAGTTTGTTTGCCCCTTGTGTTCCTACAAATTTTCAGCTGAGTTATCAAGTCAGATATGAGGGTTATACTGTTAAATGTGAAATTTGAACCAAAGTGTAATTTGGCATTTTCACATTAACAAATCATTGCCAGAAGTGAAAGAAGTCATGAGTGGCAGAAGAAATCCTTGGACCTGCAAGGTATTGTACCCCAGATCTGTGGGTCTGCAGTCTAGCACTTACCCACAAAACCAAACTCTAACATACTTAGTTACACAAATCTTAAAATACAGGAGGTACATCTACAAGATTACTCTGCAATTCAAAATAAAGTGTCTGGCAGAGGGTTCAATGAACCACCTTCAAGCTGTCTCTCACCTGTTCCACTCTCCATCAGCGCGCGGGAAAAACAAGCACTTAAATTTTTCTGTGTGAGCCCTGATTTCTCTTATTTTATCATGATGACTATTTCTCCCTATGTAGGTGGGTGCCAACAGAATATTTTCGCAACCAGAGGAGAAAACTGAAACTTCCTGGCAGATTAAAACTGTGTGCCGGACCGAGACTCGAACTCGGGACCTTAGCCTTTCGCGGGCAAGTGCTCTACCGACTGAGCTACCCAAGCACGACTCACGCCCCGTCCTCACAGCTTCACTTCTGTCCCTACTTATTAGCAATTCCTACTAACAACAGTATGGTCTCTAAATCTCATTACCCATATTTTAACCAAGTTGCCATCAGATCGCCACTGATGATACATAGCAAATAATGAGACTCACTGACTTAAAAGTGAAAATTCCCACAAGCAGATGTCACAATCCACCCAAAATTTAACAGCTAGGTTAAGCATTTAAAGAAAAGTTTATGAGCAACTGTTAGTTGTGACAACAACACAGAAATTCCATAGCAGGATATGTCATCTTTGTGACATAGGTGATCACCATAGGAAGTCTTTGATGTTGATTGATATGATGCAGTAAGTGGACTGGATTATATACAAATGAACCAATTCACAATTTCCAAGCAGACTGGTAATATTTCTGCTATTTGATGATTAGTACTTTATGTCATCGCATTTATCAAACTTACGTCAAGGGGAACTCCCTCTGTTTTTTAAGCAAATGGATGCAAAATCAATGCTTGAGAAAGCTTCACAGTGTAGGCAGGTCAGTTGGTAAATCACATGGGTGCTTTCACACGTGGCTCTGGCTTTGATCGTGATTTAAAGGCCTTTAAATATGTCAGCTTGTGTCTGTATATATGTGTGTGTGTGTGTGTGTGTGTGTGTGTGTGTGTGTGTGTGTGTGTGTGTGTGCGCGTGTGCGCGCGAGTGTTGAGGGAAACATTCCACGTGGGAAAAATTATATATATATCTAAAAACAAATTTTTATATATATATATATATATATATATATATATATATAAAACAAAGATTTAGTGACTTACCATATGAAAGTGCTGGCTGGTCGACAGACACACAAACAAACACAAACATACACACAAAATTCAAGCTTTTGCAACAAACTGTTGCCTCATCAGGAAAGAGGGAAGGAGAGGGAAAGACGAAAGGATGTGGGTTTTAAGGAGAGGGTAAGGAGTCATTCCAATCCCGGGAGCGGAAAGACTTACCTTAGGGGGAAAAAAGGACGGGTATACACTCGCACACACACACATATCCATCCACACATATACAGACACAAGCAGACATATTTAAAGACAAAGAGTTTGGGCAGAGATGTCAGTCGAGGCAGAGGCAAAGATGTTGTTGAATGACAGGTGAGGTATGAGTGGCGGCAACTTGAAATTAGCGGAGATTGAGGCCTGGTGGATAACGGGAAGAGAGGATGTATTGAAGAGCAAGTTCCCATCTCCGGAGTTCGGATAGGTTGGTGTTAGTGGGAAGTATCCAGATAACCCGGACGGTGTAACACTGTGCCAAGATGTGCTGGCCGTGCACCAAGGCATGTTTAGCCACAGGGTGATCCTCATTACCAAACACTGTCTGCCTGTGTCCATTCATGCGAATGGACAGTTTGTTGCTGGTCATTCCCACATAGAATGCGTCACAGTGTAGGCAGGTCAGTTGGTAAACCATGTGGGTGCTTTCACACATGGCTCTGCCTTTGACTGTGTACACCTTCCGGGTTACAGGGCTGGAGTAGGTGGTGGTGGGAGGGTGCATGGGACATGTTTTACACCGGGGGCAGTTACAAGGGTAGGAGCCAGAGGGTAGGGAAGGTGGTTTGGGGATTTCATAGGGATGAACTAACAGGTTACGAAGGTTAGGTGGACGGCGGAAAGACACTCTTGGTGGAGTGGGGAGGATTTCATGAAGGATGGATCTCATTTCAGGGCAGGATTTCAGGAAGTCGTATCCCTGCTGGAGAGCCACATTCAGAATCTGATCCAGTCCCGGAAAGTATCCTGTCACAAGTGGGGCACTTTTGTGGTTCTTCTGTGGGAGGTTCTGGGTTTGAGAGGATGAGGAAGTGGCTCTGGTTATTTGCTTCTGTACCAGGTCGGGAGGGTAGTTGCGGGATGCAAAAGCTGTTTTCAGGTTGTTGGTGTAATGGTTCAGGGATTCCGGACTGGAGCAGATTCGTTTGCCACGAAGACCTAGGCTGTAGGGAAGGGACCGTTTGATGTGAAATGGGTGGCAGCTGTCGTAATGGAGGTACTGTTGCTTGTTGGTGGGTTTGATGTGGACGGACGTGTGAAGCTGGCCATTGGACAGGTGGAGGTCAACATCAAGGAAAGTGGCATGGGATTTGGAGTAGGACCAGGTGAATCTGATGGAACCAAAGGAGTTGAGGTTGGTTCTGGAGTTGTTCTTCACTGTGAGTCCAGATCATGAAGATGTCATCAATAAATCTGTACCAAACTTTGGGTTGGCAGGCCTGGGTAACCAAGAAGGCTTCCTCTAAGCGACCCATGAATAGGTTGGCGTACGAAGGGGCCATCCTGGTACCCATGGCTGTTCCCTTTAATTGCTGATATGTCTGGCCTTCAAAAGTGAAGAAGTTGTGGGTCAGGATGAAGCTGGCTAAGGTAATGAGGAAAGAGGTTTTAGGTAGGGTGGCAGGTGATCGGCGTGAAAGGAAGTGCTCCATCGCAGCAAGGCCCTGGACGTGCGGGATATTTGTGTATAAGGAAGTGGCATCAATGGTTACAAGGATGGTTTCTGGGGGTAACGGATTGGGTAAGGATTCCAGGCGTACGAGAAAGTGGTTGGTGTCTTTGATGAAGGATGGGAGACTGCACGTAATGGGTTGAAGGTGTTGATTTTATATATATAAAAACAAAGATGATGTGACTTACCATACGACAGCGCTGGCAGGTCGATAGAAACACAAACAGACCCATACATACACACAAAATTCAAGCTTTCGCAACGAACTGTTGCCTCATCAGGAAAGAGGGAAGGAGAGGGAAAGACGAAAGGAAGTGGGTTTTAAGGGAGAGGGTAAGGAGTCATTCCAATCCCGGGAGCAGAAAGACTTACCTTAGGGGGAAAAAAAGGACGGGTATACACTCGCGCACACACACACACGTATCTCCATCCACACATATACATACGTCTGCTTGGGTCTGTATATGTGTGGATGGAGATGTGTGTGTGTGCAAGTGTATACCCGTCCTTTTTTCCCCCCTAAGGTAAGTCTTTCCGCTCCCGGGATTGGAATGACTCCTTACCCTCTCCCTTAAAACCCACTTCCTTTCGTCTTTCCCTCTTTCCTGATGAGGCAACAGTTTGTTGCGAAAGCTTGAATTGTGTGTGTATGTTTGTGTGTCTGTCGACCTGCCAGCACTTTCATTTGGTAAGTCACATCATCTTTGTTTATATATATATATATATATATATAAAAACAAAGATGAGGTGACTTACCGAACAAAAGCGCTGGCAGGTCGATAGACACACAAACAAACACAAACATACACACAAAATTCAAGCTTTCGCAACAAACTGTTGCCTCATCAGGAAAGAGGTAAGGAGAGGGGAAGACGAAAGGAAGTGGGTTTTAAAGGAGAGGGTAAGGAGTCATTCCAATCCCGGGAGCGGAAAGACTTACCTTAGGGGGAAAAAAGGACAGGTATACACTCGCACACACGCACATATCCATCCACACATACAGACACAAGCAGACATATTTAAATTTTTCCCACGTGGAATGTTTCCTTCCATTATATATATATATATATATATATATATATATATATATATATATATTTAAAAAGAAAGATGATGAAACTTACCAAACAAAAGCGCTGGCAGGTCGATAGACACACAAACAAACACAAACATACACACAAAATTCTAGCTTTCGCAACCAATGGTTGCCTCGTCAGGAAAGAGGGAAGGAGAAGGAAAGACAAAAGGATATGGGTTTTAAGGGAGAGGGTAAGGAGTCATTCCAATCCCGGGAGCGGAAAGACTTACCTTAGGGGGAAAAAAGGACAGGTATACACTCGCACACACACACATATCCATCCACACATACACAGACACAAGCTTGTGTCTGTGTATGTGTGGATGGATATGTGTGTGTGTGCGAGTGTATACCTGTCCTTTTTTCCCCCTAAGGTAAGTCTTTCCGCTCCCGGGATTGGAATGACTCCTTACCCTCTCCCTTAAAACCCATATCCTTTTGTCTTTCCTTCTCCTTCCCTCTTTCCTGACGAGGCAACCATTGGTTGCGAAAGCTAGAATTTTGTGTGTATGTTTGTGTTTGTTTGTGTGTCTATCGACCTGCCAGCGCTTTTGTTTGGTAAGTTTCATCATCTTTCTTTTTAAATATATTTTTCCCATGTGGAATGTTTCCCTCTATTATATATATATATATATATATAAAATAGAGGGAAACATTCCACGTAGGAAAAATATATCTAAAAACAAAGATGATGTGACTTACCAAATGAAAGTGCTGGCAGGTCGACAGACACACAAACAAACACAAACATACACACAAAATTCAAGCTTTCGCAACAAACTGTTGCTTCATCAGGAAAGAGGGAAGGAGAGGGAAAGACGAAAGGATGTGGGTTTTAAGGGAGAGGGTAAGGAGTCATTCCAATCCCGGGAGCGGAAAGGCTTACCTTAGGGGGAAAAAAGGACGGGTATACACTCGCGCGCGCGCACACACACACACATATCCATCCACACATATACAGACACAAGCAGACATATTTGAAGACAAAGAGTTTGTCAAATTTTGCAGTTTGTCAAATACCGAAATACAAAACTTGTTCTTACACTGATGTACACTGCAGAATAATAATGTAATTTCTAAGAAAACTAGCACAATAGCAAAATGAATGAATACATGAATCTTTCCATGCTTACCCTATATTCAACATTCTTCCCTTCCTTACAGCATTTCGGACATTCCCAGCTGTTTGGAAGATCTTCATTAACAATACCTTCTGTATCTGGTATCTGGAAACACATAAGAATTGCAATAAAACTAAGTAAGAATGTAATTTCTCTGCAATTTAATTAAAAAAATACAGTTGAACTTTTCTATAAAAACATCAGTTACAACAACAAACCGGCTATAATGTCGTGATTTTTGTGCTACAGCTATATTCCTCATAAGGAACATACTTCTCAACGTTGCTTAATATGACAAGTGTAAATGTGTGTACCTCGTATATAACATCATTTTCAGCCTGAGTTAGCAACAAGATTTTCCAAGAACCAGTTTACTGTAGAACGAAGTCTGTTGCTGTAATATTGAAACCTTCTCTGCTTTTCCAACAATAGGTTGAGGTGCACTATAGACTCTTCGCCTTATTGTTACCCTTGTGCATTCATAGTACAGCAGTGGTGACAGACTTCATCAACAGTACATGTGATGTCAGTTTCCGTAACAATTTGTTACAATGTGCACACATTTTAGAACACCACGGTCAGTTAGAGAGCAGTTTTAACGGTGAAAGAAAAAGTGAAACTCATTCATGACATTGAGAATAGAGCTAAAAAGGTTGATGTTTTTCACCAATTTTGCCTTGTACATTCCACAGTCCAAATGATTTGGAGGAACAAGGATAGAATTTTACTGTGTGTGAACAAAAGGGATGTAAAATTAAGCAGTTACGAAACGATAATGGAGTAACATGGATGAAGTGCTGCTTAAGTGGTTTAAGCAACAGTGAAGCATCAATTCACCCATTAGTGGACCTATCCTCATGGTGAAAGCAGAATTTGCCAAGAAATTAAAAGATGAATTTTTGTACAGCAATGGCTGGATTGACAGATTCAGGCACGTCACTGCATTATTTGTAGCAAAGTGAGCAGTGAAGCCAACAGCGTGAATACTGAAACAATCCAATAACGGCTGATTACCATGTGGCTTACATAATTTGTGAAGGATATGCAGACTGTGATATCTTTAATGCAGATGTGACTGGCTTTTTCTTTAAATTGACACCTGACAAACCTTTGAAATTCAAGGGCAAAAAATGTGTGTATGGCAAGTTGTCTAACAAATGAATAACAGTTCTGGAAGAAAAACTTGCTTGTGATAGGTAAATCAAAAATCCTAGGCGCTTAAGTGTGTAAAGAAACTGCCAGTGCACTACGGTGCTAGTAGAAAATCTTGGATGACCCCTGAACTCTTTGAAGTTGAAATAAGGCGATGGGATCGGCAACTTAGAAATCAGTAAAGGAAAATATTTGTTCTTGTTGTTAACTGTCCAGCACATCCTGCTTGTTTTTCTTCCTGCAAATACAACAAGCTTATTGCAGCTACAATGCACTGAGAATTAGTCTATTACACTGATGGGTGCGAACAGATGTATTACCAAAGCTTGGAGTCATGTCGCAGCCCAAACCATCAAGAACTGTTTCCGTCATGCGGTAATTACAACTGAAGGAATAAATGCCACTGAAACTGAAGACACATTTGATGACGCTGATGATCTGCCACGGTCAGAAATCAACTACGATATTCTCAATCTCTGCGACTATGAAATGTATGCAACAATAGATGATGACTTTGTAACAACTGAAGCAAAAACTGAAGAAATTGCAAATGAAGTAAAGAATCAGGGCCACAATGAGGGAGATGAAGAAGAAGAAGAAGAAGAAGAAGAAGAAGAAAGAAAGAAAGTGCCTGTCCCTACTGTGAGTGATGGTTTAGGAGCCATTACAATTGTGAACCTGTTCTATGAAGCTATGGGAGGGAGCAATGAAATTGCAAATTCAGTAATGAACATAGAACATAATTTAGGAAATGTGTACTGGGCAAATGGATAGCACAGTAAAATGACATGAGTACTTCACATCTAAGTAAAGACGTTTGGTGAGTACTCAACATACTGCTGTATATAGTGTATTCATGTAAGCTTCAGAATGAATACTGTATAAAATAAAACAATGCTAAATAAATTTGTTCTTTTACAGTTGCCACCACAATAGACTGAAAATCTGAATCTCAATTGCACTCGTTTACAACAACATAACTTTCAAGGTCCTTTGAATGTTGTTATAGCAAGGTTCCATGGTACAGTGAAACCTCTTTGTAACGTTCCTCCATATAATGTTTTTCTCTATGTTACGTCCGTAAAGCCCATATAAACAATGTTAAATTTTCCTCTTTACTGCATTTGCTCTATATTACAGTTTCCTCCATGTAACGCTCATATTTTTGGAACCCTGGTCAATTATTTACCTCTTATAACGTTTAAGTGTCTGGATGTAGACGCATCGTTTTCCGTTCTGTGGTTTCACAGTTTGCACCGGCTCGGAAAGCCCGCGCTCAGCGTATTTCATATGTCAGCGGCAAAACCCAGTAACGTGACATGTGACACACATTCTGCTTGCGATCTTTTTGGCACCATTTCAGTCGATGCTTTGTATTAGTACTTAGTAGCGTGTTGTGTGAGCTGAGCAGCAAACAGTTCGTGTGCCTAGTAAGTGTGTGTCTTCGATATAACGTTTTTTTAAAGCTTTCATTAGTGGACATGAGTGAAAAGCGGAAGCATATTTCTCTGGAAGAGAAGGTTTCTATTATTAAAAAAGTGGAGGCATCTCCTGGCGTTGAGTCACGTGGAACTAGCGAAGCAATTGGGACTGGCCCCTTCAACACTCAACACTATTATGTAAAACAGATCGTCGATAATGGAAGGGTTTGAGAATTGTGGAAATTCGAAACGTATGCGTTTGAAACAATCGACTTACGACGAAATGGAGAAAGTTTTATTAACTTGGTTTCAGCAAGCACGTGCTGCATACATTCCTATAAACGGAACTGTTTTGAAGGAGAAGGCGCTTCAAATATCACTGCAGTTAGGAATGGACAATTTTAAGGCATCCAATGGATGGATTGATAAATTTTGACAGCGTCATGGTGTTTGTACAAATCGGAATGTGGAGAAAGTAAAAGTGTGGACGAACCAACTGTAGCTCAGTGGATGCAGACTCTCCCTAATCTGATACAGGGCTACAAACTGCGTGACATTTATAACGCTGACGAAACCGGCATGTTTTTTTTTAATTTAATGCCGGATAAGACATTTACTTTTCGTGGGGAAAATTGCCATGGCGGTAAGAAGAGCAAGGAACATCTTACCGTTTTGTTGTGTACAAATGCTGATGGCAGTGAAAAACTGAAACCTTTGGTTATTGGGAAGCCAAAAAATTCGAGGTGCTTCAAAAACATTTCCACATTTCTGTGCAAATATACAAACAATGCCAAGGCATGGATGACGAGTGAAATATTTTTACGTTTTCTAAGAGAATTTGACGCTAAAATGGGGAGTGCTGCAAGAAAAGTGTTGCTGTTTGTGGATAGATGTGCGGCACATCCACCAGACATACCCTTTCTGAGAAATGTTAAAGTAGTTTTCCTGCCACCCAACTGCACCAGCCATTTGCAACATTTAGACTTGAGCATAATACACGCCCTTAAGGTTAAATATAGGACAGCCCTTGTAAAAAAGGCCTTGAATTTGATGGACCAAAGAAAACCGGGAAGCCAGCAAAGCTCACAACTGAAACTGAACATTTTACAGGCAGTAAATTTAATTATGTACTCTTGGAGGGAAGTAAGTGCCGAAACTATTAAAAACTGTTTCACAAAAGCAGGATTCTGTGAGAATGAGATGGCAGCTCCTGTGGAAGAAGTTGCAAGTGATTTGCAAGAGTTTCACAAATTAAGGCAGTGATTCTGTCACTTTTGAGGACTTTGTGGCTGTGGATGACAACGTGGCAACCACAGGAGTACAAAGTATTGAGGAGCTGACTGCAGAGAGAAGCTTGGAGAGTAATAGTGGTAGTGGTAGTGAAAGTGACAGTGACAAGGAAGATGACCCTGTGCCCTCATATACTACGGCAGCTGAAGCCTTTGAAACATTCAGGAGATACATGATGGCCCATAGACTTGAGGACAGAACAGTAGTTCAACTTGCTCATTTAGAGCAAGAAATGATTGCCATAAGAGTCTAGGAGAAACAGAAAACAAGCAAGCCTGCTTGAATATTTTAAAAAATCATAGGTATGTTATTTTCAGATTGCTTAGGTTCCTAGAGTTTTGTGCAAATTTAAGTTCCATTTGATAATTTAATTACTGAAGTAATTTTTTTGTAACTAATTCTTTTTTAATCTGTGCCATTTACTGTGTTTTTATGTAATATGTTCAGTATATCATAAACAAAATTTGGCTCATATTCTATAATTGGGTCAACTGAAGAATGGGATACCACCTGTCAGCTTTGGAGAATGATGTCAATCTTAAGAATCTGTTATAACTTTTTACTGTACAAACTGATCCATTTACTTTCACCCATCCACCTACCGAGCCCCATGTTTTAATTAAAAAAGCTAATCAGTTGATACGTTGATCATTTGCAATGAATATGATATGTTGTGAAAATTTAAAATGTCATCTATGGCACCATTTGTCAAAGCTGATTAGTGATATCCTGATCTTCAGTAATGCCCTATAATTATTATTTAGAAGCCTTCCTCTTTATAGTGTTTTCCTCTATACAGTGTTCAGAATTTGTGGTCCCTTGAAAAACATTATATAGAGGTTCACTGTATATCAATCCGTTAACTTGAATAGTATCAGTAACAACAATTATCTACAAGACTGTCTTACAGAAGCTTCACTAAATGAATTCAAGAGACTTCTTACACAGTTAAAAGGCTATTTATGACTGAAAAAGTTGTGGGATTAGGCAATCAGATTCTGAATGTGTAAAGAACATTCTATGAGAACTATAACATTTACAAACAACCAACTACACTGAAATCCCACTTATACATTTTTCAAGTGACACTACGAAAATGGTGTAAAATGCAGGAAAATGTATAATGTGGAAAATAACTTTTTAAGGGGTAAAAGTTACATATAGGACGCCCCTTGCATTTTCACACTTTTTGTACATTTAATGTACATAATAAGCATCAAAATACTTACAAAATACTCATCAGGGACTTATTTATTATCGGAAAAATGTTATCTGAATTTTTTTATGCATTTAGCCACTAGTGTAACTGGAACTGCTAATTGCCTAGAAAGTAGAAACACTTTGACTTACTTTTATACCTCATAATCAATGTATTCGAAATGCCTTCAAGTGTCATTCATGATTTAAATAATGAAACACTGCAGTAGTTATGTATTTTTTAATGCTTGGTGTGACATGTTTCGAAAAATTATTGTCAATGTCAAGTGCAAATATTTACATAATTATTTTGTGTGGTGTCTGCATATGTGTTGTTCTGTGTTTCTTGTGCTGCAGTCATCTTTGGGGCTATAAGGTACTGTGCCTCCTCAGTTATGCAGAAAACCACACACGCGCAAACTATCACTTGTGTCGTTTGTTTGTGAAACATAAACAAAAAGTATTTACGAAAATATTTGCACCTGACGAGAAAAATAAATTTTCAAAACATGTCTTGCTAACCATAGTAAAATACATAAATGGTGCTGTGTTTAAACCAAAAATATCTGAGCAACACAGAGAAAGCAAAAGTGTCTACTATCACTCCAAATGGTCAAACAATGAGACACATGAAATATGCAGTCGAGTAATAAAAAGGTACCACGTCACGAAAGTCACAACAATCGTGGAGCTCCACATATGCTGCACAGACAGTTTAAAAACCATTACGATTGGTCACGATACCTGTTTTCAAACTAAAGAGTTTAGAATTTAGCCTCCTTGATTTGAATGAACGTATAGTCCGTTCATCATAAGACTAAACGTCATGTAAACATTACACTATGTATTATTCTGCATTTGCTGGAACCTCATTGGATTTTGTTTCACGTGGAATGGAAGCCAAGCTGTCTCGAGTACAGTCAAGTATGATAAGGACGGTAAGTTTTATGCTGTGCATTATGTGTACATCAGCTCAGCGATGATATGGGGTAACAGCTTTACCAGTGCATTTAACTTGGACAGCACTGGCCAGGCAAGTGATACAACTAACCTGCAGTGATGTCAACAGCTGCAGTAAAGACGTAAAAAGAGATGAACAGAGAAACAATATAGCTTTGAATGTCATTAAATTTTTAAACAGAAGAAAATAATATATGGCAAAACTCAGGCAATACGCTTCTTAGATGACCAGACAGAAAAGACAACATGCACTCGATCTTAGCTAACATAGTACTGTAACTAAAAACAAGAGTGATGAAAATTCCCGAAATTAACAAGGGTAATTATTCTGCATCAGCTACACGTGGCATAAAAGTGCACCACTGATTTCCCATGTAGTTAAATACTGAAGCCACCTGAAGGTGTTACAGTCAGCTATCTGGTAATCTCTGAACTCCTTCCCTATCACATCAGACTGCGAGGAATATGGTACATTCCAGTATTGCTACGTTAATAATGAGGTGATCAGCAACAGAAACCCAAGCACCAAAAAATTCACATTTCCTCCTCCTATTTTATGACGTGCTGTTCTGCATTTCGCAATCATTTGGTAGAAACAAATCTTCGTGCATTAGTTGCAGTACATTGCAGCTTAAATGTCTTGTTATTTCTCACAACAAATTTATTAATTTGGCTCCGGATCAATTCTGTTGGATTCAGGTTGCAGTGTTACAGTGACAACTGTAAATATGCAGCATTTGTACAGTGTGTTCGCCACTGTGAAAATTGTTTGCCACGTTTCTACGATGGGTATCACTCTGGATTGTGTGAAACCACATCTCCTCTACAAAATAATCAGCATATACAAATAAATAGTATTTGTTTTTTCCATTTTCTCCAAACAATTTAACTGTGTTATATTTTCTTAACTTCAACAATCTTTAACAATCTTTTATAAAATATCAGTAATTAAGAATGTACATTTGCAATGGCAACCAGAATTTTGTGCACAACATGTAATTAGAAACTAGACAATGTGCATTTTTCTTGAAAAACGATGGTTAAATATGAGTTAATTAACATATATTTGATGAATTTCATATTTTAGTGATTTATGTATTCAAAATGAAACAATACTTGTTAACTACAACGAGTTTCGAACTGCCACCCGCTCGGGTACATGATTATCATACCTAGACGCTACTGTTTACACCGTGCACATAACAAATACATTTTTCTTATATTTAGTACATAGTGTTTCTCAAGAAAATGAAAGCTGATTTTTCTCCATAATCTTATGAAAAACATTAAGAAAAACCTGTTTCTTGCCATTAACAGTGTTCTCCATGCATTTCACCATGAAACAGAAAGCAGTGTCATCCACTTTCACAGAATATGAGAACGGCGAGACAATCAGAGCACAAGTAGCGTTTACAGAGACGGTGACTGCACACAATTTTTGAAATAAGAATTACGTAACTCAAGTATGATTAAGCAAAACATTGATGGCTGTTAATACATCAGAATGTCTTAAAAGGTTCTTTTACAGTGACATAGTAATAAGATATCTAACACATAAGCTGGGCCTACTTCTAAGAGCGTAACAGCACCAATGTACGACAGCTATGGCTGCTGACCAATCACGTCATTTGTGTTTGTTTGCATAAGGTTTATTCTTATGATGAATGAAGTATAGTTACACCTATCAGCCAAAACTTCAGGTAGAAATTCATGCCAACAAGAGATAAAACGTGTATTGTTCCAACTTTTAGCAATTCGGGTCTGCTGAGCAGTGTCCTGTTGTCAGAAAACACCATATAATGTTTGTAAACACTATGGAAAGGCCAACATCATGTCAGCATCATTTTAAGTCAATTACTCCACAAACTCTTTTTCATTAAGTGAAAATCACGAGAAAATTATAAATATGTTAACACAAAATCTGGTGTGAATTAACATTGTGAAAATAGACAATTTGATGGGAGCGATAAAAAATGTCGTAAATGGTGGAGAAAGTTAATTCCAGGAACTTAAGAGTGGGGTTATACTGTATTTGGAAAAAAAAAGAGAGAGCATAAGCCGTCAATGTACACAATGTTGCTATGCAATAAAGATCTTCAAACATGAAACTAAAAATATATATTAAAAAAAATTGTTTCTCTCAAACAAGTAAGCATCATATCAGGCTATGACTCCACGACTTATCTTTTTAAAAATGAAAACACAAATATTACAATACCATCAACTAAAAAACTTGTGTCTCACACTGTAAAACGGTTTACTTAAGTAATTATCTACACAAGTGAATTCAGCAAACATATTTCGTAGAGAGAGAGAGAGAGAGAGAGAGAGAGAGAAGAATGTGTGTGTGTGCATGTACGCGTGCACACAGTTTCAGAATACAGGTGATATTACAAATAATAACAGCAGTATAATTAGTCAAATCCATAGAATCCAATGTTAAAACAGCCCATCGAAAAGGTAAGGTTTAAATGTGATACATATGAAGTGATAAAACTTAAAAAAAGGATTGCTTTCAAAGTAATATTACAAGAAATACAAATGTGTTACATACAGTCTTTGCTATACAGTCGGGGTGAATGATCTCGTAGCAGATGCAGCATTCCATGAGTGAACTGGGTGCTTCACGATTTGTCTTCGGAATAGGAAGAACAGGTGCTTGGCCCCATCCATCCAGTGCACACATGACACATGCAGCCGTAACGGGCAACATAGGCTGTTGAAGAAAACAGTACTCATGAAACAGGCACACACATTATGCTCTATGTGATTTCTATTTAGTGTTAGCTATGCATAATCTACTCCCACATGAATGACATACTGAACGAGAGGAAACTGTTTATTCTGATGTCTGTAATCAATGTGCACAACACGTAGGTGAAAGAAACTATCGTAGCACTGTATCTTTATTAATTAGGAAGATAAAATATACTATATGTAAATTAAAGGCTGCTCACTGCTGTCAGCTGCAACAGGCCATTAAGCAGAATCGGTGACAAGTGAAAGTGTGTGCCGGACCACGATTCGAACTCGGGATCTCCTGCTTACTAGACAGGTGTGGTAACCACTGCGCCATCCGCGACACAGCATTATCGCTGCTGCATGAACTATCTCGGCACGTCTCAAGGCCAATCCACACTCCCACTGAGTGCCATCTATCCGCAGTCCTTGTCCACTATAATCCTTAATCCTGTTCACTACTCTTAAGATTCCTGCAGGAGGTCAGATGTATCTGAGGATTCGCACGTGAAGAAAGGCGATCCGTTGCCCAGCTAGGTTTATCAATTCTATGAATGCACGGTGTCCATTCTTTTGGACAAAAACTGCACATTCATAAAAAAAAATACTGTTGACAAAATTTAATTCAGTCTATGGATTAGAGGAAAAGAATGACGGAAGACTGTAGGTTTCAACGTTATGTTTACAAGGTCATAAGAGCCACAGCACAAGCTTACATTGAACAAGGATGGGTAAGCAAACTGGCTGTGCCCTTTTCAAAGGACGCAATCTGAAATTCACCTTAGGTAAACAATACAAAACATAAATCCAAATGGTGGGATGGGGATTTGAACATCACTCCCCCTGAATACGAGACCAGTTCTTAATGATTACACCACCACCTCACTCGGAACAACTGGAAGAGAATTACACAGTTTACTAAACCTAAAAAATATTCTACTGTTTTTAGTGGACAAACAGAGTAGGGCCAGTAATCTAGCCTGCCATTGCCAGTAAATATTAGTTACCTGCTAAATACATGTATCTTGAAATATTTTATTAGAGCTATTGTCTTATGATAGGACTGACTTAAATTATTATACACTGTTGTTGTTGTTGTGGTCTTCAGTCCTGAGACTGGTTTGATGCAGCTCTCCATGCTACTCTATCCTGTGCAAGCTTTTTCATCTCCCAGTACCTACTGCAACCTACATCCTTCTGAATCTGCTTAGTGTATTCATCTCTTGGTCTCCCTCTACGATTTTTACCCTCCACGCTGTCCTCCAATACTAAATTGGTGATCCCTTGATGCCTCAGAACATGTCCTACCAACCGATCCCTTCTTCTGGTCAAGTTGTGCCACAAACTTCTCTTCTCCCCAATCCTATTCAATACTTCCTCATTAGTTATGTGATCTACCCATCTAATCTTCAGCATTCTTCTGTAGCACCACATTTCGAAAGCTTCTATTCTCTTCTTGTCCAAACTATTTATCGTCCATGTTTCACTTCCATACATGGCTACACTCCATACGAATACTTTCAGAAATGACTTCCTGACACTTAAATCAATACTATGTAATGAAAAATACCCGGAAACCCCCCAAAACATACATTTTTCATATTGGATGCATTGTGCTGCCACCTACTGCCAGGTACTCCATATCAGTGACCTCAGCAGTCAATAGACATAATCAGAGCAGTATGGGGCACTTCTTGGAACTCACGGACTTCGAACATGGTCAGGTGATTGGGTGTCACTTGTGTCATACGTCTGTATGCGAGATTTCCACACTCCTAAACATCCCTGGGTCCACTGTTTCCAATGTGACAATGAAATGAAAATGTGAAGGGACATGTACAGCACGAAAGTGTACAGGCCGACCTCACCTGTTGACTGACAGAGACCACCGACAGTTGAAGAGTCGTAATGTGTAATAGGCAGACATCTATTCAAGCCATCACACAGGAATTCCAAACTGCATCAGGAACCACTGCAAGTATTATGACAGTTAGGCAAGAGGTGCGAAAATTTGGATTTCATGGTCGATTGACTGCTCATAAGCCGCACATCATGCCGGTAGATGCCAAACAACGCATCGTTTGGTGTAAGGAACATATACATTGGACGATTAAACAGTGGTAAAACGTCGTGTGGAGTGACGAATCACGGTACACAATATGGCGATCCGATGACAGGGTGTGGGTATGGTGAATGCCCGGTGAACGTCATCTGCCAGCATGTGAAGTCCAACAGCAAAATTTGGAGACGGTATTGTTATGGTGTGGTCGTGGTTTTCATGGAGGAGGCTTGCACCCCTTGTTGTCTTGCATGGCATTAACACAGCACAGGCCTACATTGATGTTGTAAGCTCCTTCTTGCTTCCCACTGTTGAAGAGCAATTCAGGGATGGCGATTGCATCCCTCTAATGGACTGGCCTGGACAGAGTCCTGACCTGAATCCTACAGAACACCTCTGGGATGTTTAGCAAACGCCGACTTCATGCCAGGCCTCACCAACCGACACTGATACCTCTCCTCAGTGCAGCACTTCGTGAAGAATGGGCTGCCATTACACAAGAAACCTTCCAGCACCCGATTGAACGTATGCCTGCGAGGGTGGAAGCTGTGATCAAGGTTAAGGGTGGGCCAACACCATATTGAATTCCAGCATTACCGATGCAGGGTGCCACGAACTTTTAAGTCATTTTCAGCCAAGTGTCCAGATACTTTTGATCACATAGTGTATCTTCATCAAAGAGTTGGGTGCACTGATTACTTGGAATGCCTGCTTCACAGCGTATCAAGAATGGAATCTTTCTTTTGCCATGCACTGAATGAAACACTGATATTGTATGTAGGAAAAAAACCAATTCTAACTAGCTGCTCCGCAGGTTCAGTTAGGCTATTTTAGTTTCTTAGTGCTATTTCATGAGTGTATCTTTCTGTTAACACGGAATGGAACTGCTGTAGAAGGTAAAATACACTGACCAGCATGAAAAATGCAACACTTCAATTTCTAACAAAACTTGAAATTTATTTTACATTTATGACACTAATGCACTATATGATGATGGGACATTGGGTACGGTCCCATCTTGAGTGTCAAACAATTAAAAGAGAACAACAATTATAAAAAAAAATAGCAAATTAAGCCAGAGATGCAAACTTCACAGAAATTTGGAATAAGCTCATAAAGATAATGCATGATTGTTTTAATGTTATACACTTCACACTTTACTTCACAGATCTTGGAGGCTATCTCTGAGACCTCTGTTAGCTCCTAAGTATGTATTGCCACCTGTTGCACCAATGACGGCATTCACCCTATCAGGCATGCTCCTGATTAATGTGGTAGTGTCCTGTTGATTAATCATATCCCATTCTTCCAGCAGGGTGTTCCGTAGGTCCTGTAGGGTCTCTCGACGGGCTCTTCTCCCCAGCCAGTCTCAAACATGCTCAATAGGATTCAAGTAAGGGCTTCGAGCAGGCCAGCCCACAGCATGAATCCCTATTTCATCTGCGAACTCTTGCACAACTCTCGCAACATGTGGTTGTGTATTACTGTAAAATCATCACCAATAAATGGAGTGAAAGGCCCAACACGCTCCAGAAGGATTTCCTCCACATACAATGTACATTAAGGCTCCCATGATCCACGAAGACCAAATCCGTTGTTGCAGCTGTATTGATTCCTGCCCACACAATCACAGAACCACCATGGAAAGGTGTTCTGGATGAGAATGTGCAAGGGAAATACCTTTTCCCTGGCATTCTCCAGACCCTCTGTCTTCCGTCAGGTGATCGGAGGCCAAATTGTGACTCATCGGTGAACAACACTTGATCCCAATGTCGTACTGTCCAGCCAAGATGTTCCCTTGTGAAACATAGTCAAGCTGTGCAACACTCTGGTGAGTTCCGGACCCGTAGCAGGTCTCCTGGACTGACGATAACCATTCAAAAAAGACTGGAAGAAGTTATCTCACTAACATCGACCCCTGGATTTGGTGGAGTTGATTTCATGCTTCAATAGCAGTGGTGTGATGGGTGCGAAGAACTTGAAGTTGTGAGAAGTGGTCATCTATCTCCGATCTTGCTCTTCTTGGGCCTGTTTCTGGTCTCCTAGCAAAGCCTCCAGTTTCCTGGTTCTGGAAACCGTGAAGGTCTAGCTGTCAACATTCTGCAACATAATGCACGCTGCAACCATGTTCCACCAAAGCAACAGCTTTCACGGCTTGTTCCGGGCTTAACAGCATGTTTACTCCAGAAAGCTTATTATGACAATCAGAGAAAGATCCTACAAACACGTGTGATTCTAAGGGGGACACTTCAGTGCTACAAAAGTGGGAAAACATTCAGTGATGTGTTTCCCAGGTTGTGGGGGAAACAACAACTGAGGCTAGTACAATAAATAATCAAAACTTCTTTTGTTTGTTCACAAAGCAATGTCAATAACATGTCCTGTATCAAACAATTGTTGTAGTGCTTCATTTTGAGTAAATAGATAATTACACGATGATTACATATCATGTATTGGATGTTGCGGTTTTTGTGTCGGTCAGTGTAGTTACCAATTAAAACAGATGTTTTCTCTCCTTTAATTGATGGACACACTAAAACACACTTTTCTCTCTTTTGCACTTTCCAATGGACTTACGAAATTTGCGTAGTAATTTATGGCTTCACGGACAGTCTGGAGCACATGGTGGCTCACCACTGACTACTAATGTTGAACTGTTTAGGTGCATAACACAGTGCGGAGAGGCTGGACATCAAGCGATTTGTGAATGCAAGCATTGGTGGTTGTTGACACTGGTGTCATCATCCTTGTTGTCCCACTGCTGAGAACTTGAGCAATTCTACTGAACCGTAAGACAGATATTGTTGAACTTTAAGCTTTCTACCTACTGATGAAAGTAATCAGTTTGCTTAACAATTTCTACCACTTCTCTATACAACCTGTAGCAGAACCAATTGTGGGTGGCAGAACTTGCATTTTCTCAAATAAAATCTTGTCTTCCTGGTTGCAAAGTGCATTACACTACAGTTGATTAACCAGTTTATCCTCAACAATACTTGCCTTTGTGCTCCTCTACACACTATTCCACCTTCCACATTGTGATACACTTGTACACTCATCCACAACTACATCGTACCTAGCTGAGCAGACAGTCATGAATCTTCTTTGTGGGTCTTATATATTACACTAATGTTCTGTTTCTTAAAGAAGGTGCCCTCCACAGACGGGGATAAAGTGTTGGGTTCTCTACCAGATCCCAGAAGACCACAGCATAATAGCCCAGGGGAATTTTAGCAATTTTAACTTTTCCATGCTGAAACTGTATCTTCTGTATAACAGAACTGTTACTCAGTGTGGGAATGTGGATAAATGGCTGCGAGCAATTCTACACCTAATACAGTTATCTCAAAATTTAGAGCATTTAGAGCAAAAGTACTAGCAGTACAAATTGTTCAAAGAGAGTGACCATTGCTAAAAATTAAATGTTCAATGACTGTAAATACTACTTGGAGGGCGAAACCACGGTAGTATCATTATACGTCACTTACACAATTTTTTTATCCATGAACATTGTTTCATTAAGTACAAAAGGCAGAAAATATATAATTATGTTAATGCAAAAGCAGGTGCAAATTAACATTGTTAACATAGGAAATCTGAAGGATACGATTAAAATATGTTGTAAATGGTGAAAAAAGTTAATTCCAGGAATGCAAAAGTGGAATTATAATGTATTACTGCTAAACAACTTAAAAGTAACCCTTATCTTTGAAACAACAATGTTCAGGAATGTGTTGAGCCCAAATTTAGAGAGGGTCTAAGGACAATTAGTGCAGCTCTTAAAATGTGAAGCCGACACAGGAAGCAAAAAGGTGGCTGGAGATATTTAGTCCTTATCAACAGTACAGTGAACTTCAAACAACATCTTTGCATTTTATTATCTCAATAGTTCCTGACGTGGGAGTGCCAGTAACATATAAATAGTAAATAAAATCATTAAAAACATACTTAAAGAGTTTATAGTGCAAACACATGAATGTATCACCTGTAGACATTGCCTCATGATGCAGGTCTGCTTGGCTCTGCCAGGTCCACCAAATTTAACCATATCCAAACAAAATGTACATTCTCCACAATCAGACCGCTGGCACGCCTCACAACGTTTACACCTTGTTCGCCTTCGTCGGGGTCCACTATTCTGTCCCGCAGCTCCTTTTCCACCCCACGATGCACGACCCAGCTTGTGTTTTGGACCTGGGCCACCCAAAGATGCACGGTTACCAGAGTTCCGTGCCAGTGGTATTCTCCCAGGTATTCGATCCTGTTAACAAAATTCTTGTGTTACTCCAACAATGAAATTACAGAGTAATGAATAATATCTTGCACTTTTCAAATGGGATGTGGTTACTTCAGGCTAAGTAGTTATGAGTGGCCAAGGTGTAGTTTTTAGGTAACTTTCTTTTAAGATAGCTCTCACAAATACTTTATGCTTGTGGCAAAAAGTCATCTGTTTATGTTCCAGAAACTTATCTGTTACCCACAACTAACTCTATGAGTGTCTTCCAACAACACAACTATCACCTAACTACTCAATCTATATGTCTGAATAAACCAAATGATTGCCAGCTATTTATAAACTTTTGATGGTGTAAATAAAGGATTATTGCAGGTTATAAATGCAAATGAATACTTTCAGAATACTGAGCCACAAATGCTGCCAACTATCTTCAGGAGAAATGTCAGTGCTGTCGTTAGACAAATGTTTTGTTAACTAGTGGTTGCTTCCTCTGGGAGGAGCGAGAGGTAAAGGGTAAATTGGAGAAGGTTATGAAGGTCTGTGCAACGAGTCTTTTCTTTTTGACTTTGCTGAATAAATCCCCCACTCCTCCCCAAGGAAGGTTGGTTTCTGGGGTTAAAGGGACCAGACTGCTACGGTCATCGGTCCCTCCCCAAGGAAGGAACTATTAGTTATGAAAGCTAGGATCATATACATACTTTTAAATGTGACTATTGGCAATATTGATATTTTACGTGAAAGTACAGACTAGCCAGGAATTTTGTATCACAAAATTAATATTTATCTAAAAACAAAGATGATGTAACTTACCAAACGAAAGTGTTGGTATGTTGATAGAAACACTAACAAACACACACACAAAATTCAAGCTTTCGCAACCCACGGTTGCTTCATCAGGAAAGAGGGAAGGAGAGGGAAAGACGAAAGGATGTGGGTTTTAAGGGAGAGGGTAAGGAGTCATTCCAATCCCGGGAGCGGAAAGACTTACCTTAGGGGGAAAAAGGGACAGGTATACACCCGCGCGCGCTTACACACACACACACACACACACACACACACACACACACACACACACACACACACACACACACACACATATATCCATCTGCACATATACAGACACAAGCAGACATATGTAAAGGCAAAGAGTTTGGGCAGAGATGTCAGTCCATGCGGAAGTACAGAGGCAAAGACGTTGTTGAATGACAGGTGATGTATGAGCGGTGGCAATTAGAAATTAGCTGATGTTGAGGCCTGGTGGAAAACGGGAAGAGAGGATATATTGAAGGGCAAGTTCCCATTTCCGGAGTTCTGATAGGTTGGTGCTAGTGGGAAGTATCCCGATAACCCGGACGGTGTAACACTGTGCCAAGATGTGCTGGCCGTGCACCAAGGCATGTTTAGCCACAGGGTGATCCTCATTACCAACAAACTCTGTCTGCCTGTGTCCATTCATGCGAATGGACAGTTTGTTGCTGGTCATTCCCACATAGAAATCTTCACAATTTAGGCAGGTCAGTTCGTAAATCAAGTGGGTGCTTTCACACGTGGCTCTGCCTTTGATCGTGTACACCTTCCGAGTTACAGGACTGGAGTAGGTGGTGGTGGGAGGGTGCATGGGACAGGTTTTACACCGGGGGCAGTTACAAGGGTAGTAGCCAGAGAGTAGGTAAGGTGATTTGGGGATTTCATAGGGATGAACCAAGAGGTTACGAAGGTTAGGTGGACAGCGGAAAGGCACTCTTGGTGGAGTGGGGGGGATTTCATGAAGGATGGATCTCATTTCAGGGCAGGATTCGAGGAAGTCGTATCCCTGCTGGAGGGTCACATTCAGAGTCTGATCCAGTCCCGGAAAGTATCCTGTCACAAGTGGGGCACTTTTGGGGTTCTTCTGTGAGAGGTTCTGGGTTTGAGGGATGAGGAAGTGGCTCTGGTTATTTGCTTTTGTACCAGGTTGGGAGGGTAGTTGCGGGATGCAAAAGCTGTTTTCAGGTGGTTGGTGTAATGGTTCAGGGATTCAGGACTGGAGCAGATTCGTTTGCCATGAAGACCTAGGCTGTAGGGAAGGGACCGTTCGATATGAAACGGGTGGCAGCTGTCATAATGGAGGTACTGTTGCTTGTTGGTGGGTTTGATGTGGACGGTTGTGTGAAGCTGGCCATTGGACAGATGGAGGTCAACATCAAGGAAAGTGGCATGGGATTTGGAGTAGGACCAGGTGAATCTCATGGAACCAAAGGAGTTGAGGTTGGAGAGGAAATTCTGGAGTTCTTCTTCACTGTGAGTCCAGATCATGAAAATGTCATCAATAAATCTGTACCAAACTTTGGGTTGGCAGGCTTGGGTAACCAAGAAGGCTTCCTTTAAGCAACCCATAAATAGGTTGGCGTACGAGGGGGCCATCCTGGTACCCATGGCTGTTCCCTTTAATTGTTGGTATGTCTGGCCTTCAAAAGTGAAGAAGTTGTGAGTCAGGATGAAGCTGGCTAAGGTAATGAGGAACAAGGTTTTAGGTAGGGTGGCAGGTGATCGGCGTGAAAGTAAGTGCTCCATCGCAGCCAGGCCCTAGACGTGCGGAATATTTGTGTATAAGGAAGTGTTGTTTGTTGGTAATGAGGATCACCCTGTGGCTAAACATGCCTTGGTGCATGGCCAGCACATCTTGGCACAGTGTTACACCGTCCGGGTTATCTGGATACTTCCCACTAACACCAACCTATCAGAACTCCGGAGATGGGAACTTGCCCTTCAATATATCCTCTCTTCCCGTTACCCACCAGACCTCAACCTCTGCTAATTTTAAATTGCCGCCTCTCGTACATCACTTGTCACTCAACAACATCTTTGCCTCTGTACTTCCGCCTGGACTGACATCTCTGCCCAAACTCTTTGCCTTTACATATGTCTGCTTGTGTCTGCATATGTGCGGATGTGTGTGTGTGTGTGTGTGTGTGTGTGTGTGTGTGTGTGTGTGTGTGTGTGTGTGTGTGTGTGCACGTGCGCGTTCACGCGAGCGAGAGTGTATACCTGTCCCTTTTCCCCCCTAAGGTAAGTCTTTCCGCTCCCGGGATTGGAATGACTCCTTACCCTCTCCCTTAAAACCCACATCCATTCGTCTTTCCCTCTCCTTCCCTCTTTCCTGATGAAGCAACCGTAGGTTGCGAAAGCTTGAATTTTTTGTGTGTGTGTGTTTGTTAGTGTCTGTATCAACATACCAACGCTATCGTTTGGTAAGTTACATCATATATTTATATAGGTGATATAACAATTAGTATTACTGATAAGAAATACTTAAAACAGATCACAGCACACTGGTTTCAAGAATAAAAAGTACTTACACAGGATAAATCATCAAACATATTCGAGGAGCAATACTACGTAAACCGTCTTTTTATTATTCAGATAGACAAATAGTGGTTGTTTTATTTGCATATTGTCCTATCTGGTATGTATTTCATACATTCACTTGAATATGAATGCATGGCCACACCAGCGCAGAATTGGCGATTGCAAACCAGCCAATATCAGCCATTGTGGCTGATTATCATCTTTCTAAAGATTTGATTTGGCTATATATATATATATATATATATATATATATATGTGTGTGTGTGAGAGAGAGAGAGAGAGAGATTAGGGGAAGTTAAAAATTGGAGACTGGGGAAGGGGGAAAGGAGTTAGCAGGTTAAAAATGACAAGAGTGATCCTTCCACCATAAGAAGAAGGGGTGCAGATATAAAGGAAAAATTACAGACAGAGTAGGATGTAAAAGGCAGTACATTAGTACGCAATGTGCTATTTCTAAATCTGACATGATGGAAAGAGTACATTGAGAAGAACGAACAGATTATTGTTACACATTTATAGCCACCACCAAATAGGCAGAATACATAAAAGGACATAAGAAAACTCCCCATTTCTGATGTATCCATTACCAAACTGCTGAGCTGCCATCTAATGTAGGACTCAACTAGAACCGAGTGCCTTATACACTATGTGGCCATTTGAATCCCCCTCCCCATCAACACTAGTTGTTCTGAATTCCAGAGACAGGACTTTGCTCTCAAACTTATCCACTCATCCCAAACACCCTCCTGGACTACTCTTTCATTGTTAGAAATGTATGCTTTATTTTTTGCTTATTTATTTTTAACCTCACAATTGCTAGTGCTCCTGTCCCCACCTTTTCTCCTCTTTTTCCTTTATTCAGGGGATATACATGGACAAAAATTTCCTGGATTACCTGGTTAAAAATACACTTTTTATGGGGTGAAAATACACTGGTGGAAGTGCATTTTTCTGTTTTACGTGACAATATACTTTCCCTAGGAGCTGTAAAACTTATCAATCCTTTGAATGGCAAAGGCTTTATTCACCAGCATACAACATCCCAGCACTTTAGGAAATGAAACTCAGCACAAAACAATGCTTTTCGGAAAGATCTTTGATGTGTGGCAACATTTACAAGGCATATTTTCGTATTACAGACCTATAACCACCAATTCCACCAAATACAGCATGGTAGCTTCCAAAGCACTGAAACTGAGATGAGACCTTAGTTTCTCCCAGCACATGCAATGTTTGAGTAACTTACGGGAATGCAGCTGGGTGGTGATTTCAACAACCATTGAAATTTCAACAGGAGCACACCCTGCATTTTCAAAGCAAAACTGCAGCAAGTAGGTGCTGTGCAAGCCAATTTAAACATAGCATACACACACACACCCGAGAAAACACTAGTGCCATCACAAACCTAAGACGACTGAAGTCAGAAGTTATCAATAGTGAAATTAATAATTATCGGGTGAGGTAGCATAAAGTCTGTCCCTCTGTTTTTCAAAAAGTGAGAGAGTGGGATACCATGCAGAATTTGTTTTTGTTTAAATTATAACTTCTACAACTGTCATCTTTGGTTTGGTTTGTGATGGCACTAGTGTTTTTTGCTCCAGTTTTGCCTTGAAAATGGCAGGGTGTGTTGCTGTCAGTATACCGGCAGTTGTCGACAATATCGCTTGGCTGCATCTCATCAGTCAATGAAAGTAGACATACAGAGCGTAGGACATGTGATGTAGTCGGCCTACAGCAACATCACTGTTAAGTAGTGCGATCACACACATAGGAAAACTTAATGGTTTAAATTAATACACACACAGTATAGCTACACGAAAAGCTAAGCTTTCACATGTAATATTAGTATTTTTTAGCGTTTGTTACTTATTAAGATATATCAAACACAAATGTGCCAGTAAAATTTTAAATACGAGAGTAAATGGCTGGTCTTCAGGGTGTGAAATTTTCTAAGCGGCTAGTCCTTGAAGTGTTGAACTTTGAATGAAGTCAAATGCTCTATAATTTAAGAAATTCTTTGCTATCTCCGTCCTACAGCAATTGACACATTTTGGTGTCAGCAGATGCGTCAGTGTGCACAGTGTTCTGTTGTTCTAAGTGGCACATGCTCTTTGCCACTAAAGTTTTATTTTGGCATCATTAACTTGTTTATATTTCATTGCTGCTGTATTATACTGCAGAAGAGGGCTAAAGTAAAGTTCTTAGTTAAGAGTATCAGAAAACTACAAAAATTTAAATGAAAACTGAAACACTGAAAATTCCTGGAATTTTAAAAATCCTGAGTGTCCCTTGGCGTATACATCATGTTCTTTCTCTCCATTTCCTCCTCCTCCACTGATCCGTCCACACTCCTCTCACTGCCCCTTCCACCATCTCCGTACTGAAACTGACACTTTACACTAGAACCTCACTTAACATGCATAACGAGCAAAAAAAATTGTAAAAAGATGACTTAATGTTTCGCATAATGATTGACAATGATTTAAGAAGATTATCTTGGATGATGTCAAAAGGTTGCTCTTTATAAGGATAAATGAAAAACAATTACAAAGCACCTCTATTAATAACATGATTTGTGAGAGGCGAGAATGATTTTCACCGACCTCGTTAAGACGACGCCAGGATCAGCGGCCAAAGAAGTGTTTAAGGGAAGCTGTGGGTGGTTTAAGAAGTTTAAGAGAAGAATTGGCATCCACAGCATTGTGAGGCACAATGCAGTAGCCAGCTCAGACACAAAGGCAGCAGGAACTTCATCAGCAACTTCAAGATACTCTTAGATTCTGAGGGTTATCTGTCGCAACAGGTTTTTAATTTTGATGAGACAGGTCTATTCTGGAGAAAGATGCCAAAGCATAATTTTATAACAGCAGAGGAGAATGCATTTCCTGATCACAGGCTAATGAAAGACCGTCCCACAATGTTATTTTGACGCGATCTTTTTTGTGACTGGATCAATGAAGTGTTTGATGCTTTTGTAAAAAAAATATTTGCTCGAGATTAATCTGCCACGCCATGTCTTGCATCTTACGGACAATGCTCCCGCCCATTCTCCCGGCCTACAAGACAATCTCTTTAAGAATTTCAAGATTCAATTTATGTCTCCAGCATCACTCCGTTACTCCAGCCTATGGACCAGCAGATTATTTCTAACTTTAAGTAGCTCTACACTGCATCACTCTTCGAGCACTGGTTTGAGATGACACGCTACCGAACTCACTCTCAGAGAGTTTTGGAAATATCACTTCAACATTGTCGCCTGCATGAAGATGATCGAAAAAGCGTAGGAAGAGATTACCAAGAGAACAGTCACTTCTGCTTCGAAGAAGCTTTGGTCGGAATGCACTGTCAAATGTGACTGAGGCGTTTTAGTCAGTACTTGTGGAGCCTGTAGTCAATGAGAGTGTGTGGCAAAGAGTATGGGACTAGAAGTTAGTAACAATGATATCAATGAGCTTATGGAAGATCACAGCCAAGAAATGACCACTGAAGAGCTTAAGCAGTTTAAGTGTGTTTCACACCAGGAAGTTGTGAAGAAGAGTTCAGAGGAAGAGGAGGAGGAGGAGGAGGAGGAGGAGGAGGTGGAGGAGCAGGAGGAGGAGGAGAGGGCAGTAACAGCAAAACAGCAATCTTCTGGCACAATAAGAGAAGTGCTGAAAGCATGGGAATCGATTGCATCGTACACTACTACACTACCACACGCACTACAGTAACATTTTTAGCAAGTGTTGAAGTGTCGGCAGAAACAAGTGACTATAGATAGCTTCCTAGTAAAAAATAATTAGTTATGTAGTGTGAATAATTGAGTACATAATACTCTAAGTACAATTTTCTTTCAATAAATGGCATGAATATGATAGAACTTTTAGTACTTTTTCTGCATGGGATGCATTATCGTACTTTACATTAATTTACATAGGATAAATTGTTTCGCTTAACGAGTGTTTCACACTATGAGTAAAATTCTGGAACAAATTATGCTTGCTATGTGACGTTTTATGGTAATTGATATAAATTTTCTATTCTTCACAGGATGGAATTGACACTCACTGCTACCACGATTGCGATTCAAATCAAGAAGTGCTGTTGACATCATTGCTGAGTGGGGTTGCCTCCTGTCATGTACAAGGCTGTTACAACATTTCAATGAGGAGTTCTATTTTCAAAGGAAAGTCGCTACTCACCGTATAGCGGAGATGCTGAGTCGCCGATAGTAACAACAAAATGACTGTCACAAACATGGCTATCGGCCAGTAATGCCTTCATCAGAATTAGATGACAAACACACACACACACACACACACACACACACACACACACACACACACAAACGCAATTCGCACACATGGCGTAAGCCTTACTGGCCGAAAGCTTCATTTGACAGTCTTCTATGGTGAGTGGCAACTTTCCTTTCCACAATAATTTCAATAAAGAAGCTCATCAACACAGTACTCTTGTTACCACACATATTTTAAACTTTGAGTATTGAATATTTGTTAAATACTGTCCTGCAGCATCAATACATTGTAAAACATATTTGTTATATATGTATTCCATCAGAGCTGAAATTCATGCTTTATTATGTTATTTTATTTTTTCACTATTACCTTTGAGCAGGATTCATTTACAAGCAACATTTGCATAATACTGGATCTCACAGGCAGCACACTGGAATGAACATTGCATTCACAGTGCCTATTTACAATACTAAAGTATGTTCTATTGCTTAGTAGCTAAGGTTGCCAATGGACAGAAAAATTCTGTTTCAACTCTTAAGTCATCAGACTTCCATAGATTCCTTCAAGCCCACAAAAGTGTAAAGTTACATTGTGTTTATAGTAAATATACATTTGTTGGTTGTTTACTTACATCTTGGGAGTCTTAAATGTTATTTGCTCACAATGGCATTTTGCCTTGTCATATTTATGATGTATCTAAACAACTGTCTTTTTATTCATCTATTTGTAAGTCAAGTCTGTTGTTGAATTTTATTACCTTTGAGGAAAATTAATTCTGATTTATGTAAAATTTAGGTTTGTCTTTCATTCTGAATTATGTATCCACCAAGAAGGATCTTGCCCAAGTACTCAACATATTTTTTGTTTCTAAGTTTGATTTGTTCATTTAAAAATATTACTTCGTTTTGTCAAATGTGTGTGGATCTACTCAAATGTTCACATAGCTCCCCTTTCCCAATTGACGAAGCACTCAAAGATCACTGCTACGTCTACTGTAGAGTGCCATTCTTCTTTAGGATACATATTGAATGTGGAGTGGTTGTTTTCACTTTTGTTACGTATTCTTTGTATCTAATATTAAATTTTCACCCTGCTTATCCATTACACATGACAATTGCTGTAATTAATTTTATACATTGTTGACTTGTAATTTAGAATTATGGCTATTCTGTGCACTTTGTTCAATCATACTACATTTTCTGTGCAATAGTTAATTTTAAGATTGGTATTACAAAATGAGTAACTTAGTTTTTGAGAAGTATTCTCTGCAGACATGGAAAAATATACTACCATAAGAAAGATATGTGGAACACCCATATTAAAGTGCATTTCATAAAATCCTCAAAACAGCTCAGTGTGTTAGAATTTTTCTTCATATTTAATACTGTGCCTAATTATGAAACATCCTGTTTGGTTATCAGTGACATTACTGTAGATTATATTTACGTAGAAGACTACAACCAGACCACAATGGTCCTACCTACTTATTAAAGGTACATTCCAATGTTCTCATTCAGCATAATTTGATCTTGGAGTATGACCACCAATTGTTCAAAAGATTGGTTTTGAAATCAAAAAACATAAACAGCAGGCTACTCTTAAATACCACAATAAATTTCACAAACAAACCCATATAATTATTCTGCAGGGCCCTGCAAGTTTTGATGCCTTTCTTCTCTCTCCAAATCACCTTTCTGCTGACTTTTTTTATTCGCTATTTACATACACTTGTCGAGTGTAAATCAAGCTGATGAAACAAAACCTCTTGAACCTTGTGTGCACTGATAAGTATCTTTCAGCCCACAATGAAACAATTCCTGTTGTTTATTTATGCAATACTCACTTGGCACAATTACTATAATGGTACAATTTTCATTGACTGAAATGGTGCATTCACAAATGTCTATCTTCTTCACGTACATCAAGCAGTTCACAAACAGCCAATTTCAGTTTATTGCCATCATCAGATCTGTTACAAAGTAAGGTGTATACCTACATGTACAGAATGTTTGCCTTTGACATACTTATCAGACTACTACTAATGGTATGTATGGCAGTCAGCAATGTTATATGTATTCTTAGATTTTCTGTATATTTTGGCCTGGGCCAATTGAAATTATTTTTGTCACTTTAGTGTTTCTTCTATTTTGTAAGAGATCTGATGACAGTAGCATGCAAAAACTGGCCATAGTGAATTGTGTAGTATAGGTGATCAAGATGGACATTTATAAATAAAATACCGGACACTGGAGCAAACTCTTTTACAGACCTTTATGTCATTAACTGGTGAAATGGTTTAAGTAAAGAAAATCACTGAATTACAATCTGAGTGCATATTATTTTAACTCCATACGCAAGTTAATCTGTAGATAAATCAATAATGTATTTATTTTAAATGCAATTGTTTCCAACGCCCAAACATGAGAAGTATAAAATGACACACAGAACCAGAACATAAGTGAAAGTGAGCCCTAAATTTTCATTCATGATGTTGACAAGTTATAATATTAAGAATTATTACTCACCTTAAAGCTATCATCAGGCCTCTGTAGAATGCACTTTCCAGTAACAGCAGCTTCAGGATTGTCATTCCTATGCCTTTCAACAAGAGTCCTCACATCTTTAATTAATGCAATAGGATCCCTTATCAGTTCAGGCACATTCTTTTTATTCGTAGGTAACGAATGCAGGAACATTACAATTGCCTTCAGACCATGGAGCTCCTAAAAAAATGGAAAATTGCCACAAATTCTCAATCAACCACAGCAAAACCCTCGCACATTACGGAGACATAATGCTAATGACAAACAGAGAGAGACTTCAGTAGTTTCTTTCAAATTCTCATCTAAAGTGTGCCTAATTACTTCAGTCATTTATTCCAAATATCCAATGCGGGAAATAATACAAAAATGTTCTTGGTGATATAGGTGACATGAATATTTAGTGCAATCATAGCACTATTATATTATTATATTAGTTTAATCACACTGAGATATGAAGCCACGACATCTTGATGCATCCTGATCAATGTGTCACAAAAACTTGCAAGAGACAAGACAGCAATTACCAAGTAGGGAGCCTACCAAATCAGTTCACTCTGTTCAACAATGTAATACAAAAGGCAGCAGATAGCAGCACTCAAGTAAACGCCATACTCCTCGACTTCCTGATTGTATTCTATCCAGTTAATAACTGTAACCTGGTGAACAAAACACATTGTTGTAAAATACGAGGACAAGTTCGTAGTTGGATTGATTAATGTTATAGCAGATAGCAGTTCATATTTTTCAGTTTCACAAGAGCAGAGCAAATAATGAAAGAAATGATAAACAACAGAAGAAATCATGGGGTCCACCAAAGACTGAATCCCACACATCCGATTTTTGTTGACCGACATTTAGTCATCAAGCCACGCTGCTTTCTAGCAATAATTCCAATGCATCTTGTATATAGCTTCTTCTTTTTTTTAAAAAAAAATCAGAGGTTATGGAAAAATTAATCACATACCAACTCGCAGAACAGAATAATTTTAACATTCCTTGAATATCACATACATGGTAAGTTTGGACTACAGTATAACTGAACTTCCTCGCAGTCTTTAATTGAGGGCCAGATTAGGGCTTCAAATTTTTCACAAAATGTTCTGACCAATTGCGCTATTGGAGAATGACTCAAAAAGCAAAATCACAGCATTGGTGAGTAGTATACGGATAGCTCACTGCCAGCAATAGGTAATGGTCTACATTCAATTCCTAGACCAGCAAAATGTTTTCAGTCTGTCAGTTTTGAAAGAGCGTACACTCCACTCATTCTAGATAAAATACAAATCTATACTACATCAAGATTAACAGCACAATCAAGAACCGCATTTTGATTGCACCTTACATCATGAAGTCGCTGAGGTTCGCAAAAAAAAAAGTTTCCAGAATGACAGGTACAATCATGTGACAAGCAGTGTTCTGCTAGTCTTACATCTACATACATACTCCACTAGCCAACGTATGGTATATGGTGGAGAGTACCATGCACCACCATATCATTCCCTTTCCTATCCCACTTGCAAGTGGAGTGAGGTGTCAACTGTCTATACGCCTCTGTAAGAGCCCAATTTCTCTAAGCTCGTCTTTGTAGTCCTTTCGTGAAACGTAAATTGGCGGCAGTAGAATCGTCCTGCAGACAGCTGCAAATGCCTGTTCTCCAAATTTTCTCAGTGTTTCGCAAAAAGAATGTTGTTTTCCCCGCATGGATTCCCATTCGATTCACAATGGATTTGCATGTTGATGGGATCTAACTACAACATGGTCACAGGCCACCTGCACAACTTTGTGCATCTTAAGTGGATAGTAGGCCGCTGTGGCCGAGCGGTTCTAGGCGCTTCAGTCCGGAACCGCGCTGCTGCCATGGTGGCAGGTTCGAATCCTGCCTCGGGCATGGATGTGTGTGATGTGCTCAGGTTAGTTAGGTTTAAGTAGTTCTAAGTCTAGGGGACTGATGACCTCAGATGTTAAGTCCCATAGTGCTTGGAGCCATTTGATTTAAGTGGAAAGTACATCAAAAGAGCATTTCATTTGTGCCAAGATAGGGTGGTTTTTATGAATACTCTGAATCTCGGTTGTACTGAAAAAACTCCTGAAGTGTTCCTCTATTAACAATTAACTGTGACCCCGGCACCTGTACCATGTTTGACACGTATTTTATCAATTTCACTTGGTTGAATATTGTGTTTCCAATGCAGAAAAGGTGGACCTTTACACTTAATGTCCTGTTGTGCCACTGGTTTTCTTTTCTTTGCACCACGGCATCGAAGAAAAGAGGGCCTATCTTTTCTTCTATATAGTCCACTGCCATTGGAAATCTTATTTTAGTCAACACATAAAATAAGGGAAAGGCAATCACTCCTCTACAGATGACTGATGTGTGGAGAATAGAAACACATAACAGAGAACTGTATTCACACTGACTTTGTAGCTCTGCTTTCTGACACAGTGCAACATACAGTATAACGCCACTTTAACGTTCTCGGAATTAACGTTTTCCCACCGTTTACGACATTTATCATAATTCCCATCAAATTTCCTATGCCCATAAAATGTTCATTTTCACCAATTTTGCGTTCAACATATTTAGAATTTTCCCATGATTTACGCATTACAAAAAATGTTTGTGGAGAAAATAATACGCTGGCATGATGTTGGCCGTCCAGCGGTGTTTACAAATATTACATGGTTAAATTCCATAACACCAAGGCACTCTATTCAACGAATTTGAACCAGTAAATATGTAAAAGTTGGAACAACTTGTGCCTTATCTCTCACCGCTGCCACCCTCTGCTTGGTGTGGTGGCTGATGGGAGTAACTAGTTTGTTCGAATAAATATATCATGACCAATCACAGCCATTTCCAAACTGTCTCTACTGCGCAAACACACAGTTTCTTGATTGTTGTTATCACTGTAACACCTTTGTCGAACCATACTTAATGTAAAAACAAAATTGTTAAGGCTTTCGTGACCACTTGTAGACAAACTGCCTATTGGCTTCTGTCTCGGGTTCTTCGGCCGATGTTCATCTAATGATTTTACTGATGTTTCGCCAGCACGAGTGGCTGGCATTGTCAAAGCTTCACCCTCCATTGCCAGTGGTGAACTGGAGCCAAGCTCGCGGCCGCAGACTATATGTACCTGGTGCACCAATGTCCGAGGGCTTCTCCTCCGTCATTTCTAGTGCAGTTCTCCTCTTGCTACCTGCGACGGTTGTTCGCTGCAGTACGGGAAGCCAGGATCTGTTTACTGAAGGCTTTCCTCTTTCCTGTTGAAACTGTTCGCGTGTTTTTGTATTTCTACAGCTTCTCTAAACAAGCGTGTGATAGTGCTTCTCCACAGCCAGAACTTCTGTGTCGGTGAATTTTATTACGTGGTCAGTCTCACTCAGTGAGTGCTCTGCCACGGCCGATTTCTCCACCTGCCCCAACCTGCAATGTCGCTGATGTTCTGATCCTGGTGTTGATTGGTCGTCCAGTCATTCCGACAAACTTTTCCGCATATGCACGGTATACAGTATATTCCCGACATTGCATATGGCCCCTTTTCTCCTTTTTCTGATCTAAGACACTCTTTGATCTTCCTTGTTGGTTTGAAAATCATGTGTTTTGTAGCACTACTTGACACTGTCATTCATTTTACACTGCTCAAAAGTTTTTAGTTTAAACACAGCACAATTTATGTATTTTTTTCATGCTGAGCAAAATGTGTCTCGAGAATTTATTCTTGTTGTCAAGTGCGGTATTTACATATGTATTTTTTGTGATGTTACACAAACAAACAATATCAGTGTCAGTTTGCACGTGCGTGGTTTTACACGTAACTGAGGAAGCACAGTACCTAATAAACTCTAAAGGCAACTACAGTACAAGGGATGCAGAATAACACATTCAACCACCGCATAAAATACTTCTGTATATATTTGACAACAAGAAAAAATTCTCGAAACGTGCCATGCTAAGCATGAAAAAATACATAACTAGTGCAGTATTTCATTCTTTAAATAATGAATGACAGCTGCAGGCTTTAAAAACAATGATTATGACATATGAAATTGAGTCAAATGTTCCTACTTCCCAGACAGTTATCAGTTCCAGTTACATTAGCTGTTTTCATTACATAATAAACCTTTATCTGAATATAAAAAAGTCTCTGACAAGTCTTTTGATGCCTGTTATGTACATATATCATACATAAAGGGCGAAAATGCAGGGAGTATCCCATATCTAACTTTCACAGATTAAAACCTTATTTCCCACATTTTACACCATTTTTTTTAAAGTCCCTTGAAAAGTGTTAATGCAGGGTTACACTGTAGATCTATGATGAAGTTTTTGTGCAATGACAACAAAAAGGAAGTTAAGTGCAAAAGAATGCCATTCTTCTCTGTTATGTGTTTTGATGACTTTTCTCCTACTAGGACCACCATTGGAAATTAGTTTCAAGAATTTTCCAGGACTCAGGAGCTTTTTGAAAGTGAACAAAATTCGACTAGAGCAATGCAAAGAGACTCTCACTATAACCATAGGTGATGAAATATAGGTGTACCACTATGATACCACTTTGACCCCAAAATGAAGGGGCAGTCTGAGAACAGTACTTTCCAGGTGCAGAACCACCCACTAAAGTTTAGAGAAGTTGGAGCTATTGAACAGTCAATGCCGCGCATACGTGACTGAATGTTTGCCTAAAGTCAACACCACATGAGAGCTACAACATCCAAAGCTGAAGAGTGAGAACCTTCTTCTGCATCATAACAATTCCTCAGAACACACGGCTGCCAGAACTAAGGCTTTCTTGGAGAAGGAAGGAGTGAGAGTGTTCCAGCACCCACCCTATTCACCTGGCCTGGATCCGTGTGACTCCTTCCTCTTCTCGAAGCTTAAAGAAAAAAATTCGTGGGCAGCATTTTTCATCCAATAAAGAAGCTGTCACAGTATATACCACTGATCAAGTGACTTCCCTTAAGAAGCTTGGACTGAGACATTTTTGAAGTCGTATACCGGTGCTCATGGAGAGTATTTTGAAAAGTTGTCACATGTATACAGTAAATTAAAAAAAACTGAATTTCTGATAAAAAGCTTTTAGCATAACCCTCAGACATCAGCTAGGCAGCAATTAGCGTACAGCATTCTACAAGGGCATGGTAAGTAACCAACTGTCTACTCACATGAATGTCCATCATCAAAACTGGCAAATTGCAAACTTGACCATCCAGTTGCAAAACATTCTGGACCACAACACAAATGACTTCAACAGCTGCTCCTCTACATGGGCCATTTGAATACTCCTCCTCTGTAAGTTTCTCTGAACAATGTAGGTACGAATTTTATCTCCAGCATATCCTGCACTCTTGCAGTTCCCTTGGCCTAAATCTCCACTAAACAGGTTCCCACTACCTCATCTTACCTTTACCCGTATCTCTTCAGTCATTCGCCATGCCACTCCTTTCCCATCCAAAGAGTATACTACCTTTCTCCCCCCCCCCCCCCCCCCCCCGAGCATTCTTTACCCCTTTCCACTCATTTCCCTTATCTCCACCTCGGTCTCCCCTCCTCTCCCGTCTCCTTATACGCTCTACCATCTCAGCTCCTTTTGTCTTATGGTGTAGCCATTGAGTGGCTTGTTGAAAGATCTGCCCCACGCCATTCTCCAACCCCCCCCCCCACCTTTTGTCTCATGCATCCTTCTTTACTCCTCCCAAATGCCATCAGCACAGATAACAGCTTTCAATAATCGATAATCAATAATCAGTTTTGCCCTGGCCTTGGGAGTGTGAATGTGAATGTATACTTTCACTAGAAAAAGTGTAACAGCTCAAAACTTAGTATGAATACTGTTTTCTGTTACATGTTTCAATGCCCCACACACAGTCCACTACAGGTACGTCATTGCCTTCCCTGTATTTTATGTATTGTTGCATCCAGAAATTCTCAATAATCAAAAGTTTGACAAGTAATTACATTCCTGTAGCAGCACTACACGAGATCGGGTGACCGATGATATATCCGACATGAGAATATTCGCAGCAGAAAGTCATAACAATAATGCCAAACACGCACATACATATGTACTAACTAATCTTTTCAAACCAGTCATTCATAATGCAAGGAGTGTGGGGATGGAACAATGGCAGAGCATTTTCATATTTTGCAGTGAAAAATGTTTCATAAATGGTAACGCAGAAAAATGCACATGAAGGAACAAATAACATTAAAATTCTACAACCCGCTGTGAACCTGTATCCATCGTGTCGCAACTCTCCAGAAACTATATTCTTTCCACACTGTGTCAAAGCAATTCTAAAAAAGTCTTGAAAATATGAAAACTAGACAATAAATATGAGAGTCAAGCATTTTACATGCACCAAAAGAAAAATCGTGGAAGAAAACATTTCTCTGATGAGCTGACTTGTCCAAAGCACTAGACGATTCTTTAACATACAGACCCATAGACGTAAATATATGCACAAAACTTACCACACCTTCTATTAATTTATTTGTAATTTCTACTGTGCGATTAACTCCAAAATATTCATTATGTTTGAAGGAAGTTCCGTCTCATAATAGAATTTGGGATTTCTCAGTACTAGCGCCGCTTTTAACGATAAAAGAAATTCGACAGAGGCATTTTTAACCAAATGTTTCTGTAAAAACAACAAGGAATATCTTTCTAAGATAACTAAATAAGGTGCAAGTCATCATGCCTGAAGCAATAGTGAACTTCCAAATTTCATCATTTTCAAAATGAGCTAAAAAGATTTTCTGTAGTCAATCTCCACATTTGTTGCAATTAAGTGTAATTAATGGAACCAGTAGGTCGGCTGACAGCTCCCAGATACAAAATTTTATTTTATCCACAACAACACACTTGTGACAGCCTGCATCTGTACAGTAATGGTTCTGTTTTATCAAAAAAAATTTACTATTGCCAGTCACATCTCTTATTTGTTCAATTTACCTAACACACTACATATATTGACAAACAATTGCAATTATAAAGTGTTTTTTTTTTGTTTTATCTATACCAGTGTCACTGAAACATGTCACTTCAAGGTCACTCCCCAAGCGCTATAAAGTTGGCAATATAACTGAAAAACAAGTGAGGAATGTGAGGCACTGCGTCTTCTAAACCAGTAACAGGACCTAACAAAAACCGGTTCTGCCGTCGATACTACCCCGTTGCCAGCTTCCATGTAAACATTGTATGTTAGTGCGTGACAGCCTGCCTTCGTGTTGTGTTACCACCTTGACTACAGTTTCTGTTTACTAAACAATGTCAGCAAAACGATGTATTTCACCAAGCAACAATCCTTTGTGCTGTGGCTTTGGAATTACTACGAAGGACACGTGAGTTTTATGAGCAAGAAAAACAATTTGTTTCTGTTCATGGGCATGCGTCGATTCTAGCCGATAAAGTTTTAGAACATACCTCAAACTGTAGGACTCAGTCAAAGAACAGTTACAAGGAAGGCGGGGGGTGGGGGGGGGGGGGGGGGGGGTACTTCAAGACTTTCAAGATACTGAAGTAAACTGTGTGGAAGAAAGCCCCTGTGGAGGGAAAAAAATGACAGGGTGTTTTAAAGTACTCTTGGAAAGAAAAAAAAAAAAGCTGCCTCGTCCTGTTATAGATATTGATTCTTTCCAATCTGATGCAATTCATCGGCACATATACAGATATTATAGAAGGAAAGGATACCCCCCCCCCTCCCCCCAATAGCAAAGTTGCTAATTTCTTTAAAAGAAAGTTAACGTTCCTCAGGGGGGAAAACATCACTTAAGATGGTATTAAAGAGTACGGGCTTCCATTTTTAAACAGTTAGATGGATGAAAACAGTTACTTGAAAAATCTCACGTCGTCGGAGCTTGTACCATTTTCTTACACAAAATCGTAGGAAAGGACATACACTCAGTCATATGGTTAGACGAAATCTGGGCCAATGCTGGAGAACCAGCTGCACAGTGGCCATCAGCCAACAGGAAGAGGATCCAGATTAATTGTGGCCCATACAGGATCTTCAAACAGCTATGTGCCTGAAGGACTTTTAATTTTTCTATCGCGAAAAACCAGTGACTATCATGAGGCTATGGACCACCCATGGTTTCTACAATGGTTTAAGAATCTGTTACTCCAGTTTAGTGATCTGACCGTTTGTGATGGACAATGCACCATAATATTCTGCGATTTTAGATGAAACTCCCAGCACTAGTGACCGTAAAGAAACTACGGTGCAGTGGTTGCAGGTGAGAGACATTGCTGCAGACATGAACACGACAAAGCTGTTGTACTCACTCACAAAAAAACAAAATAAGCCTGTTATGCCGAAACATGTAGATGAAATTGCAAGTGAACAGGGTCACTTGGCAATTAGGCTACCGCATTATCACTGCCATTTTAATCCATCTGAATTGGCTTGGAGTGAAGTCAAGGCATACATTAGAAGTAACAACAAGACTTTCACTATAACAGAAGTGGAAAGACTGCTACGTGGAGGTCTTGCTACTGTAGATGCTACCTGATGGAGGAAGAAAGTAGACCATGTGACTAAACTCATAAGAGAAGCACAGGCTATAGATGCGATTATATATGAAAATGAACAATTAATGTTTTCTCTTAATGACAATGATGATGAAGACTGTTTTGGTGCAGATTCTGATGACAGTAAAGGAGAACTGCATGGAATTGTGCCACTGACATCGTGAAAGTAAATGTATACAGAATTAATTCTTTTTCTCTGCATTCCAGTAGGCTATGCATGTTTTGCTTTATTTTTTTCTATGAGTGTGGACAGCGTGTTCTTCGGTATGCTTAGGTTTACATTATTATACGACATTTTACATGCAGCTATTATGATAACAATTTGGAACGACTTTTCATAGATATTTTCATTAAATTCGTGTGTTGTTATTTCTTGGTTTCATATACTATCAAACGCTTAGTCTTTGTCTTCGTACTCTCTACTGTCAGAAAAAATGTACTTTGTTGTAATTACGTATAAATGTTGATCGTAGCTTACATTTACAAAATGTACTTCAGAGTTGTGGGCGTGTGCAGTGGCAGCTATTGCAACCTTGCAATCGCAGTATAGCCAACTAAATGCGAGCTGTCAAGTAACATGTTTTACCGGCCCGGGTACACATCTTACGACACATGTGACGCTTTAAGCATGTGAGCTGCTTCAACATCATGACTGATGTCAAAAATTAATCGCCAGATACATCTCATGGCATTGAAGATAGCTATGATAAAATATTGGGAAATACTGTGATCCTCTAGGTCATGAGGGTGCAACTGAAATACAATTTACTTACACTGCTACCCAAAAGAGATTTTAAATGCATATGGAAAAAATGTACAACAATATTTTTGTCACAGAGTGATACTTTTTACATCTTCGAAGTCTAGTGGAAAAAAACATTACACTTAATGAGCACTGAAGCATTCTCCAATGTGGCATGTGTGCTTTAACTGACTAATAATGGGTGATGTGATACAATAATATATTCCTGTGTTTCGGAAAAAAAGCTGCTGCAGAAGTGTAAGTTCAATCACATGCGACAGTATGATTATGCCATACAAAAGCTTCAGTCAATTTGAATGTACAAAAAACGGCATTGAGCAGTTATTGACAATGGCAGAAAATGTTAGAATGCAATCACTATCATAAAACTTTATGGACATAATGCCTATACTTCGAAAGGATCAGACTTATGTAATCTACACACACACACACACACACACACCCCTATGGAATACGAAGTGTAAGTAAATTTCAGAAGGGGGAATTCATGCAATTAACTACATGCTTACGTTGGCAATATCTGCCACGCGGGATCGATCATTGGACTTAAAAGGAAAGAATGCCAACCAGGTATGTATATGGAATGGCTTTTTTCTTTAACCACAGGAAAAGTTAATACTAATGACTAACGTGATGATTTCAGAGTGCTAGCTGCTAACAGACAATATAATGCAAATGTAGAGATTTAAAAAAATCTGCTCTCCTAGTGGCGGCAGAAGAGTCGAAGGGGAAGGAAGAGAGGTGAAGGAAAAGGAATGAAGGGTTTAGGGAAAGGGATACAGTTTAGAAGTCACCCGGAACCCGGGGTCATGGGAGACTTACCGGATGGGATGAGAAGGAGAAAAGTTGTTAAGAGAGTAAGCAAAGCACAGTACGAGGGGAAAATACATTGTTTTTGGGGCCAATTCTATGAATGTATAAGAATGTAGTTAACATAGCAATTGGTAGATCTTAGCCTGCAGAATTCATGAAATTTGTGTTTTCAGCACACACACCTCATTGCAGATTTATCATTTCAGACGGTATGATTACAATTGTCTAAATGTAACAAGAAAGTGTAAAAACTCTTATCAACATAAACAGCAAAAAATGTCAATTTTAGACAAATGTAGAATGTGAAAGAAGTGTGTTAGAGGTAATGGGTATAGATTATGAAAGTCCACAAAGTTTTTTCTGTTGTTGTGATTTGCCTTCCTTAACATTTACTGCCACTCTAAATAACTGCTCAGCCCCATTTTTTTTTTTTTTTTTTATATGATGACTAGCGATTAGTCATCAAATACAACACATTAAACAATAGTTCTCAATATGGGCACCACGTAATACTCTTACTACCTGTTTCTGTGCAATGAAAACGAATTTTCTTTCTCATAGATAAGGTTCCCCATAATTTAATATCATGCAGTTCTTACATCACAGCTTGTTTACAAAACGATTAGTTTATCTTAGCAAAATTACTGTTATGTTCCACCCAACAATTCTATTTTGACAAAAGAAATTTCATAAAATTGCTAAGATATTGCGAAAATACATACCTGAGGGGTTAGATGAATGTGTTTGTCAGGATCAAACTTTGTATCATTCTGTACGCCAGCTCCTTCATCCAAATGTGATCTTCCTAATAAACAATGTACATAACGCTCCAGTACATACCACAACATTTCTGTGAAGAATGGGTACCTGAATTTTTGGGGCACCTGCAAAATTACATAGGTTTATATTTCTTATTAAGACAATTGATATTAACCCTTTCGCTGCTACAGATGTACTCTCTCCACTCCATGCAGAGGGCGAGTTTTGTTAGGGCTGCACTGTTCGTCAAATGGTGGTGCCTCTGCTGAGAGATTTTGTGTTCAGCCGATATGAAATACTTATACTTTAGGTGAAAATAATCGATTTTTGCACGTCACACAGTCTGGTATCTTCGTTACTGCACTGCACCACATTAAGTAAAACATTGCACAAAATATTTTGCTGGGATAAACATATATTGCATAAGCTTTGTGTATGGTTGATTTTAGATCATACATTACACTGAATGAAATTTAGACAAGTGATCAAAATTTTATTTAAACTGATAGCAGAATGGTATCTTATTTCACCATCCAGTTATTAGGTTTCATATCTGATGGATGGACACAAGAGACATGCCGATTCACATCCTCGCACATCGCAAATCATATGGTCATATCAATCGAGATATCTCAAATGATTCAAGATATTTAAACGAGCTTTTCTGCAAATGATAGCACACAATAAGGCATCATATATTAGATGATAAAAGTCGAAACTTTTTTATTGCCCAAGATATGGAAGCAATTCGTCTGCAGCAATGAGTCAGCTGTTCAGGACACATACAGATGTTCACAGCATTGTAGGAAAACCCAAGTGGTGGGCATACATTCATCCACAGCACCTGGGAGCAGTATAGCAGGATGTGTATACAAGCTGACAGCAGCGAAAGGGTTAACCACAGGCTAAAGTTCTCTAAAGAATCTGCAACACTCAACAGCTATTAAATAATTTCAATACAGCATCAAAAGGTAACGATTATTATAGAGACCCTTAACCTTTAAATGCAGTCCTTTGCAAAGAAACTACACGTTTAAGAGAAAAGCAAGTCTAGAAACTGTTTAGAATACAAGGAGATGCACTATAAACCTTTGTCAAAACACAGTGTTTAATAACATACAGTAATATTAATTGCTGGAAAGATCTGCAAGCAAATATATTTTATGGATGTACTTTTGCATTCTCTTTAAAAGACTAATTAGAAGAAGATACAGATTATGAACAATCAAAAAGGGACCAGATACGGAAAAACAAGCAAGGAGCAAAAAAGAAAGCAAAAGCGACTGTTCATGAGAAGACTAAGGTGCAAAAGCAAATCATCATTTAAACAACATTTTACATTTTTGCACATCATGTACAATTAAAATGTATTTATGTGTGTTTGATCCAGTAAATCATTTCAGTACATTGTTCATACATACAATATAGGTCAAGCCAGGAGTAATGATTTATAATTAGAGTTGTTATGAAGTGAGACTACATGATCAACACAATCAACACTGTTATGGCACAGCATATGTAGTTATATTTTTGATAAATATTGTGTATGACAGCAAGAAGAAAATATACCAGCTTAATACAAAGATAGTGTTTACATTAAAGAAATTCTGTTTGCACAAGAATGATATTCAAGTGACAATTTTACCTAAAGAATACTCATAAAATACTTTGTTGGACAATTTACTGCAAACAGAGTGATCCACAGTTAGTGGACATTTGTAAGGAGTCTACTAATTTATTTTTTAAGAAAAGGTTGGCTGAATCCAGCCATAGATTTCTTGAAGGCGATGCAAACCACATGCAAAACAATGACCAGATTTGAAAACACAAAAAAAAGAGTGCACTGTAGTTATCAGGCAATTGACAGATAAAGGTACGTGAAATAGCCAATACCATAGCGTCTACATCTACATTTATACTATGCAAGCCACCCAACGGTGTGTGGCGGAGGGCACTTTACGTGCCACTGTCATTACCTCCCTTTCCTGTTCCAATCTCGTATGGTCCGCGGGAAGAAAGACTGCCGGAAAGCCTCCGTGCGCGCTCGAATCTCTCTAATTTTACATTCGTGATCTCCTCGGGAGGTATAAGTAGGGGGAAGCAATATATTTGATACCTCATCCAGAAATGCTCCCTCTCGAAACACGCTCCCTTTCGAAACCTGGACAGCAAGCTACACTGTGATGCAGAACACCTCTCTTGCAGAGTCTGCCACTTGAGTTTGCTAAACATCTCCGTAACACTATCACGCTTACCAAATAGCCCTGTGACGAAATGTGCCGCTCTTCTTTGGATCTTCTCTATCCCCTCTGTCAACCCGACCTTGTACAGATCCCACACGGATGAGCAATACTCAAGTATAGGTCGAACGAGTGTTTTGTAAGCCACTTCCTTTGTTGACGGACATTTTCTAAGGACTCTCCCAATGAATCTCAATATAGCACCCGCCTTGCCAACAATTAATTCTATATGATCATTCCACTTCAAATCGTTCCGTACGCATACTCCCAGATTTTTACAGACGTAACTGCTACCAGTGTTTGTTCTGCTATCATATAATCATACAATAAAGGATCCTTCTTTCTATGTATTCGCAATACATTACATCTGTCTATGTTAAGGGTCAGTTGTCACTCCCTGCACCAAGTGCCTATCCGCTGCAGATCTTCCTGCATTTCGCTGCAATTTTCTAATGCTGCAACTTCTCTGTATACTACAGCATCATTCGCGAAAGTCCGCATGGAACTTCCGACACTATCTACAAGGTCATTTAGGAGAATGACTACACTGTTTTATATTAACTATGAGATAGCTTTGTAGAAATTGTCTGCTGCATTTGTTATACTCTGATCAAAAGCAAATGCAAAAGTTAAGCTTCCACCAAATATTTGACTGTTTTAAAAGGATTCCTAATTGTTTCTTATGCCACTATTACTATAGAGACGTGTGCCAATAGCTATGTAACAGAAATCAGTACGTACGGTGGGAAGCCAGTGGTCCCATACAAAAGAGGCAAAATTCACAACAAAGACTACAGCTTTGCTTTTATAGGATTGTGTGTAAGGAATAAGACAATAAGTGGTGGACATGACTCAAATTTTCTGTACCAACAAGATGAGAAACATCAGAATAGTCCCAGATTGTAAAAGAATAAAAACAATATCATCTTTCATTGAGAAACTGCTCATGTCCACAAAGGCTCTTTTCCAATACAAAGATCTGATGCACAAATTGTTGGTAACACCCAAACACAGTCAGGCTTGGCACGTTCTGGATTCCATCTAGTATCACAACTAAAGAAATTTGAGCTCAGTTGCAATGAGGTAGGAAAGGGAGAGAAGCAAAGAAGGGGAAAGACTATGCAGGTGTGTTGGTGAGATAGAAGGCATGTGCAGTACTGGACTGGGAGCAGGGAAGGGGATAGTCATCTCCCCCCCCCCCCTTCCTCCCACTCCCACAGCGTTATCCCTCTCCCAAACCACCCTGCACCTCTTCTGAACCCCCACTACCCACTCCAGCTAGATTTCTACTCACATCAGACACATATGGGCCTTAGCAGCCAGAGATGTCATTGGCCATGTTTGAGGGAGAGTTTACTATGTCTAAATGAAGGACTTAGTCAAAAGCCTGAATATTTTTTTGCATTTTTTCCATTGTGCCTGCCTGGAACTCAACACGTCCTTTACATGGTGAGTAGCAATCTACCCTGTCCACATTGCCAATTTATAAATAACTACATAGAAAATTAAGTAATTTATTTTCCTTATGGAAACACTGAATGCCAGACAAGAAATTTCCTCCACGACTTCTTACACTGCCTGTTAACTGAAAATATAAGAAGCATCTGTCTGCTGGGTGGTAGTCAACAGTATGCGAATGAGCAATTGTTTCCGGAACAACATTAATTTATGCCACAGAGGAAGCCGATGAACGAAACATAAACATCCACGCATTGGGAAGGAAAGTCACCCAGAATTTTTGGAACAACCTTTTCCTCCGTGCTAAATTTCTCTTTTGTCAAGTGATCAGATCTTTGGCTCTGTAAGTGTGCTGTCAGTTTTGCATTAGAATGTGTATTACAAACTGGAACTTTTTTCCTAACTTTATTTGCTTCCAGAAATGTAAATTGCCTAATTTCTGAAATGCAACATGTATGTTTCTGCAGACTGCACAAAACATGAGCAGAAATAATCCATTTGTCAGCTATGCACAAAAAATTTTCAGTTAAAAGAATTTTAAAACAGCTGATATCCATAACCAAAGATTCTTCAATTCATATTTTGACTTTCCTTTTACATCAGTCCTAGAACTACAAAAAGAGCTACTTAAAACAAAACAGATTCACTCACATGTGTTGTGTCCTCAACTTGAGCAGTTTTTAGTTGTTTTTCAATACCAAACGAGTGAAGAAAATTTCCGCCAAAAACAAGGGAATCTACAGGTGTGTAAACAGCATGTATCCAGCCAGTGGGAATGAAGAAAGTATTTCCTGCAGTAAGGGTGACACGACCACACTTGTCCACAGTATCACCAAAGAAGACGTCTCCCTGTTTTCCAGACAGCACCCACTGCTCATACAGTTGCAGGTTGCGTTCTGTAGGAGGTATCAGCCAAAATATCTGAAACACACACAAAGCAAAATTTATTCTCTTATTCAACAGTAATTCAGGCAGAATTCAATCACATACTGTATTATCGTTCAACATATCAAGTTGGAATAAAGATGGCTAAACAGAAATTGTAGAAGCAACACTGAAAGTTAATTACTTTTATTCCACATATAAACTGAAGCACCAAAGAAACTGGTCTAGGAACGCATATTCAAATACAGAGGTATGTAAACAGGCAGAATACAGCACTGTCATAGACAATGCCTGTAAAGGACAAGTGCCTGGTGCAATTGTTAGATCAGTTATTGCTGCTACAATGGCAGGTTGTCAAGATTTAAGCGAGTCTGAATGTGGTGTTATATTCGGCGCACGAGCAATGGGACACAGCATCTCCAAGTTAGCGATGAAGTGGGGATTTTCCCATATGATCATTTCACGAGTGTACGATAAATATCAGGAATCTGGCAAAACATCAAATCTCTGACATGGCTGTAGTCTGAAAAAGATCCTGCAAGAATGGGACCAACAACAACTGAAGAGAATCGTTCAATGAGACAGAACTGCAACCCTTCCACAAACTGCTGCAAATTTCAATGTTGGGCCATCAACAAGGGTTAGCTTTTGGAGCCGAAGGGTGGAAATTTCAATGTTGGGCCATCAACAAGGGTTAGCTTTTGGAGCCGAAGGGTGGAAATTTCAATGTTGGGCCATCAACAAGGGTTAGCTTTTGGAGCCGAAGGCCCACCCATGTACCCTTGATGACTGCACGACACAAAAGCTTTATGCGTCACCTGCACCTGTCAACGACGACATTAAACTGTTGATGACTGGAAACGTATTGCCTGGTTGGACGAGTCTCATTTCAAATTGTATTGAGCGGATGGATGTGCACGGGTGAGGAGAAAATTTCATGAATCCATGGACCCTGCATGTCAGCAGGGAACTGTTCAAGCTGGTGGAAGCTCTGTAATGGTGTGGGATGTGTACAGTTCGAGCAATATGCGACCCCTGATATTTCTAGAAATGACTCTGACAGATGACACGTCCATTGGGCACTCCAACGGACTTTGCCAATTCCAGCATGACAGTGCAACACCCCACATGTCCAGAATTGCTACTGAGTGAACTTTCTTCCCAGTTTAAACACTTTTGCTGGCCACCAAACTCCCCAGACATGAACATTACTGAGCAGATCTGGGATGCCTTGCAATGTGGTGTTCAGGAGAGATATCCACCTCCTAGTATTCTTAAGGATTTATGGACAGCCCTGCAGGATTCATTGTGTCAATTCCCTCCAGCACTACTTCAGGCATTAGTTGAGCCCATGCCACGTCATGCTGCGGCACTTGTGCGTACTCGCAGGAGCCCTACAAGATATTAGGCAGGAGTACCAATTTGTTTCGCTCTTCAGTGTGGCATCAAGCTGGAATAAAGATGGCTAAATGGAAATTATGAAAGCCACACAAAAATTAGTAGGAAGTCAACAGAGGGTACAATGAAAAAACATTTTAAGATATCAATAAAGTATGCTAGCGCCTCATTTTCTGAATAAAGCTGTAAGAAACAACACAATAACAATGAAAATAACAAATTTCCACCCAGACACGGTATCACAACTTGACATTTACCTGTAGCTTAACAATTTTTATTAGAAAGAAAAATCAAAATGAGCAAATTTAACAATGACATTCCCTTGTTAAGTCCTAACAGGAAGCCCTCTGAAATATTTGTTTGCTGTAAATGGCCAAACAAAATGGATTTTATTTTTGACAATTTACATCGATCAGTGCCACATGAAAGATTATAGGCATTTCCACACATCATGATGAACATTGGGTTAAATTTAGCCAGTAGTGTCAAAATATTTTTATAAGAAAGCAGTCTCAGTAGAACCATGGCTTCTTTGAATATTTAGGGGGACATCAAGTTCATTTGATACTCCGCATTTGAAATGAATATGAAGCATATAAGATAATCACACCAAACTTACTGATAAATAATTTATACCATAGTTTTCAAAATATTTACCTTACTCCCTTTGAGTATATGGTACCAAACAGAAGTTCCACCGAAGTCAACATGGAAGTCTGTGTAGCACCCTTTCACAGACATGAGGCAATACTTCTGCACCTTGGGATACATCATCTCATCAAGCACATTAGTCGATTCTGTTTGAGCCTCTTTAAGATGACGGGGCCAAACGCAATCAACCCAGTCAATTTGACGTACCTGGAAAACAATAGATATATATAGCTTCATATTTGAAATCTCAAACCTGAAGATAAATACAAACATGAAAATAAAAAAAATATTGCTTTAAAATGTGACTTTTGAAAACATACAAGAAAAAGACCACAGAGAGTGACACAAACAGTACACAATATTAAATACTAATTCAACATTTGCTACACGATTTGGAAATACGGAAGCGTCTGATCCCACCCGTCTTCTTTGCCCCATGACGCCACAAACATGGCGGAAACAAAATCAAACACACACAGTTTCCACAAGAAGCCTAATGACACTAACGGGACAAGCGCGGGAAATGGGGTGTTTTGGGTGGGGGGGCAAACTAAATACAAACAAATTTAGACGCCTTGCGTAGCTACAACGTGTAAGTGAAGACAGCCATGCATGAATACCCACCCACCTCCCCAGGGGTCGTAACCCCTACAACCCATAGAAGATAAAGATGCTTCAGTAGCTGATTAGTGTTTTTTGTCTTTTTAAAAAAAGAATCTCACGGGATAGAACGAACAGATCAGAAAGATAAGTATAATAAACTAAAACAGAAATTGGAGGAAACAGATAATTAAAATAAGTAATAAGTGTTTTAAAAAAATCTCACGAGATAGAACGAACAGATCAGAAAAGTAAATAAAATAAGATAAAACAGAACTGGAGACAGCCACACTCAAAGCAAACTCCGCACTGTCATGACGTCACACACGACAACACCCTTACGTCACGGGTCAAAGCCGACGCGTGGGATCGGACACTTCTGTCGACCCCACGATTTACAGTTAACTTTAATTTTATTAGGAAACAAATATATCTAAATCTGAAATTACAGGGTCTGGGATGTTAATACTAACTTCCATAAATCAACAATGACAACATGAAAAATACTTCCAATATCTGTCGCGTATTATTGCTACTAAACATTAGTTGGTTCACATTTGAGCAATGTTAACAAGTATACTGGCTGTAAACCAAGTGTGTGAATTTAATGGTTTATACATTACAATTAACGATGGTTACAGAGCTCACGTTGCATAGTAGTGAATAATACAAAATACAGGATAGTTTGATTGAAAAAGTAACAGCCAGTACAGCAAACCAATATGATACAAGAAATTTTGTCATGGTTGTGGGTCCCATAGCGAGTAAAGTTACTGACGCATTAAATTAATTTTGAATTTTAAAAATTGCAAGGATGTGTAACTGACATTAAAAAGTATACTTACAACAGTAGGAGTCTGAATATAATTTTCTAGTTTGGTGTGGCTGAATTCTAATGAAATTACATTCAGAAGTTTTTCTTTTTTGGGATCATCATAATAGCGCTGCCATTCCTTCATTGTCATCTCTACATTCTTCTGTGTGTTAACGTCCATTACATCTAATATGCGCCTCGATCCTGTGGGGAGCAACACATTTACATTACATTTCTCAAATGGGAGTATTGCAACTGAGCAATACAAATCTTAAAACCACGAACTCAGGCATGTATGGTAAATACTATGTGGAATAAAACAAAGCTGTTAAATGCATAACATTCCTATCCAAACAGTAACTTACTGTCTATGTCTTGAAATGAAAATTCACCTAACACTACAGAAAATAAATGTATTAGTGTGTATTATGAAAAAGAGATACTTGTAAAATTAGAAAATCTTATCACAGACATAAATAAATCAATAGAAAAGCACTTTACATACCAACACACATACGAACATCATTTACGGAGAAATTTGGACTTGGTACCCTTAAACCCAATCCAGCCTTATCTCTGAATAGTAATGGAGTGTTGAAACCATGCCTTTGCAGATAAGCTAAGTTGAAATCTGAAAACATCAACGATCATTATAGCAAAACCACAGTTTTAGTCATGGTGAGAAATTCAATAGCAATCATTCCTTACCTGCTCCCTGCATTTCTTTCACAAAGCATTGCGGAAACCTGTCTGTTTCCATCTTGTCCTCCAGACGAAATGATCGGCGGCCCTCAATTTCCTCATCGCCCAGAGCCCAATCATCTGTGTAGTGCTTTCTTTCTTTCCTATCTCTCTACAAAAGGAAAAGGCTTTCAGACACTACGGGAAACGAAGGGCCAAGAAGCAACAAATAAATATTTAGCAACAGTACAATAAGCTTTCGTTAAGCCCTCAAGCATTCACAGAATTTCAAAACAAATCGCCGGTATATACCATACCAACAAAAGAGACTGCATTGAAAAACTCAACACCTGCCAGCAGATCGTATCAGTTCACGTAAACTTCTGGAATACCATATTTATACTTCCAACTAGCGTTTCAGAAGAGCATACAGTGAGAATCGAGTTATGACATTGCTATTATCAGAAAATGTGCAACAAATATGCAGGTACAAGGCGCATGCCGATAATCAATAACACTCGACCCAACTAGAAATAGAAGAGGCAAATAGTCAAAATCTCTAGCATATATAACACTCTTAAGAATATAGCCCAACCTCAAATGGTGACAGACAACGAAATAGAGCTGAATTAATACAATTAGCGTGTTAGCCACATCCTCAACCCAGCATCTTCCCCCGCGCGTTCCAGTAGCGTCACACAAGGATGCATCCAGCACTGTATCTCGAAAACACAGTAGTTCAGCTGCCATGAAAGCACACCATACACGCAACGGGCAATGGCCATCACAACTCAACTGATACTATTAATTAAGCGATCTACGTACCGGTCTAATAATGTATTCTCGCTGTGGCACAGGGCGCGTACTCTCACACTTCTTAGTTGCAGCCGCCATTTTGATTAACTGTGTATTCTGGGAGACGAGAGTACAGTCGCAGTAAAACAAAACCTGTTTTATGCGCCGCGCTTTTGATTTACTGCACACGTGTTTACACTCTTTAGACATGAAAATACGAATAAAAATGCTGACCGACAGAGACGAAAGCGCTCTTCATTCAGTGCAGAAAAATCATCCAACAATTATTTGATCATTCTCTTTACGATCTCCCCAAATTCGACATTTGTTATGTTTAAGCTGTCAAACTGCGCACTCTTCGTACGTGGAAAACAGAAATAATGTAATAATGCGCGCGGTATTAATGTGAATAAACAATATGTCATATGTCTCGTAACAATTATTATTTTGTTCGCCTTTAACACTGACACTTTGCGAACTATGAGTGATGACAATGTTTTCAAAACATTGGGAGAAGTGTTACACAAACACACAGTTCTAACTGCCATAAAACTAATTTAGCGCTGCCAATTGTTTAATAGCAACTAACAGCAACACTCTGCTTCCAATTATTGCAATGCTTTTCAGTTTTGTTTACATTCCTTACACCTGTAGTCTTAAAACCTGACCCACTTACTATTAGCATATTGGTGACACACAGTGAGATTCTCAAGCAGCCAATGCGGCCACACAAATCAAACTGGCCTTAATAAACATGTAATATGAATCAATATTCCACAGTCTGTCAGCACCTAGCAACAACCTTTAATGTTTACATGGGAGTTCGTGACTTACGCGATTGCCATGATGGCGACTGCAAAAATTATCGGCGTACTTCAAACTTAATATTAACCCCATCCATTGACACGAATGCTAAGAAAAGCAGGAAAAGAGTCTACTTACTAGAGTCCTTGTTAGCACGCGCTTTCCGGATATGTTGTCGTCCATTCCAAGCCCTTCAACAGGCTGCGACTCGTAGTGCGATTTCATCCAGCGCTCGGACAGCTCCGCAGACGCTACCGCTCCCTTCGCCACCATTTGCTCGACTCCCGCAGATTACGCTTATGACGAGTGTCGTCATGTCTACCAACATAAAATTTGCTACGTGACCTGTTGGGAACATTGAGTCCATAGCAAAGTAAGTTGGCAACAGGGTACGTATTGTGGCGCTCGGTGTAACCATTCCTTTAACTACTGCAGAATAACAAATTGTTTGGTGGGAATTTGAATGACGAGTTAGAACGGAAGTTTACACATGCCACAGAAACGAGGCGTTAATATCGGTATGTGATTTACAAGCATTTCATTAGAAACTGGTTTATTAGGCGTTAATATCGGTATGTGATTTACAAGCATTTCATTAGAAACTGGTTTATTTTAAGTGCTTATTGGTCTGGGAAAAAAAATTGTAATCTCTTGTAAATCAGATTACATTTCGCAGTCTGTCGCTTCTTGTCATTTCATGTTGTCAACTTCTTGACATTGTTCTACAATACTGTGTAAACTATTATATTCACTTGTAATATATTCTACGAACCACCGACACTCGCTTCAGCCAATTGCATGTTTTATATTCGACCCGTGAGTACACTCTAGTACCGCAATAGAAGAATGAATCTATCTTAAAAGTTGATCATTGTAGGTTAGGTCAATTTATCACTTCATTTACGTTTGAAACAAATGTTTTGGAGGAATACACTGCCAACATCAGTTGAATTTATTTGAAAATTAACGTATATATTTTTAGAAGTACTATTTTCTGCGGAACCTGTGACACACTTTCGGCGCTATTCAAATCGTAGGATCTACATGACACACTTACTTTTTATGACGTTTTATGATACGGTAAGCTTACCCAGGAGATGGTGGATGCAAAAACTTCCGTGTTAACTAATTTTTAAGTAAGCTCAGCTAATGGTGGAAGAGTAATCTTCCGACACATCTGTTGGAAACAAAATAAAAGTGACTGCTTTTTTTCTATATTTCATTGAATAAGTGTAAGTAAATTGTAAAAGATGAAAGATGCGAATAATTCCATTTCGCATTCGCTGACAAATGTTTCCTTTTTCATAGCATAAAGCGCAGACTGAACTTGTTGGAATAGCATCCCACGTTCGTTTACACTTAACTAATGTACGCCAAATGGATTATTTATGAAACAGTGAACTAGTTTCAAAAATAAAAATAACGCGATTTTGTCAACTCTAACGCCAAGAAGTAGATGATATTACTTCTTTTAGATATTCAAAATCTGTTTCTGAACCATATGTCTCGTAAAAAAAGTCCGCGACATACGTTGGGAAACTGTTCCTTCGTGCATTTACTATACAGGATGAGTTTGCTAAAAGGAGACAAACTGCAGGTAACGATCCATTAGAGTAAATTTTAATTTTTATTATTATTTTTTTTTATTTTTTATTTTTTTTTATTTTTTTTTTATTTTTTTTTTTTTTTTTTTTTTTTTTGAATCATCAGTCTCCTGACTGGTTTGATGCGACCTGCCACGGATTCCTCGCTCGAGGGGATAACGAACATGTAAGGTACTAGAAAAAGTATACCCACATGAAGGAGGAGGCAAAAAATGTTCGACAGTGTACGTTTCAATGATTGAAAGTATACATGAGAGCACGAAGCAAGTGGGAATGCTGTGCCTGTACAAGTGTTTTAGCCCCACACTCAAGAGGACATGCGTGATGCCTTGCTACAGGATCGTCGCGGAGGCGAGTCCTTAATAACAACTTATTATGTCCAAATGACCGCTTTTGCTGCTTCTGCTCTCAGGGGTCGTTTCCCGCAGTTTGTGTGTATTTGGCGAAATCATCATGTATAAACAATCACACAAATGTTTAAATAATGTTGTAAGCCTCCAACTTCGGCTGATGTTAGTCACTCTATTATTACAAAAAAATTATAACTTGTATACATTCTTTAAGTTGTAATATTAATATATAGATCAATTTTGTGTACAAGAATTGCACAGTATCTTCTGTAGACAGTGCTGCATAGAATTGGGTTGTCGCGTAAGTTCGTAGCGTTTTTCTGTAAGTTTAATAAACTCAACAGATACACATAACAGAGACTTCAGTCATCAATAATATATTCTCCATTATTTACAACAGTCTGCCAATGCTGGGGTAACTTTTCGATTCTGCGACTGTAGAAATCACTTGGTGTCGAGGCAAAGAGTCATGTTCGGAGCTGGTTTTCATCCGGAAAGGAAGTTCCTTGAAGGTTGTTCAATAGAGAGCGGGAAAGGTGAAAATTTGAGGACGCAAGGTCAGGTTCATAAAGCGGGTGTGTAATGACGTCCCATACTATAGTATTTTTGGTCAGTGTAGCGGAAAGCGGGCGGGCATTATCGTGGAGTAGCATCACTTCACGCAGTCTTTCTGGTCGTTGTTTTTGGACCAGGTCTGCAAGACGTCTCAGTTGTCGACAATAAACGTCAACAATGATGGTTGCACCTCGGGGAAGCAATTTGTGGTACGCCACACGGCCGCTGTTCCACCAGATGCGTAACGTTATCTTTGGTGGATGCGCGCATGTCTTTGTACGGGAAATTGCTGCTTTGTCTGGGGGAAAACCATTCCTTTCTTTTTCATATGTTAGCGTAAAGACACCAATGACGATACAGGATAGGAGTGACTGTTGTTCACGACTCAGCTGATGATGAGCAAGCAGAGATGCACACATGGACACCGCTGCTTTTCTTTTTTTTTCTTTCTTAGAGCACGCCGTACCCGTACAACCGATTTTTAAACCACCCTGATTGCATGCAAATGTCTCACGGTGCTGGAATGATCACAGTTCATCGGATTTGCCAGTTCTCTAGTACACTAGTGGATCATGGTGGATTTTTTTTTTTTCTTTTTGTCATCAGTCTACTGACTGGTTTGATGCGGCCCGCACGAATTCCTTTCCTGTGCTAACGTCTTCATCTCAGAGTAGCACTTGAAACCTACGTCCTCAATTATTTGCTTGACGTATTCCAATCTCTTGTCTTCCTCTACAGTTTTTGCCCTCTGCAGCTCCCTATAGTACCATGGAAGTCATTCCCTCATGTCTTAGCAGATGTCCTATCATCCTGTCCCTTCTCCTTATCAGTGTTTTCCACATATTCCTTTCCTCTCCAATTCTGCGTAGAACCTCTTCATTCCTTACCTTATCAGTCCACCTAATTTTCAACATTCGTCTATAGCACCACATCTCAAATGCTTCGATTCTCTTCTGTTCCGGTTTCCCACAGTCCATGTTTCACTGCCATACAATGCTGTACTCCAGACGTACATCCTCAGAAATTTCTTCCTCAAATTAAGGCCGGTATTTGATATTAGTGGACTTCTCTTGGCCAGAAATGCCTTTTTTGCCATAGCGAGTCTGCTTTTGATGTCCTCCTTGCTCCGACCGTCATTGGTTATTTTACTGCCTAGGTAGCAGAATTCCTTAACTTCATTGACTTCGTGACCCTCAATCCTGATGTTAAGTTTCTCGCTGTTCTCATTTCTACTACTTCGTCTTTCTCCGATTTACTCTCAAACCATACTGTGTACTCATTAGACTGTTCATTCCGTTCAGCAGATCATTTAATTCTTCTTCAATGTCATCAGCGAATCGTATCATTGATATCCTTTCACCTTGTATTTCAATTCCACTCCTGAACCTTTCTTTTATTTCCATCATTGCTTCCTCGATGTACAGATTGAAGAGTAGGGGCGAAAGGCTACAGCCTTGTCTTACACCCTTCTTAATACGAGCACTTCGTTCTTGATCGTCCACTCTTATTATTCCCTCTTGGTTGTTGTACATATTGTATATGACCCGTCTCTCCCTATAGCTTACCCCTACTTTTTTCAGAATCTCGAACAGCTTGCACCATTTTATACTGTCGAACGCTTTTTCCAGGTCGACAAATCCTATGAAAGTGTCTTGATTTTTCTTTAGCCTTGCTTCCATTATTAGCTGTAACGTCAGAATTGCCTCTCTCGTCCCTTTACTTTTCCTAAAGCCAAACTGATCGTCACCTAGCGCATTCTCAATTTTCTTTTCCATTCTTCTGTATATTATTCTTGTAAGCAGCTTCGATGCATGAGCTGTTAAGCTGATTGTGCGATAATTCTCGCACTTGTCAGCTCTTGCCGTCTTCGGAATTGTGTGGATGCTGCTTTTCCGAAAGTCAGATGGTATATCGCCAGACTCATATATTCTACACACCAACGTGAATAGTCGTTTTGTTGCCACTTCCCCCAATGATTTTAGAAATTCTGATGGAATGTTATCTATCCCTTCTGCCTTATTTGACCGTAAGTCCTCCAAAGCTCTTTTAAATTCCGATTCTAATACTGGATCCCCTATCTCTTCTAAATCGACTCCTGTTTCTTCTTCTATCACATCAGACAAATCTTCACCCTCATAGAGGCTTTCAATGTATTCTTGCCACCTATCTGCTCTCTCCTCTGCATTTAACAGTGGAATTCCTGTTGCACTCTTAATTTTACCACCGTTGCTTTTAATGTCACCAAAGGTTGTTTTGACTTGCCTGTATGCTGAGTCTGTCCTTCCGACAATCATATCTTTTTCGATGTCTTCACATTTTTCCTGCAGCCATTTCGTCTTAGCTTCGCTGCACTTCCTATTCATTTCATTCCTCAGCGACTTGTATTTCTGTATTCCTGATTTTCCCGGAACATGTTTGTACTTCCTCCTTTCATCAATCAACTGAAGCATTTCTTCTGTTACCCATGGTTTCTTCGCAGCTACCTTCTTTGTACCTATGTATTCCTTCCCAACTTCTGTGATGGCCGTTTTTAGAGATGTCCATTCCTCTTCAACTGTCCTGCCTACTGCGCTATTCCTTATTGCTGAATCTATAGCGTTAGAGAACTTCAAACGTATCTCGTCATTCCTTAGTACTTCCGTATCCCACTTCTTTGCGTGTTGATTCTTCGTGACTAATGTCTTGAACTTCAGCCTACTCTTCATCACTACTATATTGTGATCTGAGTCTATATCTGCTCCTGGGTACGCCTTACAATCTAGTATCTGATTTCGGAATCTCTGTCTGACCATGATGTAATCTAATTGAAATCTTCCCGTATCTCCCGGCCTTTTCCAAGTATACCTCCTCCTCTTGTGATTCTTGAACAGGGTATTCGCTATTACTAGCTGAAACTTGTTACAGAACTCAATTAGTCTTTCTCCTCTTTCATTCCTTGTCCCAAGCCCATATTCTCCTGTAACCTTTTCTTCTACTCCTTCCCCTACAACTGCGCCCATGACTATTAGATTTCGCCCCCCTTATGGATTAAAGTGTTTAAATGCTCTTCATCAAATCCCAAAGATCTTCCCGAACACAGAGAGTCACTAATGTCAAAATGGTCCTCCTTAAAACGAGAAGAATTTTCTTGTCGTGCTCTGTCTACATCTACATGGATACTCTACAAATCATATTTAAGTGCCTGGCAGAGGATTCATCGAACCACCTTCACAATTCTCTATTATTCCAATCTCGTATAGCGCGCGGGAAGAATGAACACCTATATCTTTCCGTACGAGCTCTAATTTCCCTTATTTTATCTTGGTGATCGTTCCTCCCTATGTAAGTCGGTGTCAACAAAATACTTTTCGCATTCAAAGGAGAAAGTTGGTGATTGGAATTTCGTGAGAAGATTCCGTCGCAACGAAAAACGCCTTTCTTTTAATGATGTCCATCCCAAATCCTGTATCATTTCTGTGACACTGTCTCCCATATTTCGCGTTGATACAAAACGTGCTGCCTTTCTTTGAACTCTTTCGATGTACTCAGTCAGTCCTATCTGGTAAGGATCCCACACCGCGCAACAGTATTCTAAAAGAGGACGGGCAAGCGTAGTGTAGGCAGCCTCCTTAGTAGGTCTGTTACATTTTCTAAGTGTCCTGCCAATAAAACGCAATCTTTGGTTAGCCTTCCCCACAACATTTTCTATGTGTTCCTTCCAATTTAAAATGTTCGTAATTGTAATACCTAGGTATTTAGTAGAATTTACGGCTTTTAGATTAGACTGATTTATCGTGTAACCGAAGCTTAACGCGTTCGTTTTAACACTCATGTGGATGAACTCACACTTTTCGTTATTTAAGGTCAACTGCCACTTTTCGCACCATTCCGATATTTCTTCTAAATCGTTTTGCAGTTTATTTTGATCTTCTGATGACTTTATTAGTCGATAAACGACAGCGTCATCTGCAAACAACCGAAGACGGCTGCTCAGATTATCTCCCAAATCGTTTATATAGGTAAGGAAGAGCAAAGGCCCTATAACACTACCTTGGGGAACGCCAGAAATCACTTCTGTTTTACTCGATAACTTTCCGTCAATTGTAACGGTCTGTGACCTCTCTGACAGGAAATCACAGATCCAGTCACATAGCTGAGACGATATTCCATAAGCACGCAATTTCACTACGAGCCGCTTGTGTGGCACAGTGTCAAAAGCCTTCCGGAAATCCAGAAATACGGAATCGATCTGAAATCCCTTGTCAACAGCACTCAGTACTTCATATGAATAAAGAGCTAATTGTGTTTCACAAGAACGATGTTTTCTAAACCCATGTTGACTGTGTGTCAATAGACAGTTTTCTTTGAGGTAATTCATTATGTTCGAACACAATATATGTTCTAAAATCCTGCTGCATATCTCCGTTAACGATATGGGTCTGTAATTTAATGGATTACTCCTACTACCTTTCTTGAATATTGGTGTGACCTGTGCAACTTTCCAGTCTTTGGGTGCGGATCTTTCGTCGTGCGAACGGTTGTATATGATTGTTAAATGGAGCTAATGCATCAGCTGTCCAACGGCAATTTCCCCTTTCACAGTGTAACCATTCACAGCGCAAATATTTCTGGCTGCCTACGCTGCTGTCACACATCTATTGATGTCAAACAGAAGAACATGTCGGAAATTTTCCCATTTCTCCACTTGGCACTCCATTTTCTAGCGTCCACGGCTCCACTTAGTATCTCCAAATGACAAAATGACTATACGTAAACTCAGACAGCGACAGTGAACTACAAATAAAAAAAAATTACAATCGTTAAATAAACCAATAGCAACGGGAATACCAACATGAAAAATAAAAACACCACGAACTTATGCACCAACATAATATTTAATGACCAACTTCTGGAATCGTCACAAGTTGATGTAATTAAGTAGAATTACAACAACTCTTGATGATTTCACGAATCCATTCTTCAGCTGTGCAGTAAAAATAGGCACATGAACAAAAAAAATATTTTCTGCTACAGAATAATCACTTAATGATCGACTGTTCCACTAGTGCCGGACAGCTGCGAATGCAAAGTGGTGTCTCGCCAGAAGCCTCCAGAGGATCGTAGTCAACCTTGTTCCTACTGCCCTCTAGGGGGCGTTCGGCTTTCATGGTGGGCGGCAGGCGGTAGGGATTTTGAAAACATTTTCCTAGTTTTCAAAAAACTTTGACATAAAGAAATTATTATTATATGCTTTAACTTGCTGTAAGTCCGCTTTACAAATTTCACACAGTAAAATTACTTTGCTATTTTGTAAATTACCGTTACTAAGTGATGGGCCCCCCCCCATGAACCATGGACCTTGCCGTTGGTGGGGAGGCTTGCGTGCCTCAGCGATACAGATAGCCGTACCGTAGGTGCAACCACAACGGAGGGGTATCTGTTGAGAGGCCAGACAAACGTGTGGTTCCTGAAGAGGGGCAGCAGCCTTTTCAGTAGTTGCAGGGGCAACAGTCTGGATGGTTGACTGATGTGGCCTTGTAACAATAACCAAAACGGCCTTGCTGTGCTGGTACTGCGAACGGCTGAAAGCAAGGGGAAACTACAGCCGTAATTTTTCCCGAGGGCATGCAGCTTTACTGTATGATTACATGATGATGGCGTCCTCTTGGGTAAAATATTCCGGAGGTGAAATAGTCCCCCATTCGGATCTCCGGGCGGGGACTACTCAAGAGGCTGTCGTTATCAGGAAAAAGAAAACTGGCGTTCTACGGATCGGAGCGTGGAATGTCAGATCCCTTAATCGGACAGGTAGGTTAGAAAATTTAAAAAGGGAAATGGATAGGTTGAAGTTAGATATAGTGGGAATTAGTGAAGTTCGGTGGCAGGAGGAACAAGACTTCTGGTCAGGTGACTACAGGGTTATAAACACAAAATCAAATAGGGGTAATGCAGGAGTAGGTTTAATAATGAATAGGAAAATAGGAATTCGGGTAAGCTAACGCAAACAGCATAGTGAACGCATTATTGTGGCCAAGATAGATACGAAGCCCACACCTACTACAGTAGTACAAGTTTATATGCCAACTAGCTCTGCAGATGACGAAGAAATTGAAGAAATGTATGATGAAATAAAAGAAATTATTCAGATTGTGAAGGGAGACGAAAATTTAATAGTCATGGGTGACTGGAATTCGAGTGTAGGAAAAGGGAGAGAAGGAAACATAGTAGGTGAATATGGATTGGGGGACAGAAATGAAAGAGGAAGCCGCCTGGTCGAATTTTGCACAGAGCACAACATAATCATAACTAACACTTGGTTTAAGAATCATGAAAGAAGGTTATATACATGGAAGAACCCTGGAGATACTAAAAGGTATCAGATAGATTACATAATGGTAAGACAGAGATATAGGAACCAGGTTTTAAACTGTAAGACATTTCCAGGGGCAGATGTGGACTCTGACCACAATCTGTTGGTTATGACCTGTAGATTAAAACTGAAGAAACTGCAAAAAGGTGGGAATTTAAGGAGATGGGACCTGGATAAACTAAAAGAACCAGAGGTTGTACAGAGATTCAGGGAGAGCATAAGGGAGCAATTGACAGGAATGGGGGAAAGAAATACAGTAGAAGAACAATGGGTAGCTTTGAGGGATGAAGTAGTGAAGGCAGCAGAGGATCAAGTAGGTAAAAAGACGAGGGCTAGTAGAAATCCTTGGGTAACAGAAGAAATATTGAATTTAATTGATGAAAGGAGAAAATATAAAAATGCAGTAAGTGAAACAGGCAAAAAGGAATACAAACGTCTCCAAAATGAGATCGACAGGAAGTGCAAAATGGCTAAGCAGGGATGGCTAGAGGACAAATGTAAGGATGTAGAGGCCTATCTCACTAGGGGTAAGATAGATACCGCCTACAGGAAAATTAAAGAGACCTTTGGAGATAAGAGAACGACTTGTATGAATATCAAGAGCTCAGATGGAAACCCAGTTCTAAGCAAAGAAGGGAAAGCAGAAAGGTGGAAGGAGTATATAGAGGGTCTATACAAGGGCGATGTACTTGAGGACAATATTATGGAAATGGAAGAGGATGTAGATGAAGATGAAATGGGAGATATGATACTGCGTGAAGAGTTTGACAGAGCACTGAAAGACCTGAGTCGAAACAAGGCCCCCGGAGTAGACAATATTCCATTTGAACTACTGACGGCAGTGGGAGAGCCAGTCCTGACAAAACTCCACCATCTGGTGAGCAAGATGTATGAAACAGGCGAAATACCCTCAGACTTCAAGAAGAATATAATAATTCCAATCCCAAAGAAAGCAGGTGTTGACAGATGTGAAAATTACCGAACTATCAGCTTAATATGTCACAGCTGCAAAATACTAACACGAATTCTTTACAGACGAATGGAAAAACTAGTAGAAGCCGACCTCGGGGAAGATCAGTTTGGGTCCGTAGAAACACTGGAACACGTGAGGCAATACTGACCTTACGACTTATCTTATAAGAAAGATTAAGGAAAGGCAAACCTACGTTTCTAGCATTTGTAGACTTAGAGAAAGCTTTTGACAATGTTGACTGGAATACTCTCTTTCAAATTCTAAAGGTGGCAGGGATAAAATACAGGGAGCGAAAGGCTATTTACAATTTGTACAGAAACCAGATGGCAGTTATAAGAGTTGAGGGACATGAAAGGGAAGCAGTGGTTGGGAAGGGAGTAAGACAGGGTTGTAGCCTCTCCCCGATGTTGTTCAATCTGTATATTGAGCAAGCAGTAAAGGAAACAAAAGAAAAATTCGGAGTAGGTATTAAAATTCATGGAGAAGAAATAAAAACTTTGAGGTTCGCCGATGACATTGTAATTCTGTCAGAGACAGCAAAGGACTTGGAAGAGCAGTTGAATGGAATGGACAGTGTCTTGAAAGGAGGATATAAGATGAACATCAACAAAAGCAAAACAAGGATAATGGAATGTAGTAGAATTAAATCGGGTGATGTTGAGGGTATTAGATTAGGAAATGAGACACTTAAAGTAGTAAAGGAGTTTTGCTATTTGGGGAGCAAAATAACTGATGATGGTCGAAGTAGAGAGGATATAAAATGTAGGCTGGCAATGGCAAGGAAAGCGTTTCTGAAGAAGAGGAATTTGTTAACATCCAGTATTGATTTAAGTGTCAGGAAGTCATTTCTGAAAGTATTCGTATGGAGTGTAGCCATGTATGGAAGTGAAACATGGACGATAAATAGTTTGGACAAGAAGAGAATAGAAGCTTTCGAAATGTGGTGCTACAGAAGAATGCTGAAGATTAGATGGGTATATCACATAACTAATGAGGAAGTATTGAATAGGATTGGGGAGAAGAGAAGTTTGTGGCACAACTTGACCAGAAGAAGGGATCGGTTGGTAGGACATGTTCTGAGGCATCAAGGGATCACCAATTTAGTATTGGAGGGCAGCGTGGAGGGTAAAAATCGTAGAGGGAGACCAAGAGATGAATACACTAAGCAGATTCAGAAGGATGTAGGTTGCAGTAGGTACTGGGAGATGAAAAAGCTTGCACAGGATAGAGTAGCATGGAGAGCTGCATCAAACCAGTCTCAGGACTGAAGACCACAACAACAACAACAAAGTGATGGGCAGTCAGAAAATTTTACTAGTAACAGAGATACAAAAGTGGGCGCTCCAAATCATCTAGCGTCAAATTTTTTCAAGGGCCAATATTGACGTTGTGGGGCGGCAACTCGAGCCCCACATGTGTCCCTATTTATAGGTAACCTACATAAATTAGTACGTCATGAGCCCCAAATATACTAGCTAAAGTAAGGGCGCGGGAAGTACTCATAGTTAAAAGTCGGTAGCTTTCGGAACACTTCGTGTAGACTGTTGTCTTTCATCTCCTGACTACATCATCTGCTTTTCTAAACGGACTTTTATGGTTTAATGGCATTATGGCCTGCTCATACTCAAGTCTTTTGGAGTGTCCATAGTTTACAACGACCTTGTTACATCATATCTTTGCCACTGCCACTAGAATGACACTTCCGACTATCTCATTCCCTTATCTTCTGTACATCCTCAGGTGTGCCCAAGATGCCATACTGTCTCCGCTCTGTACCGAATATTCCTCGAACTATAGTGTCTGTTTCAGCATACAGACGGCACGACAGTGTCACCTCGATGATCACCCTCGCAGATCCGGATCTAGAGGGGCTTGGGGGAGGGGGGATTTGCCACGTGCGGCAATTTCAGGGGGCGGCAAATTCATATTCTTCAAGAAAAAAAACGTAGTTTCACAAAGCGCCTAACATCCAGCGCACGTTGGTCTATCGATTATTCATATTATTTTGAAAAGCATCTGTTGATTTTTGAACATTTTTGAACACTTTCTAAGCTGAGTTTTTAACGAATCATAAGATGATTTTTGAATGTGTACATAGTGTACGTGATATCTCTGCAAGGGGAATCCCCGGGCATCTAGAAATAATAAAAAACTCTCCGGCAAACAAAAGGGGACGGTGCTACTCGAGCTGAATCGAATAAACACGGACGGGTGAATGCCAATCGCTGTTTATGTGGCTGATTGGGTGTGAGAATGATCAGCGTTGTTATAATTATTAGCGAAACACATAGATTGAGGACGACGGTTCAATCCCGCGTCCGGCCATCCAGATTTAGGTTTTCCGTGATTTCCCTAAATCGCTCCAGGCAAATGCCGGGATGGTTCCTTTGAAAGGGCACGGCCGACTACCTTCCCCGTCCTTCCCTAATCCGATGAGACCGACGATCCCGCTGTTTGGTCTCTTCCCCCGAACAACCCAACCCCAACCCCAATCCATAGATTCAGTCTACCAGAGTGGAAATAACAGACTAACAGGTATAGCAGGTAAGAAAGATTTCATATTGTCTTCTCGGTGTATCCAAGGAAATGAAATGTTCACAGAAAATTTTTGCCACGTCGCAACACTACTAAGGGCCAGTTGTACAGTCCCTAGTTAGCAGCCGCTCTGCGCTATTCTCGGAATAGCGCAGAAAACGCGTTGTACGAACACTAATAACGCCTAACTAAACCGGTGATTCTGGCAGTATTAGTGAAGTTTTGACAATGGCAGGGATGGTTACAGAGGTAGTGAGTTAGAACGAGGAAGGAGAAGAAACGGGAACATCACACAAGTTATAAGGACGAATATGACGACTCCAAATTTATATAAAAATTTCGTATCACTACATTTCTATATCAGGCTTGCGAAATTCGAGCGTATGACTGAAATGTGAAACTATTTCCTAACATGAAATTTTAAGCGTGTTGTAGGCCTAACAGGTATTTGATATTGGTACTTCGTGAATTACGAGGGTTGGAACTTTAATAGTGGCAACTTTTTATTTACAGCTTGTGCAAAATAGATACGTGTTTCAAAGTTTTACTGACCTTCAAAGTAGTCAACAGCATTGTGTATAACCCGTTGCCAGCGATGTGGAAGTCCTAGGTTACTCTTAGCAGTGCCAGTTGTGTTGACAGTTCGATCAGCGCCGTCTATTGCACGACGAATTTGTAGCAGTTCTGAAGCGAATGCTGTGAAGTGCTAACTTCAGTTTAGAAATCGAGTTGAACTTACGAGGGCTTAAGTCAGGGGAGTGCAGTAGATGGTATACCACTTAGCAGCCCCATCAGTCAAACAAATCAGTAACAGCTTGCACTGTACATGCTTGAGCATTGTCCTTCAAAATGATGGTCAGGTCCTGCAGAAAGTGTCATCACTTCCGCCTCTATGCTGTTCATTTTTGGAACACAGCCTACGACCAGCTTAGAGACAGGAGTGATGACACTTTCTGCAAAACCTGACCATCATTTTGCAGGACAGTGCAAGCTGTTACTGATTTGTTTGACTGATGGGGCTGCTAAGTGCTATAGAACCTACCGCATTCCCCTGACTTAAGCCCTCGTAAATTCAGCTCGATTTCTAAACTGAAGGAAACACTTCATAGCATTCGCTTCAGAACTGTTACAAATTCGTCGGGCAGTAGATCGCGCCGCCCGAACTGTCATCTCAACTGGCACTGCTAAGAGTGTCCTACGACTTCCCCATCGCTGGCAACGGGTTATACACAATGCTGGTGGCTACTTTGAAGGTCAGTAAAACTTTGAAACACTTATCTATTTTGTAAGACCTGTAAATAAATAGTTGTCACTATTAAAGTTCCAGCCCTCGTGTATTCTGCCGTTTTATGTATGTAAATGAGGTAGATAAAAATTACCATTTGTGCCAAAACAGTCTCGCGTATTTGGCGTGTGTTACAACTGCTGCAATATTAGAAAGGCCTATTTCGTTTTATCTAGCAGACAGTGATTAAATAGACGTAATCAAATCGAGAAACCACACCAGCCTTGGGTACTATTCGTATTAACAGCTTATTCAGTATTAGACAGCGACATTTTGATTTTTCATGCAGTAAAAATTTGACGAATTTTGACGAGGTAATAGATTCGTTCGGAGAAAGGAAAGCACGTCGTGTAAATCAGGAGCAAGATTAGAGGAAAAAACACAGTGGGACTTAAAGATAGAAGAAATGTGTACCGTCTTGTTTGTCTCTTGCCTTTACTGGTTTTATGTTTCCTACATTTAATTTTATGTCGCACAAAAGAGAAAATTATTAGCTAATAGGCAATAAAGAGTGCAAATTTTGTGAATAGTTCTTATTCTTCCGATTACAAATGATCCCACTCAGCATTAATTGTGAGTCTTTTTTTTTAAAAAAAAAAAAAAAAAAAAGGGAGTAGGTTGTCAAACCGGCCGACTGGGAACAGGAGAGCCACCACAAGGCATTTCAGTTTCCTCTGTCCTGAATATAGGTTTGATTGTTTCCGTTAAAAAACATACACGTTTGATTTCCACAGAGCAAAATACAGTGACGAGCGATAGAAGAATGCTGTGTGAAGATGCGTGGCACTGCACTTCGTCACTCTTAACGACCATTTCCTCGAACATATACGTTTTATACATCAAACTCTTCAGGAAGATGTGCGGTACAAAATGATCATTTTTGAAAAATCGGTTTTTAAAAAATGTTTTTCGTCGTATCTCAAACGCTCGGGGGAAGAGGGGCAGGGGGCGCCACTATCAAGGTTTTGCCCCGTTTCGGAAATATCGTAGATCCGGGGCTGACTGCACACCCAAGCTAACTACTACGCAGCCTGGCACAGCCAAAATCGAGGCAGCAGCTGCAGGATTCGATACAGACAACCTCAGCTTCACGGGATCGCCATTTACAGCTGCTACATAGGTCTTACTGACAACTGCTGTGTCCGGTGCTAACGCTTAAACGCAAGAATTTTGGAGCAAAACGCAATGGAGCTAACATAGTACTGCGTATATCGAAAATATATGCTAATGAGAAATGCAGGTGTCGTATTTGTCGCAGTTGACAAGAAATTTAAAATCAACCGACGTAGAAACTGGGACTGTGTGGGAACGACTCGCTATCAAGTGTGGAAACAAAATTGAATCTTTCCGTCGCCCGTTAGACACACCACCAGAAACTGAAAACTGTAAAGAAAATCTCGACTCGCTAGTACGAATTATCCCCAATTACAGTGTCATCTATGAGGGGACTTAAATCATCCAACAATCAGCTGGAATAAATACAGTTTTGTGAGTGGTAAGGATGACAAGACATCATGGGAAACAATAGTACATGCTTCTTCTGAAAACTACCTAGAACAGATAATTTGGAAGCCCACTCGTGGCTCAAATATATTAGATCTAATGGCAACAAGTAGACCTGATCCCCTCGCTGATGTCGGCAACAAGTAGACCTGTCCCCTCGCTGATGTCCACGTCAACACTGGTATCAATGGCTGAGAGGTGATTGTAGTAACAATGGGTACAAAGGTACAAACGTTCACTAAAATAAGCAGAAGGTTTACAGGTTCTGTAAAAAGATAAAGAAGTACTTGGGCCATATCTCATGGTCGAACTTGAAAAATTTAGCCTTAAATAGGAACATTTAGAAGAACAGTTGCTCTATTTCAGTAAAATAGTTGAGCAAATACATGTGTATGTATGCGTCTAAGAGAACAGTTCGTGACGTGAGGGCCCCCCTGTGGTATACAGTTCAGCTATAGGACGAATACAACTACACAATAGGTGTGAAAGAAAGCTTAGGGCTAAAGATAAATACAGAATTAAGCACGTTTGGCTGACAACATTTCAGTGTGTGAAGACTTCAACGACTGCTGTAGTATAATCTTATCGACTGATCTATCACAAAACAAAACAAGAACGTCTAGTCGTATGTAAATTATACTGATGGCACCAAAATTAGTGTGCAGGTTCTCAAGGATAGCACAATAACTTAAAACTGATGGCAGCAAAGCAAAAGCAGAAATGCTGGACTGTGATTTTAAACTTTTCTTTACGAAGCAAAGTGCAGGACTGCTGCCTCTGTTTAGTTCTCTCATCACTGTAGAGAGGAGTGACACTGATATTAGTGTCAGTGATGTTGAGAAGCAGGGGACTAATGGGAGCCCTGCCCCCCCCCCCCCTCTCTCTCTCTCTCTCTCTCTTTCCGTTCAAACAGGCTTCGTAAGGCCTGCGGGGTACTGGCCGACCGCCATGTCATCCTCAGCCGATAGCCGTCGCTGGATGCGGATGTGGAGAGGCATGTGTTCAGGACTCTGCTCTACCAGCCGTTGTGAGGTTTCGTGACCGGAGCCTCTACTTCTCAATCAAGTAGCTTCTCAATTGGCCGCACAAGAGCAGAGTGCACTCCGCTTGCCAACAGCGCTCGAGAGACCAGGATTGTGATCCATGCACGTGGCAGTAAAGCCCGACAGCGTTTGTCTTCGGCGATCTGACAGGAACCGGTGTTATAACTGCGGCAAGGCCGTGGGCGAATCCCTGTCAAACTGAATACTAAATCTGCGAAGGATTTACCCTCTCGTTTAACTGTTATATACCTCAGATACTCTGAATAAAAAATGTGCCGAGTCGTCGGGAGGAAGCACAGGTCACGCCCGTCTACAAGAATGATAACAGAAATGGCTATCATCCAATATCCTTGACATCCTTTTGTTATAGTGTTTTAAAACACGTACTAAGATCTGAACGGAATGAGGTATCATGAACAAATTATTCATTCAACTCAACCACCATGGATTCCGAAGACATCGGTCATGCGAAACCAAACTCGGGTTTTTTTCTCACACCATGGATGAAAGCAGTCAAGTCTTGACTCGGCACCACAGCAACGCTTGTTATCGAAAGTACTATCGTGTAGAGTATCAAGTGAAATTTGTGACTTGACTGAAGATTTGTTGGTAAGGGTGACGCAGCATGTTATCTTGTATAGAGAGTCGCCGACAGATGTAGAAATAGCTTCTAGTGTGAAGCAGGGAAGTGTGTTGGGGCTCTTGTTGTTCATGTAGTGTATTAATGACCTTGCGTTCCTTATTAACCCTTTCACGGCTACGGGCATATATGTATATCCAGCAGGTAGAACGCCCAGGCGGCTAAGGGCGTACGTGTACGCCGGGCTGGTAGAATGTCCAGACAGCTACGGGTATTGCATTCATGTACTCCAGGTAGGTCGGGAGATGGTTAAGGGCATTCCTGTACGTCCGGGCACGGGAGCAGGTACACAGGCACAATAGAACGTCGACTCGCTGTTGTCCACATTCCTGCCATCGCTGTCATTATCTGCTCTTCTTGGTAATGTCGGAAAGCGCTACAGCTTTTACCTGCTCCCGGGCCCTTTCCGCTTAAGAGTCGTGCTCTGGTGCCAGCCCTTTTTCCGCATTTGGCGAGACAACATCTGCCTATACTGCCTTTGCCCTGTCAGAACGTAATTTATCGGACAAGGAAATCATGGAAATCTTTGTTGATGGTAGTGACGCAGGTGGAAATGATACTTGGGATCTTTCTTCGGACGAGGGTCCCGATGTGTCCGAATGTGCTGCTGATTCTTCAACACCACGAGGAACTTTTTCAAAAAAATTCTTCTTCTGAAGAAGGGAAAGAAGATAAGTGCAAGTTCGTCACGAAAGAGAACGTACGACTGGCTGGATAATCATCCTGTGGCAAAGCGCCACAATTTCGTGAACACATTTAGCAGTATAAGAATAGATTTCAATGATTCGGCAAGTCATTTAGACTTTCTTTGTACTTTTGTCATTTGAATTTGTTTCTGCCATTTGTAAATGGGAAAATGATTATTACACATTTCTTACTGAAAAAATAAGGACAGTACCTATTAGGTTAGCAAGATGGAAGCAGATACAGCTTGCAGAATTTTATTGCGTGTTGGTGTCTTTCCTGCTTATGCCAAGAACTAATAAGCTAGAAGTGAATGAACATTGCTCAAACAGATTCCTTACTTCAAACACCAATACTTTCGCACATAATGTCCGGGGACCAGTATAAATAGATTCTACGTTTATTGCACTCTAGTGACAATTCTGCAGTATCTCAAAATGTTGTTGTGAAAATACGGCTCATTGTAGAGAACACAAGGAAAAATTCAGTGAGACCATAGCCCCTTCTGAAAATTTAGCAATAGATAAAGTGTGCTATTTTTCAAAGGAAGGCTGCGATTTAAGCAGTATATACCAAAGAACCTTAGATGTTTTGGTATCGAAATTGTCGTTCTTTGTGTAGTACAAAGTAATTATGTTCTAGACTGTACTGTCTGCCCTGGTGCCGCCGCGTAAATAGAATCCGGAAATGTTAGCTGGGGAAATTCAGGCGATGTTGCTAGTTTGTTGTTGCCACACCTCAACAAAAGTCATTCCCATTTAGTAGACATGTGGAATTCGAAGTCCGAATTATTCCTATGGCTCCATGAAAAACGTACCAATGGCACTGCAAATACTTGCCGTCTTCGCCTGACAAACTGAAAAATGGGGAAGTACAATTTTAACTAAAGTGGAACACTGTTGGCTCTGAGACTGATGGACATTTAGGAAATCTGGGTGCTTTAAACCTTAAATGGACCAGATTTTGTTGAAACCGAGAAGAAGAACATAATAAAAAGAGGCCAAAATAAACTGAAGCTTGTGAAGTAGTACAAGAAGGTATTCTTCCATTTGACTTATGTGCTGAATGCAAAAGCAATTTTTGAAATAAAAAAGAAGCAGGATATCTAGTAACAATATTGTATGACAATTTGTGGATTTTAAAAAGACCCAGTACTCAGTTGATCGTGAATCTCTTTTCCAGATTTTAAACGAACAAGGACTACATAATAAAACTCTAACACTGATCATGGAAACGTTAACCGACACTAGCTCTAAAGTTAAATTCATGGGAGAAATTTCTGAACCATTTCGTATAAAGACTGGTGTTAGACAGAGAGATGGAATCTCCCCGTTACTGTTTATCTGTGTTTTGGAAAAGGTAATTACAGAATGGCTAGAGAAAAAGTCAAGACAAATTACAGATCAATCAATCAAGTTAGCTAGGAGTAATGTTGGAGTAGACTGTCTCGACTTTGCAGATTATCTGGCAATTTTAACTAGGGATATTATCACAGTTCAAAAAGAAGTTGAAATTCTTAAAGAAGTTGCGGAAAAAATAGGACTCCAAATGTCATTCGAAAAAACGGAATACATGACATGCAAACAAACAAGCACCAAAGTTTTTGAACACAAAATATGGAAAAATAGAAAGGGTTTCTCACTTTAAATACTTGGGGGAAATCATAAAAAAACGATCTGGAAAAGCTGCAAGCGAAGTTCGATGTCAAAAATGGCAACTGGATTCAGATTAACACAAAATATTTATAATAAAAAATCACTTTCTAAATTCAGTAAACTGAGGCATTACAGCACTCTAATCAAATGTGAATGTCTTTTATGGAGCAGAAACTCTGATGTAAAAAAGAAAGAGGGATACTTAAGAAATTCAAAAGAAAGAAAGAAAAATTATTAGGAAATTATTAGACCCCAAAATTATTGATGAAATTTATAGACTAAGAAGTAATAAGGAAATAAAAGAATATGTAGACATACATGGTGACATGAGAAAACAAAGACTTCAGTTTTATGGGCACATTAAAAGAATGGCACCCACTAGGTTGACAAAAGAAATAGTAGAATTCTACGAAAACAGAAGTAAGGCCAAAACTGAGCCAATTACATCGATCGCTGCTATTAAGGAGGATCTTAAAGCAGCCGGTACAACTCAAGCAGACGTTACAGATAGAAAAACATTCAGACAAAAGATATAGTATTTGGTTGGAAAGTTGGTCAGAGGGAACTTAGAAAACGGACTGGAACACCGTTATCTGATGAAAGAAAGATACTTCAGTCTGAAAGCATGGAACAAATTCGAACACAAAGGAAGGCCAACCATCAAAATCGACATCGATTGATTGTACCTCGCGTGGTCCTATTGGGTCCATACGTGAATAATAAGAAACAGGAAACACCACTGGCGAAATTCCATTTGGAACCAACCCATCAGTGGCTGCAAAAATTTCATGAACTAACATGTAAAACTGACATCCCACGGACAGTAAAGCAAGAAACTCCATTTCGACTGAAAAAAGAGAAGGCCGTTATCCAGGATTCCTCGGAGCAATGGAGAAAAATGAGAATCCTCAGAGACGCTGTGTAGTATGTGCTATTAATTCACAGCGAAACCTGACAGGCATAAGATGAGAAAAGTGTAGTTTTGCCCTTTGCATGGTGCTATGTCTTGGAAAAACTGTCACATACCAAGGAAATATTAGGTGGTTTCAGTAAGCATGTGTGTTTCAAAAGAAGGGAAAGAAAAAGAATAAAAACAAAAAAGGAAAAAATTAAGAAGAATTTAAAAAAAATGTGGATGGGAAACCATAAAACTAGTTCCGACTGAACGAGGCAAACGGAAAGAGATAACAGCGAGCGGGAAGCAGGTAGAATGTTACTGTCGAATTTTTACTAGAGAATCGAGTTTATGCTGGAATTACAATCGAGCCAATACGCTTATCGCAAATTGACTTATACGAAATTTCTCCATGTTTAATTCTGCGTCAAGCTATATGAAACAGTTTCCTTTTGAAATTCAGTAATCATTATTTATTTATGATTACAGTAAAAATTGTTTGAGTTTTGGGCATCTTCGATAGGAACTGCTCACTTATAAAACTATATATCTTGAAACGTATTTGTCCAATCTTAATGAAATTATTTTGGGTTACATGCAAATTCACTGGTAGCGTGAATCTCAAGTTACAGAATTTTTCAATAACAAATACAAAAGATTTTATCATTTTTCTAAGGTACTGTTTTCTCAGGTCAGGATAAACGTATAACGAAGTTTAAGTTAGTGCAACAGGCAGACTGCATATTTCTAGATTTCCGGAAAGCATTTGACATGGTGCCCCATTGCAGGCTGTTAACGAAGGTACCAGCATATGGAGTAAGTTCACAGATATGTGAGAGGCTCCAAGACTTCTTAAATAATAGAACCCAGTATGCTGTCCTCGACGGCGAGTGTTCATCAGAGACAAGGATATCTTCAGGAATGCCCCAGGGAAGTGTGATATGACCGATGTTGTTCCCTATATACATTAATGATTTGGCGGACAGGGCGAGCAGCAATCTGCGGTTGTTCGCTGATGATGCTTTGATGCACGTGAAAGTGTCGAAGTTGAGTGACTGTAGGGAGATAACAAGACGACTTAGACAAAATTTGTAGTTGGTGTGAACAATGGCAGTTAACTCTAAATGTGGAAAAACGTAAGTTAATGCGGTTGAGTAGGAAGATCAAACCTGTAATGTTCGGATACAGTATTAGTAGCGTCCTGATTGACGCAGTCCAGTCGTTTAAATAACTGGGCATAACGTTGCAAAGCAATATGAGATGGAACAAGCATGAGAAAACTGTAGTATGGAAGGCGAATGGTCACTTCGCTTTATTGGTAGAATTTTAGGAAAGAGTGGTTCACCTATAAAGGAAACCGCATATAGGACGCTATTCTTGAGTAATGTTTGGGATCCGTACCAGGTCGAATTGAAGGAAGACATCGAAGTAATTTGTTACCGGTAGGTTCGAACAACACGTAAGTGTTACGGAGATGCTTCGGGAACTCAAATGGGAAGCCCTGGAGGGAAGGCGACGTTCTTTTCGAGAAACACTGGTGAGAAAATTTAGAGAACCATTATTTGAAGCTGACTGCCGAAACGATTCTACTGCCGGCGACGTGTATTGCGCATAACGACAACAATATGAGATACGAGAAGTTGTGGTTCATACCGAGGCATATAGACAGTAGTTTTTCCCTCGCCCTATTTGCGAGTGGAACGGGAAAGAAAACATGACAAGTAGTGGTACAGATTCCCTCCGCCACGCACAGTATGGTGGTATCTATTTAGATATAGGTGTTTTGATGTTTTCTTGCGTGGTTATCAGAAACTGTTACCACTGTAACCATACAGGGTGATACTGATTTTGTAAAGCGTAGTATCGAAGATTGGTTCTAAGTGCGCTGGAACCTACGAATAGCCGACAGCGGCTTGTTCCCTGCCGTAGAAGCCTGCAGCGGTCGTCTTTTGAGCCAGCCGCCCGCCGTCGAGGCGCGCTGTTGCCCTCATTCGCCCTGTCAGCCAGCCGGGCAGGAAGGGCGCTCGGCCCTTGCAAGCAACGAAAGGATTAATAGCGACCTCAGATTTCTTTCGCAGATGATGCAGTTCTGTACGAGGCATGTCCGGAATGCAAGTACCGTTTTCGAAAGAAAAACTCATAAAAACATTTTTTTCCAAAGCAAATTTTTTTTACGCGAAACAGCATGACGTACAGGGTGTCCCACTCGAAAGAGACCCCACAAACAAACATGTGCTTAAATTACACTTAAAGGCTTTGCATAACTGCCAGGAAATGAAATTAAATGAACATGTCATACCTTGCTCATGGGGAAATGAGGGTGAGTCACAAGAAGTGCTGGAAGTGACCGCCCTCGACACAGTTGAACACGACGCTGCAGATTCTCAAATGTTGCTGCCGGAACTTCTGATGTCACTGCCTGGATTTCACAGATGAAGGTCTCTCGTAAATCTTCCTAGTTGTGTGGTTTGTTCCTGTAGACCTTGCCTTTTAGGCCACCGCAGAGGAGAAAGTCAGGCGGTCTTAAATCTGGAGACCTTGGGGTCCCACAGTCCTTTCGAAATCGCTCTGCCGAGGAAAAATGATTCGACCTCAGTCATGGTTACTCGAGATGTGTGGCATGTGGCGCCATCCTGTTGATGCCAGCCGGAGGTAAGCACTTCATCGTCCGACTGATTCACAAATCCCAAAACATTTCGATGCAAACGGCATTTGTAACAAACAGTAGACTCGAAAGAAATTGGTCCGATGATGCGGCGCAATCTCTTATGAATGTAGGGGTTGCTCGACCAATGGATGCGGATTTTCGTTACGCCAAAAAACGTGTATTCTGAGAGTTTACATAGCCGGAGAGGTGGAATCACGCCTCACCACTGAACCACGTGTACTGCAGTATTCCTGGCCTCTGAGCAATAAATTGCTGAAACCAACGGCAAAATGTAATGCTTTTGTCTTTGTCATTGACATTCAGTTCCTGAACACCGGTAAACATGTATGGTTACATGCCGGATTTCTTCGCAGCTCTGTCACATGTGCTCTGTGACATTCCACATTCCTGAGATAAACGTCGAACAGACGTCGCAGGAGAGGCCAACAATCGTTGTTTCACATCAGTCACATTTTCTTCCAATACCGGCGGTCGTCCCCAGCCATGAAGATCCAACACCGTTCCACTGCTCTCCATCTTGTTCACTGACTTTTGTATGCAGCATTTAGACGATATATGACGGTCACCAAACCGTTCAACAAACATTCATTGACATGTCTTAATGGAAACAGTAATCCAATATGTTTCACAAGAAACACGCGCTCTTCGACAGAATATCGAAATGTTGTCACTAAACACTGAACACTGAGCTCCAGCCACAGGAACGCACGAAAACACACTGTTGCACTAAATGATGTTGTAGAGCGCAGTGTTGCCACGTCAAACATCACAAATTACACGGTGCGGAATTGATACACATGCTTGTGGGGCCTCTTTCGAGTGGGACATTCTGTACTTTCCTGCATTGTTGCAATCATTGTTCAGACATTTGTCACAACGGGGAACCAACTTTCCTGTGCCCTCTTCATAGAAAGAGGCCCACAGTGAAGACAGCCACTGCTGAACACCGTTCTCGCGTCGTCATCGCTGACAAAAACCCTTCCTCCAGAATCACGCCTCAAGTTCAAGAACTAATGGTAGTCCGAAGGCGCGAGGTAGCAGCTGTACAGCGGATAACCAAACTGCTCCCAACCGAATTGCTGAATAACGTTTTGAGTGACTCCAGCAGAAAGGGGGGCGAGCACTGTCATGAAGCAACACAATGCCTTGACGTTCATACCAAGCAGTACTGCCCCAACCTCACAGCTTCTCACTGCCACTTTTTCTTGAACTTGAAGCATGATTTTGGAGGAAAGTGTTTTGACAGCGGCGGCCACGCAAAAAACGGTGATCAGTAGTAGATGTCTTCACTGGCACCATCTTTCTATGAGGAGAACAGAAAAGTTGGTTCCTCACTATGATAAAGTCCGAACAATGGTGGCAACTATGCAGCAAAATAGTTTAAGATATGCTCTTTCTTGTAAAAATAAATTTTCGTTTGAAAAAATGTTTTGTGAGATTTTTTTTCCAAGACGGTACTTACTTTCCGGATATGCCTTTTATAATGAAGCACTGCATGAAAAATGTTGAACAAATATTCAGTCACATCTTGACATGGTTTAAAAGTAGTGCAGAGATTGAAAACGCGCTTTAAATCTTCAGAAATGTAAAATTGCGCACTTCACAATACGAAAATAAGTATTATCCTATGACTACAATAGTAATGAGTCGCAGTGGGTATCAGAAAATACATACAAATATCTCGGTTTACAACTTTGTAAAAATAGGAAATGGAACGATCACATACTCAGCTGTAGGTGAAGCAGGTGAGAGACTTCAGTACTCTGAGAAAATGCAATTGGTCTGCAGACGAGACTGCTTAGAAAACACTCGTGCCATCTATCCTGAACTATTGATCGGGTGTGTGGGACCCATACGAAATAGGACTAGAAAGGGCTGTTAAACGCACACAAAAGAGGATAGCGCATAGGGTCGCAGGTTTGTTTGACCGATGGGAGTGCTCAAAGGAGATGCTGAGAAACCTGAATTGGCAGACGCTGGAGGATAGAAGCCAACCAGCCCACGAATGTCTGTTTACAAAGTTTCTAGAACCAATGATTAGGAAGTGGATATTCTTCAGCCCGTCACATACCGGATTATCGGAATCTAGGACATACTTTATAGGTACTAGTTTACTGCTCCCGAAGGGACTGCGAAAACAATATACTAATTAAAGAGCGCACAGAGGCATTTGTGCAATCATTTTTCCAACGCTGCACATGCAAATGGAACGGGAAGATGTCCTCGTAAATGATACACCTTCTGCCAAGAAAGTGGTTTGCAGTGTATGGATACGGTTGTTGTGGTGGTCTCCAGTCCGGAGACTGGTTTGATGGAGCTCTCCCTGCTACTCTACCCTGTGCAAGGTTCTTCATCTCCCAGTACCTACTGCAACATACATCCTTCTGAATCAGCTTAGTGTATTCATCTCTTGGTCTCCCTCTACGATTTTTACCCTCCACGCTGCCCTCCAGTACTAAATTGGTGATCCTTTGATGTCTCAGAACATGTCCTACCAACCGATCCCTTCTTCTAGTCAAGTTGTGCCCAAATTTCTCTTCTTCCCAATTCTATTCAGTACCTTCTCATTAGTTATGTGAACTACCAATCTATGGATACGGATAATACTGAAATCCCAGAGAATAATACTGAGCGTCCCAGCAGGAATGGTCAACATTCAGGGATAGAAAAGGGAGGATGCATCTGGTAAAGTGTGTTTGCTTCGGATTCTTGTGGGTGCACAGAGAGTGAAAAGGTATCATTTCCGTATTCTGTGACTGATTACTCCGACACACGGTGTCGCAGGAGTAATATTCAGTATTCATGGGTATGACAGGAACGATTATTTGTAGTAAAAAAGTTTATCAGACAAGGACTCTAAGATGCATACCCTTGAGAACTATGAATGTTTTTTCATCTTCGATTCTGTGAAACAAATCTGTTCTGCTGCAAGCTGTTTGCTTTCCATATTTTGAGGGGTGGTAGTATGGACCGAAACAAGAATAAACGTCCAGCAAACGTGCGCTCTGAAGACCTACGGAAACTTGTTCATCTGCGCTACTGTGAAACACACCTGTGCTACTGAATAAGTGCTCATAGCTCTTCAGGTATGCATTTTTTGACCATTCCTCCTCCGGTGACGCACTGTATAGGAGTAATCAGTCACAGAATGCGGAAATTACACCTCTTCACTCTCATCTGCACCTAAAAGACCTTTATCTGATGCAAACACACTTTACTAGATGCATCCTCGCTTTTCTGTTTAAAGCATTCCTGGCATAACATGGAAATCCAACGTTCCAAAATACTATAATTGTGTTCACATCACAGAGAACATACTTTGCGTATTTAATTATTTCCTGGACTCGTGTCTTGTATCAGCAAATCTATCTAGTCCTTCCTTCGCAAAACACAGAGTGCATCTCCACAAGTTGCATCTTTACTGCAGGATGATAAACCTTTAGTCCCATGCAGTTTGACGCAGCTCCCCACGCTAGTCTATCTAGTGCATGCCTCTTCATCTCTCTGTAATTTTTGCAACCTACATTCAGCTGACGAACTGTAGGAATTTTTATCAGCGCCAGTCAACCCCCACGCTCCAGAGCACTATGGCCCGCAAGAATTCCGAAACTACATAACTAACCACGACATTTTCCACCTAAAACACATAACAAGAAACGTATCGAGAAAAGCAGTAACGAGAATCTCTTCTGAAGCAATAGGCAACGGCTATAGCGGCATAATCATGATCAACAATGTTGCAGATTGATTAGTACCTAACCTAACAGGCACACGATTACGGAAAAAATTCGTAACACTAAAAAATAAATAATAAAGAGTACATTTGTCTAGGTAACATATGTAAGTGATTAACACTGCAAGAACACAGATTGGAGTACATTACTAACCGGTGTAACCGCCAAAATGTTGACTGCAAGCATATAAACGTGCATGCATTGTGTTGTACAGGTGCCGGATGTCAGTTTGTGGAATGGAGTTCCATGCCTGTTGCATTCAACCGGTCAGTACAGGGACAGTTAACGCCGTTTGTGGATGACGCTAGAGTTATCGTCCGATGATGTCCCATATGTGTGCGATTGGAGACAGATCAGGTGATCGAGCAAGCCAAGCCAATAATGTCGACACTCTGTAGAGCGTGCTGGGTTACAGCAGCGGTTATGTGGACGAGCTTTATCCTGTTGGAAAACACCCCCTGGAATGCTGTTCATGAATGACAGCGCAACACGTCGAATAACTAGATCGACGTACAGTTATGCAGTCAGGGTGCGAGGGATAACCACGAGAGTGCTCCTGCTGTCATACGAAATCACATCCCAGAAGATAACTCCAGGTGTACCACTGCGTTTTGCACGCAGAGAGGTTGGTTGCCTGCTGTCAATTGGCCCCCTTCTAACCAACACAAGTCCATCATTGGCACCGATGCAGAATCAGCTTTCATCAGGAAACGCAACAGATCTCCACCTTGCCCTCCAACGAGCTCTCGCTTGACACACTTAAGTCACAAATGGCGGTGGTTTGAGGTCAGTGGAATGCACGGAATAGGGCATCTGGCTCGGGGCTGTCCTTGAAGTAACCGACTTGTAGCAGTTAGTTGTGTCACTGTGGTGCCAACTGCTGTTGAAATTGCTGTTGCAGATGCACTACGATGCGCCAGAGCCGTACACTAACACAATAGCCTTCCCTCTCGGTAGCCCCGAGTCCGGTCTTCTTGCCACCGTATATTTCCGTGACTGCCGCTGCAAGTAATCGTGTACAGTGCCTTCATTACTACCGAGTCGTTCGGCAGTATCGCAGAGGAAATATCCAGCTACTCGTAGCTCCTTTACACGACATCGTTCAAAGTCAGTGAGGTGTTGATAATGGCGTCTTTGTTGCCTTAACGACATTGTTGACTAACGCCAGCTTACAGACTCAAAGGTATCTAACAATCACGATCGTTTATGTCCCTCAACTCGTTCTTGGTGTTACATTTCTTTCCCCCGTCAGTGTATTCAATTCTTCCTCGCGAATGGAGCGTATCTCATGCCATGAAAAGAGAAGCCTAGTCTGACACATCACCAAGAATGAAAACCCTCGATCACCTTGTGATTACCAGCCAGTCAGCATCTTATCCGCTGTACCCAAAGCTCTGGACTACGCTATTCACGACCAAATTACTGGACACTTAGGCAAATTGACTTACTCGACAAATATCTGTCCAACTCTCATACACACGACAGCACAAACATTTGGCATCTGATGCCTGAAATATTACATGCACAACTGTGAGGCCATAATGTTGATATTACTGGACTTCAGCATAACATTTAATTCGGTTGACTTTGACACATTGTTCAGGAGAATGCCGCGGCTTAAGTTTTCAGATACTACGTAAAATTGCTTGAAAATTTCTTAAAAAACGTGTTGTGTATGGGAATGAAAAGTCATCCAGGAAGCCACCCTTTGGAGTGCCAAGTCCTGAATTGTGCGAACAGTTGCTTCGTATTTTTCTCGACAGTATTCCAACACAACAAACAGTGAATAATGTGTATGTGATTTTGTATTAGCACCTCAACTGGACATAAAATACTGTCACCGCATGCAGGAAGAATTCCGCTTGCCTCTCTGCCCTTAAAAAGTTTTGGAACATATACCCACCGGAACTAGCCCTCATAATTTAAATCTGCCTTTCTGTCACTTGTATCTTTATGTTCTACTCAGAAACAAAGATAAAGTGAATCTACTTTCTTTTTGTTTCTGTGGAATAATAATTACTAAATGTTTTATAAGGTCCTATATTAGATGTCCCCCCATGAACCATGGACCTTGCCGTTGGTGGGGAGAGCATAAGGGAACAATTGACAGGAATGGGGGAAAGAAATACAGTAGAAGAAGAATGGGTAGCTTTGAGAGATGAAGTAGTGAAGGCAGCAGAGGACCTAGTAGGTAAAAAGACGAGGGCTAGTAGAAATCCTTGGGTAACAGAAGAGATACTGAATTTAATTGATGAAAGGAGAGAATATAAAAATGCAGTAAATGAATCAGGCAAAAAGGAATACAAACATCTCAAAAACGAGATCGACAGGAAGTGCAAAATGGGTAAGCAGGGATGGCTCGAGGACAAATGTAAGGATGTAGAGGGTTATCTCACTAGGGGTAAGATAGATACTGCCTACAGGAAAATTAAAGAGACCTTTCGAGAAAAGAGAACCACTTGTATGAATATCAAGAGCTCAGATGGAAACCCAGTTCTAAGCAAAGAAGGGAAAGCAGAAAGGTGGAGGGAGTATATAGAGGGCCTATACAAGGGCGATGTACTTGAGGACAATATTGCGGAAATGGAAGAGGATGTAGATGAAGATGAAATGGGAGATACGATACTGCGTGAAGTGTTTGACAGAGCACTGAAAGACCTGAGTCGAAACAAGGCCCCGGGAGTAGACAACATTCCATTGGAACTACTGACGGCCTTGGGAGAGCCAGTCCTGACAAAACTCTAACATCTGGTGAGCAAGATGTATGAAACAGGCGAAATACCCTCAGACTTCAAGAAGAATGTAATAATTCCAATCCCAAAGAAAGCAGGTGTTGACAGAGGTGAAAATTACCGAACTATCAGTTTAATAAGTCACGGATGCAAAATACTAACACGAATTCTTTACAGACGAATGGAAAACCTAGTAGAAGCCAACCTCGGGGAAGATCAGTTTGGATTCCGTAGAAACACTGGAACACGTGAGGCAATACTGACCTTACGACTTATAAGAAAGATTAAGAAAAGGCAAACCTATGTTTCTAGCATTTTTTAGACTTAGAGAAAGCATTTGACAACGTTAACTGGAATACTCTCTTTCAAATTCTGAAGGTGGCAGGGGTAAAATACAGGGAGCGAAAGGCTATTTACAATTTGTACAGAAACCAGATGGCAGTTATAAGAGTCGAGGGGCATGAAAGGGAAGCAGTGGTTGGGAAAGGAGTGAGACAGGGTTGTAGCCTCTCCCCGATGTTATTCAATCTGTATATTGAGCAAGCAGTAAAGGAAACAAAAGAAAAATTCGGAGTAGGTATTAAAATTCGTGGAGAAGAAGTAAAAACTTTGAGGTTCGCCGATGACATTGTAATTCTGTCAGAGACAGCAAAGGACTTGGAAGAGCAGTTGAATGGAATGGACAGTGTCTTGAAAGGAGGATATAAGATGAACATCAACAAAAGCAAAACGAGGATAATGGAATGTAGTCGAATTAAGTCGGGTGATGCTGAGGGAATTAGATTAGGAAATGAGACACTTAAAGTAGTAAAGGAGTTTTGCTATTTGGGAAGCAAAATAACTGATAATGATCGAAGTAGAGAGGATATAAAATGTAGACTGGCAGTGGCAAGGAAAGCGTTTCTGAAGAAGAGAAATTTGTTAACATCGAGTATAGATGTGTCAGGAAGTCATTTCTGAAAGCATTTGTATAGAGTGTAGCCAGGTATGGAAGTGAAACATGGACGATAAATAGTTTGGACAAGAAGAGAATAGAAGCTTTCGAAATGTGGTGCTACAGAAGAATGCTGAAGATTAGATGGGTAGATCACATAACTAATGAGGGAGTATTGAATAGGATTGGGGAGAAGAGAAGTTTGTGGCACAACTTGACCAGAAGAAGGGATCGGCTGGTAGGACATGTTCTGAGGCATCAAGGGATCACCAATTTAGTATTGGAGGGCAGCGTGGAGGGTAAAAATCGTAGAGGGAGACCAAGAGATGAATATACTAAGCAGATTCAGAAGGATGTAGGTTGCAGAAGGTACTGGGAGATGAAGAAGCTTGCACAGGATAGAGTAGCATGGAGAGCTGCATCAAACCAGTCTCAGGACTGAAGACCACAACAACAACAACATATTAGATGTAACTTAAAACATGCTTATCGTAATGAATAGAATATCAAGTTTTTAGTATACTTAGATATACAGACGAGAGAGAGACTGATGGCCCGAATCTTGTCATGTTAAAATTAATATACGTATAAAGCAGAGTGTACGAGAAAATGTTCTGTGAGAGAGGTAAGAGTGTTAAGTAATATATGCACAAGGCGGGTGAGAGGTGTGAGGAATGGTGGGCAGGTGGAAAGGGAAGACATGGAGACGGAGATGGAAGGATAGAGTGGAAAGCAGATTATCTTCAGAAAGAAAGGTGGAGGAAATGGACAGAGGGAGGTGGAGAGGAGGTGAAGAGACAGAAGTGGGAGGATAAGGTGAACAAACTGTCGGAGGGAAGAGGTGGATACAGAGCGGGTTAGGAATTCCTGTGTTCAATATATGTGCCGAACTCATTTGTGGGCAAAGCCATGGGGAAAAGGCTAGTAAATAAATAAATATACTGTAATTTCGTCTTAGTCTTTCACTAGATATTTTAATCCTCCACACTTCACTCCATTACCAAGTCGACAATTCCTCGATGCATCGGGATGTGTCCCACCAACCAATCTCTTCTTTATGCCAAGTTGTGCCATAAATTTATTTTTCCCCGTTTCTACTCATAGTACCTCTTCATTAGTTCATCTGTCTATCGACCTAATGTTCAGCATTTTTTGCAGCATTGTTAATTATGGAATGACTCCTTTAAAATGGCAAGGCCGATTTCCTTCCCTATCCTTGAAACAATCCAAGCTTGTGCTCCGTCGCTAATGGCCTCGATGTCGACAGGACTTTGAACTCTAATCTTCCTTTTTCTTCTTCTATGAACTTGCAACCTCCCTTCCACTATATTTTTAATTGGTAGCGATCGAGCATGTGTTTTGGTAAGTTAACAGAGAGAGCACGGTTGACATACCTAGTTGGGACCTCCTCGAGACACTCTGAGATGGGGGCGTAGAAATGAAGTAAAACATTTAATATAACTACATTTTATTTAGAACTCAATTACAGGAAACTTGTTGCCGCAGAAGTAGTTGGTACGGCATATTTTTCGGAAGATCTGACCTTTCTCAGAAAGTCTTTTTTCCCTTTTGCGTATTTATAAAACTCCATACAAGTCAGTTTGTAGTTAAACTGCCACTGTAAGATTAATTCTACAGTCCCTGGCAGCTGCAGATTTCTTTCATCAGTCCTTTGGGCGACATCAGCGAAAATACTCTTTCCGCTGTGTCGCTGTGTGTGGAAATAGAAAACTAATACTCGCATAATTTTAGTAGTTGGCATTTGCGTTCAAGAAAAAAAAAATGGCTCTGAGCACTATGGGACTTAACTGCTGAGGTCATCAGCCCCCTAGAACTTAGAACTACTTAAACCTAACCAACCTAAGGACATCACACACATCCAAGCCCGAGGCAGGATTCGAACCTGCGACCGTAGCGGTCACGCAGTTCCAGACAGTAGCGCCTAAAACCGCTCGCCCACTACGGCCGGCTTGCGTTCAAGATTTTCGGTTTCCGTAACAAAGTAAATCCACGTTTCTTCCACTGAGTGTTTAGACTTGAATTCATCCGTGTCACGCTCAGTTTCTCTTCAGAAACATATGTTTCTGGAAACAATTGTCTCCCGAAATCCTCATACCATTTTTAGTCAGGTATATAACTGTTTCCAATCCTCACCAAATCTGGGGTTTCAGATAGCCGCATCCAATCAAATGCTTGATATTTATTGAAAGAAATAGCCCATTTCTCTAATTAATCAAGCCAATGTCTCTTCCTCAATTTTCTAAATCGAATTAATTATTTCTTGGTTAGTGTTCTCATTCTTTAATTTGATCAGATTCATCTTGGTTTGCATGTCAAAATTGACAGTCTTCCTTTCATTCAGACATCTTAGAGTGTCAAGTAATATACTTGTTATTTCAATTATGGAGACTTTGTCCTTCTCCACGCTTTATATATATATATATATATATATATATATATATATATATTCAAACGGAGCCAAATTTGACTGCAGTAACATGAAGTAAATTTCACTGATCGGACTACTGAAAAAATGTGAAATTGTTTTAGCTGTTCTGTCTTAGGCGTCAAAAAATGTTTTAATGGAACACAAAGCTTAACGATTCTCTCACGCCGGCTGGAGTGGCCGTGCGGTTCTAGGCGCTACAGTCTGGAGCCGAGCGACCGCTACGGTCGCAGGTTCGAATCCTGTCTCGGGCATGGATGTGTGTGCTGTCCTTAGGTTAGTTAGATTTAATTAGTTCTAAGTTCTAGGCGACTGATGACCTCAGACGTTAAGTCGCATAGTGCTCAGAGCCATTTGAACCACTTGATTCTCTCAACTGCGGGCATTAACGACAGCCACCTTGTTTTAGAGTGGTATAGACGAGTCTGATGATTGTCATCAGGCGTATAAGCAAAACTCTTTCAGCTTCTCTGTCAAAAAATGGCTCTGAGCACTATGGGACTTAACATCTGAGGTCATCAGTCCCCTAGAACTTAGAACTAGTTAAACCTAACTAACCTAAGGACATCACACACATCCATGACCGAGGCAGGATTCGAACCTGCGACCGTAGCGGACGCGCGGTTCCAGACTGAAGCGCCTAGAACCGCTCGGCCACACCGGCCGGCGCTTCTCTGTCCTTACCGTGTATACTGAAAAGTAAATAATTATTTTCATAACGATTTTTCAATGTCGACAGTTAAGACTCCAGCAACGCTTGCTGTACTAACGTGGAAAACATTTTTTCCTACCTCTTCTCCAATTTTGTGAAACACATTTCGCTGGCCTCCTCGATGAAGCCCTCCGAAGTTGGTATTGCCTGTACAAAAAACTATTAATTTATCAAATGGAATGTGCAGTTGTCTTAAAGTGTCTAGACAAAGCTTTGCAATTGTCTCCGATGTTTCATTATTCAGCGAATCAAACTTCAACAGCTTCTGTCGGATTCCGTCAGTTTCAGTAAAGTATTGAACAACCAACGGAAACATCTGTTCAGCCTTATGGCTCGATGCGTCGGTGCCTATGCCGTAAAATGGAACTTCTTGCAAATGTTTTATGCATTCGGGCACGGAGTGTGGTGCGAGAATATTTTTAACAATCTCTGTAGCTCTGATCCTGGCTGTAGACTGATTTGCGGCGACTTTGGAGACACGATTTGTCACAGCATTCAGTTTTACGATACCGTCAAGAGAACTGAAGAACTGATGATGCTTGACAACTTTATGTGCTGTTGTTATTACTGCAGTAGCAACGAGCAGTTCTTCCTGGGTACTTTCTTTAATCATGAATGTAGAAATAGGGTTTGACGTTGATGCTATCGCGTACCTATTTTATGATTCTTCGTAGAAATGTGATGCCTCGCATCTGCCTACGTCCGTGAGTTACTGAAATGAAACTGCTACTAATCTCTCACAACGCTTTGTGATGCGTACGTCCTTTCTTGACAAAAGCCTACTCTTTTGCGTAATCATCCGAAAAGTGACACTTTCTCTTTCCATCCTTACGCATTTTCGTAACCTATGATAAATTTTTTAGACGATAAACTATCGATAATAACGTTTTAGTCATCGAAGAACATGTCACTATACACTTCACGCCGTATATACTCCCAGTAAACACTTCAAACATTACTAACTTGCACTCGTTGTCGTATTATGTTTAGAAAGAATCGTCTTACCTGATCGCTATTTAAATAGCAAGTGCCCAATTCTTCCGCGTTTCGGTGTGTAAATAGTTTCAGCCCTATATTACTAGAGAAGTCTCGTATTTTCTTGAGCAATGGCGTCCCATGTACCTAACACTATCTAATATTCAGCCAATCTGTAAATGCCGGAATAAGGCGAAAAGCGTCGTTGGTAAATAAATGATAAAATGCATCCCTGCAGTAAAGGCTGACTGTTTCTTCATCGCATATTATTGGTTGCTGTAACACCATTGCCATGCGTTGGAAAACATTTTCATTTTATGAATTTTACCGTCTTGCTTAATACGGAAACGCATCTATTTACTGTTCGAATACTGCAGTTGCTCAAACTCATGTGACAAAAAAAATGTTTCTGGGAAAGGAAAACAGATTATATCTTTTTCTCCTTCTACAGATTTCGTAAGGCACACACATCCCAGCTATGGCCTAGACACATTCATGCTTGTATTAACAATTAAATTTATTCCACTTTCACGCTGAAGTTTGCGACAGTTGTATTGCTTCTCCAAATAGATCTTTCATGCTACAACAGCCCAAGGTGGACTTTATAAATGTTCATACAGTTTTATGTTTTGCCAATGGATGCTACTGACTAAGGATGATGATACTGATTTGTCCACTAATTTCTGTGTAATTACACGCTCCAACACTAAATAAACCCAATAATTGCTCCCTCGCCGGCCGGAGTGGCCGAGCGGTTCTAGGCGCTACAGTCTAGAACCGCGCGACCGCTACGGTCGCAGGTTCGAATCCTGCCTCGGGCATGGATGTGTGATGTCCTTAGGTTAGTTAGGTTTAAGTAGTTCTAAGTTATAGGGGACTGATGACCACAGCAGTTAAGTTCCATAGTGCTCAGAGCCATTTGA